>NC_080081.1:40054749-40654749 GCF_949987535.1 Balaenoptera acutorostrata
GAGACTTGCTGACCTTAATTTTGAAAGCAGAAAATGATAAGTGAAGAATTAGGGAAGATTGTCAAGGGATGGCAGATCAGGGGAATTCCCTGCTGATGATATCTGAGTCCAAGAATTGACATGGCCTTTGTAGAGGGAGGGAGGGGGCGAATAAGTGGAGACGAGAGGTGAAAGAAAGCGGGAAGATTTAAAATGCCACTGTAGAGAAGGGGAATGAGAGAGAGAGAACCAGAAGTAGTGCCAAACAGTTCTAAGGAGCACACAACTGAAGTTAGAACCACAATTAGTAGTGACACTAACTTGTGAAATTCTGAGATTTTTCTCCTAAGGCATGAAAGTGTGCATGGTGGGTACACACACACACACACATACATGCACACTCATTCACTCACTCAAGGTTTGTAATAGAGATTTCCTCCAAAAGTTGCCAGTCATTTTAAAACAAGCAAAAGATGGCAATTTTTTTCAAGATACTGGAGGTAGCTACATATTTTGGTTTAAGAACAATATTCTTTATTTTAAGAATGAGTATTCTCTACTTTTCGATTTTCCAACACATATATCATTATAAGCTGCAACATATTGGCTTGTGTTTGCTTTGCTAGAAAGCACATATAACCATTTTCGTCCTTTCGCATTTCTCGAGAAAGTCTGAGTTAACACTTGGAGGGATGTTAACCTCCAAAAGTTCTCCTTTCTCTTCCTCTTCCTTTGGGCTGCCCTTTTAATAGCTCTACATGTCCAGATTTGTCCAGGTCGTTGTGCAAGTCCAAATTATAATGTTACCATTAATTCCCTTTAGCTGAAAGGAAGAAAGTTCTTAACAGGTCTTGAAATTTGTCAGATTTACCTGTATCCTCTTTAGAAATCCTTGAGCGGAAAGGGTACTAATTACTTCTTCTGGAATTATTTATGAATATTTATGACACACAAGATTCACAGAACTAAAATGCCAGTCCTCCATGGCAGAATAAAGATGGACACAAAAGGAACAGTAATAAAAAAAATTTGATACTTCTGATACAAATGGAACTCATATTTCAGAGGAAATTAATAGCCTTTTTGTATGATTATAAAACTAGGAAGATTTATCATACATAATAAAATACCTTCAAAATATTTTATTACTTTCAACTTATTTTGATTTTAATAGAATAATTCATATAATCAGATTGTGATAAAAGATTTTGCAAGCTGATCTTGGCAAAAACAACATGAACTCAGCCTTTCCCACTATTTTTTTTTTGTTTGTTTGTTTTCTTTCCCTCACTTCTACACCTGAGGTCTGAGTGATCAAGCACATTAATCACTATTTAGCATCACTTCATAATGGCCTATACTGACCTTGATTATCGGCATGTCAATGGAGGTTTCATAATATAGACTGAAACTTAAATATATAAATTCAATTCAAAACTTTCTGATTGCTCTATTAGGTAAATTATTTTCTTTTTTTTTTTTTTTCTATGTAGCCATTAAACATAATTTTATTGCTTTATGTTTGTTTTTTTTCACACACACACACTGTATTTTATTTTTACAAGAGATAAATAGACTGACACCAAACATTGTACATGGATGACCACAACAAAAGCAACAATGATTGCAATTACCAAACATGAAACACACTCATACTATGTCATAATATTGACATTCAGTCCAGCAATCCTCCACTGTAACAGCTCCTTTACTTTGCAGTGAAAATTGATTTGTATATTCTTTGCCTCTGAGTCCTTGTGGGATTTTTTTTTTTTAATTCAGACAGAAAGTCACAAAAATTATACTCATCCTCATCAGTTCACTCAGTCCCATGTAATTGATTTTTTTTTTTTTCATCTTGATCTTTTGTTAGCACTTTTATGAGTTCATCAGTTTTTCATTAGAGTTCTGAAAATGCTTATTCATTCAGTTCAGCAGTACAGTCAGTTACCAGAAACCTGTACTTGTCAAGTCTTTTCCATGAATTTCTTGAAGATGAAAGCCTTTTATAGGAACATATTTGCAAAAGCATCAGAGTACACCCAGAACTGTCTGTAAATGACAAAAGACTTAAAAATGACCACTGTTAAAGATTTGATGAAAGTTCATAATAATGCAGTTGACAGGAAAATTAGTTATTTCTGAGATATACATTTTAAAGTAATAACTAGGATTATTACTTATAACATTATACCAGAACATATAAGATTTTTAGAAATTTCATGTAATGTCTGAAACATTTATATTAACATATTTCCATACATATTTCCATACAAATACAAATATAAGATTTTTAGAAATTTCATATAATGTCTGAAACATTTATATTAACATATTTCCATACATATTTCCACACAAATATAAGATTTTTAGAAATTTCATGTAGTGTCTGAAACATTTATATTAACATATTTCCATACAAATAACCCAATGAATGTTTAGTATTAGTTGTTTTGTTTGTTTGTTTTTTTATACTGCAGGTTCTTATTAGGCATCAATTTTATACACATCAGTGTATACATGTCAATCCCAATCGCCCAATTCAGCACACCACCATCCCCACCCCACTGCAGTTTTCCCCCCTTGGTGAAACTTTCTGATTGCTCTATTAGGTAAATTATTTTCTATTCAAGTATCTTTCAAAAGTTGAAATTTCTAAAAACCATAAGGAAGTTGTTTTTTTTTTTCCTATGATATATGGTTTTTCCTTCTGTGCCAACAGGAAAACCGGTGTTCTGAGAGTGGTTCTACAGATGCACTTACTTGATTCAATCATCTTCTAAGTGGTAATGGTAATAGTAATAATAGTCATAATCATAAAAAAAGCATCCTTATTTAATCTCTTCTCACCCCTCACTTTGTCTCTTTCCTGATTCTAACCCCCATTACACTCCTATACAGCAGTCTGTATGTGCATCCTTCTACTGAGTTACTGTACATATAGTATTACTCTTATATACAAGTTAAGCTCAGATGAACTTTTGTTTGGGGAAGGAACTATGCTCTTAGAAGCCACATGTTGTATCTTACTTGAACACATGAATTATTGTCATAATCTGTAACTACATCACCACTTAGCAGTTTATTTTTCTCCTCTCAACTCCCTTTCTTTACCTTTAGGCAAATACTCAACCTCTGTTTTTCCATTCCTCATCTGTGAAATAGTCCTAATAATAGTGCTTATATTATAAGGTTGTTCTGAGGATTAAATGGATGTTCTTATATAATATACTGGCATATAGCAAGTGCTATGTAATTGTAAGCTATGGCAATGGAGATGGAGGAGGAGGAGGAGGAGGATGGGGCATTTCACAGAAAGGCAATGATGCAGGGAATGAAAATGAGAGAATGAGTTAACTTTTAAGAATGCTGATGATTTGTCTCTGAAAAACTGCTATGACTTCACCTAAAACTACCCTTGCCTTAAGGTCATTTTGAAGAAACACCCTGTAAGAGGAACACAGTATACTTTCTTCCAAGACTGTAATTTCAATCTAGTGAATTAAACTGTGGTGATTATTATGTTATCTACTAACAGCTAAATAAGAATTAGATATTTTACTGGTGTCCTGTGGCTGCTGTAACTAATAGTTACAGGATGACCTCATCTCTAGATCCTTAACTTAATTACTTTTGTAAAGACCCTTTTTCCACATGAGGTCACAGTCACAATTCCAAGGGATTTGGATGTGAACATATCTTTTGGGGGCCGCTATTTGACCTCCTACCAATATACTTAGGTTATGTGATAGCTGTGTTTCTAAATAATTGTGAAATTGTCCTTCATAATCAATTTTGAAGTTACTTAATCCATTTCTTCCATTCTGAAAACTACCCAATTCTCAATTTGATGTCATAGTCAAACCTCTTCCAGGAGATCTTCTCTGGCCACTTGAGTTTATAGCAGACTCTCATTTTCCATGTGTCAGTAGCATGTATAGTCCGTGTCACTTATTTTGGTTACTGGTCATGTATTATCTTAAGATTTGAGGTGTTTTTTAAAAAAAAATTAATGCCTTGATCCTGTCTCTTGTTATTCTGCCTCAAATCAGCTTTGGGAGGGTTTCTGATATTGGTATTTTTTAAACTTCCATGGGTAATTTTTAAAGTATAGCCAAAGTATAGAAACACTGCCTTATGTAATAATTCTTAAAAGTTTGATATCAAATTTCTCTTTCAAAATCTAATGCCAAGCTATAGAATCCATCCCAGAAAAAGTATATATGTGCACACACAAACAAAATAATACATTAAAAATATGTGTGCACACACATCTATGCAAGTTCTTTCACAGATATCCTAAGATTAGAGACCTGGATTATGAATCCCTAAATGATGAGTTTGTGAATTGTTCACTATGTCAGATTTTTATAAATCAAGCCCCACAAATGAACTCTTGGACCAGTTTTGCATTTTGAGGATTCAGTCACATTGTGGGTTAAACCATCTCCGTCTGTATTTGCAAATGTCTCACCATAACACACACAACTAGTGTCATCAGGCCTCAGCAATGTAGCGGACTCTACAGTATTGCACTCATGAAAACTGTATCAGTGCTCCTACTGAAAGGTAGTCTCTTTTAACAGTTTTTATAGAATTGAAATTCTATGTTAGCCACCTATGACAGGATCTGTGATGTTCATAAAAGCAGTTTTATTATTCCATCTTCAAAGAGGTGACTGTTTTTTGAGTGACTGACAGAGAGCAAGATTCTACATCATGTGGCAGAAACTACCGACTTCATCATGGCCCATTTCCTTTCAAATTGTGCAGGGAAATAAATGATGAAAAAATGTGAAGGAAATGTTTCAGAAACAATCTTTCATGTTTCTAACCACATTACACAACACGTGGAAAGGGTAATATTGTATTTTATCTCAGTTAGTGTAACTCATAGCCATGCTTTCAACAGAGGGGAAAAAAAGTTTTAAATGCAGGTCTTGGTTTAATTTAGAACTGATTGCTCATTAATCTTTGGAATAGGTATGCAAGCTGTCTTCCAAATGAAGGGGAGGCTGTTGGCTGCTTCCCCTAAACCCTACTCTGCTGTTTTCAATTTGTTTTTTCGTATGATATTTAGTCTTTCATTCAGTATTTAATACTAAACATTAATGGGGAAAATATTGCTTAATGAGCTGTTGTGTTGGGCAGAATGCAGTCAAACACGCCTCCTTTGCAAGAGCTCGCCAGCTTGTGCCAGTATTTAGATAGTGTCATTAATCATGCAGCATTTCATTCTCCTCTGTCCTGGAAGACAAGGGGTTCCTGATGTCATGGAAACAGGCCCCTTTAAAAGTGGGTATGAATTAAGACATAGGATACCTAAGTACAGAACATCATATAGTTCAATTATCATGAGGAAAATATCCCATTTATGGTTCTGTTGTGGAATTTATTAGCCCTAAAGAGTAAAAGTCCAGAGTTAAGAATACATCCTGCAAATGCATAGGATTTGAGGACTCTGCCATTGGAAGAGATTAGCTAAATAACTAAATACCTGATAGATCAATTCTAAAGACAATGAGCATTAAAATAAGCTTGGCTGGTCCCAGGGAGACTGTTTTGCATGACAGGTTTCTATGTGGCTTTGGACCTACAAGGTGATCTGCAGGACTATTGCAGAGAAAGTACAGCAGTGCACAGTACCTGGCAGTTTCTGATCTGGTATCATCTCCCACACGGTGTTATGAAAAAATTACATGCATTTAGTTCATGTTAAGATGACTGATTTCTTCTATTAACAGGAAAGAAAACCTAAGGAATTTCAGGACAATCATAGATTCCAAATTAAATGGGAGAGAGAAAAAAATCATTATATATGCATTTAATACAAATTCAGGGAAGTCCATTATCACTGACAGTTTATTACATAGTACTTATTGGTTTAAGAAGTTAGAGGAAAAATTTGCTAAAAATAAATAATAGTGTTGAGGATAAGGAAAGGACATAAGGAAGGCTAGAGGGAGGCACAATGCTCCCTCTCATCATTGCTAATAGTCAGGAGAGGACAAGACCTCCTCGTTTTTTTGTCGTGAACCTATTTGGATTGTTGGTTTGGCAGCAAAGGACAATCTGAGTAATAGGAAATATGTGTCAGTCAAAAAAGTTTTTTTTAGTGTAATCCCTTGTCAGTAAAATGTGAAAGTGTAGATTCTGTTTTAATAGGACTGCCACTGATCACTCAAAAAGAGAAGCTCAGAAACTGTAAATGCTAGTCATCCTGGCTTTGCACAGGATTTTCCAATGGCCTAAAGCTACTTTGGTCTGCAAATTCAGGAGAATACTTAACAAAGCTTATATAATTGAGAAGGTTATTGTGTTGTGCAAATGTGGATTAAAAGGCTCTTTAGACATATCGGGATCATAACCTCTTGTAGGGAAGGGAACTGGCATGTTTTGTCTGTTCCTTTCATAATGCCTAGCAAAGGACTCAAGATATGATACTCATGCATTAAGAGGATTCATAAACTAATCAAATCTTAGGGCCTAAAGGACCTTAGGGATTTTCTAGACTAGCTCATGTTTTATTTTTCAGATATGGAAATTGAGACTCAGAAGCTCTAAGTGGTTTACTCATGGACATACTGCTAATTAGAAACAAGCCTGAGATTATAAAAAAATGTGCCTCTGACTCCTTTTCTGTTGAAGGTCAGTTCGAAAGCCACAAAACTTTTGCCCATTTTTCTATGGTCAGTTATGTACATAACCCAATGAATGGTGAAGCCACCTTGGTAAATATGGCCAAACATACTGATTGGCTATAATAATAAGCAATCTCTCAATTAGGACGTACTAGACACCTGAGGTTTTTTAGGGATTTACATATATTAAGTTAACTCATCCTTACAGAACCCAAAGAGGAATGCACTTTTGTCACCACCTTTTTTCAGAATAGGATACCAAAACCCTGATAGCAAAAATAACCCAGCCTTCACAGAGCTCATTTGCCAAGTCAGCTTTCCCAAAGCACAAATATTACTGCCAAGTAGCTGGGTTCTCAGAGGTTCCCAGCCTCAAACACAAACTACACCCAGAAACAGGCCACTTCCCATGAACCCTCAGAAAATTTTATGTAATATCTGGGTCACCAGACAAGATTTTTTATTTAGAGTAGTTTACTTCGGGGATCTTGTTGCCCCGTGTGTCTTTGGGCCTCTGTTTGGACCACCGTGTTCCAATAAACCAATTTGCCCTGGCTTCAAGTCATGGGTTAGGGTTTTGATGCCTCCTACTCTAAAAGTTTTTAAATTTCTTCTAAGAATTGATTGACCTCCCCCTGAATTCCCTGGTCCCTTCCTGTCCCCTCCCACCAACAGCACTTCAGACCAAGGATTGTGGAGCAAGGCAAGTCAAAAATTTTATTGTTCTCCCCCCAAACTTGCATACATCCATAGCAAATTCATATTCCCCCTAAACTTGTACAACTTACAACCCTCAGAGCAAATATCTGCTCTGAGATGACTGTCTTCTCACCCATAGATGGTAAGTAGATTAACATAAATTTGAATCCCTTAAAGTATACCCTTCTAATCCCCACTTAAAGCCCCAGTCTTGCCCATACTAAGGTATACTTCCATAATATTTAAATAATATTTCATATTAGAGTAGATAATATTTTAGATGGATTAGATAATATTAGATTAGATTAATATTTAAATCTGTTGTTTATCTGGGAGAGGAGATTTCTAATTTATGATCAAGAATCAGCTATTGTTTTTAAATTTCACTATTGAAACTCTTTAAAGTATTGCCCTATTGTGACTTGCTTAGATGATACTGGCAAACAGGATTGGATAGAACGTGCCAATTTATCTTGTTGGGAATAACAGATGCCATAAGGTGGAACATATTGATTGACTGATTCGTTCATTCATTTATTTATACATGTATTCATTCATCATTTTTTGTCATGCTTACTTTCAAATGACTTTATTGTACCGAAAAATTTTAAAGTTGTAAAATAATTAAGAGGAAAAAAACCCAAGAATTATGTATTAGAAGTATGGAGTGCGTGACAGGAAGGGAAATGTAAGATTAGCTACTAAAATTGAGCTTAAATATTAGCTCTTGGTTTCCTGGAGGCCAGTTTTAAAACAGAAGGGCAATGGATTGGGTAGCTGTCATTGTCTAATAAAGGGAGGCATAGCAGTTTATTAGGAAGCACATACTTTTCTTTAACGTTGAATTCTAGGAGGAATTTCACATGAGCTTTTAAGAAGGGCTATGAAGAGCACAGTGGATGTTGTTCTTGATGGTAATTTTTTTTTTTTTTTTAAGTACAGAAAATTCTAAGAATGCCTGTTTCATTGGGAAAGCTAAAAGCATAATTATTGTCAAAGCTCCTCAAAGCTATATTTAACCTCACAGTTTTACAGCCCAGATATGTAGCCCTATGGTGATCTCACTAGATAAAAGGATCAAGCTTAGAGGAAATATAGTTTATATCATAATTGGATTTCTTGCCCTGCAATGCTTAATAAATCAATTAGGTATCAAGTTGTCCAATATGTCCCCTGAGCAGTGTGAAGTACTTTGAGGTCATTTTTGAAACATAAGTTTTTAAAAATTATTTTTAATCTCAAATATATGGCATTTTAGTTGTAAAAAATAAACTTAAAGCATACTGGAAATATGGTTAAATTACATTTTCTAAGTTCTATTCTGTATCATACACAGTTTGCCAAGTATTAGAAAACATTTTCTGTAAAGACCTAGGTGGCAAGTGTTTTAAGCTTTCCTGGCTATATAAGGCTTCTGTGGCATCTACTCAAGCCCGCCATTGCAGAAGGAAAACAACCATAAACAATACAAAGCAATGGGCGTGGCTGGAACTGGTTTGCTGCCATTAGCTTGCAAACCCTAGTGTAGAAAATAGTATTTAACTTAATTCTAAACCATGGGAAACTGACTACAGTTGCATCAAGAGTTTAAGGGATGAGAGATCCTTGAGTAAGGAGATAATTGCTAAATGCTTTGATGAGGAGGAAAAATTCAAATATATCCTGAGTAGGAAAAAGACAAATACACACAAACACACACACACATACACACACAGTGTTGAGGATGGATAACTTTAGGAGGGTGGCAACTTGTCATCTTTAGGTGTGTAGCCAGATGGCTAAAGACAAGGTATTGGATAGTCTCTGAATAATAACTGGATCCGTTAATCAAAATACTGAATTGCTCACAAAGTATATGTGAAAAATGATAAGCCATGCTATAATGTCTTACTATTGTATGTCATAAACATGTTTTTTTCCAGAACTTTTCTAATTTGCACATGTGTTAAAATATTTTTTAAGTTTAATTAATAAATATTAAATAAATAAACAAACAAATAAATAAATATTCGGGTACAAATGTCAAGGCTTAGAATACCATTTTGGCTTTTTTAAATTTATAGAACTCTGGAGAACAACAAATAAAGAGAAGCACATCTTTTCTCTAGGATTATTGTAGATAGAATTAGCATTATTCAATAGTTCTCTTAGCTTTGCTTGAAGGACTAATAACCATTTAACCATCTTGAACTATTGTACACATGTCTTTGTTTTAATATTTTTGCTGTGTCCCTTATATAGCATGTGTTCTGTAGACTCTTTTTAAAGTTCATGCATGTTTTATTTATTGACTTGCACTGAAGAAAATAAAATTATGTTGAATTGTTACACTATTTTCACACTGATGAGGGTTAACAAGAAAAATGTTACATGGGCCAATATTTTCTTTCAAAAGTTAAGTGTTTAAAAGGATGTTCAGAAGAAATTCTGGAAAAATATTTTATTTTCAGCAAAGTCACGGCCTGTGGATATGGAAGGAAAATGTTCCATTGTAAACTTAGAAATGTAGTAGTTATCCTCTTTTGTATGAAAACACACAAAAAAAGCAAAAAAAAGTGTAACTGATATTAAGGCTAAATCAATGATAATAAGGTATACGCTACAGTTTTAATTGATATGAATTAATTCCTATACACACAGAAATGTCATTTATCTTTATTTCCTGATTTTGTATTCTCAAAGAAAACTTTTTTGTTTATAAATTTGAAAATCATTACACAAAAAATTTTCAATTTGTTTTATTAAGAATTGAAGATTTGGCAACAAATTTACATTTGTGCAAAATTTGTATAGAATACTTCTACGTGATTCATAATTTTCTGTCAACTTTATGACTCATTTATGTTTTTTATTAAATAATACTTTCAAGTTTTCCTTTTTTAATTATGAGAGATTTCCAATATAGAGAAAAAATGAAATGCCTATGCACTCACTACCTGGACTTAGCAGATATTAACATTTTACTTTATTTGTTTCTAGTGGCTTATTTTTTTTTTACCTTCCCCCGCTGGTAACCCTAAGTTCATCCTCTAATTCTGTGAGTCTGTTTCTGTTTTGTAACTACGTTCATTTGTATCATTTCATTTTAGATTCCACATATAAGTGATGTCATAAGATATTTCTCTTTCTCAGTCTGACTTACTTCACTCAGTATGACACTCTCTAGGTCCATTCATGTAGCTGCAAATGGAATTATTTTATTCTTTTTTATGGCTGAGTAATATTCCATTGTATATATGTACCACATCTTTAACATTCCTCTGTTGATGGACATTTAGGTTGCTTCCATGTCTTGGCTATTGTAAACAGTGTTGCAATGAACATTGGGGTGCATGTAACCATGTTTTTCTCCGGATATATGCCCAGGAGTGGGATTGCTGGGTCATATGGTAGTTCTATTTTTAGATTTGAAAGGGACCTCCTTACTGTTTTCTATAGTGGCTGTATCAATATACATTCCCACCAACAATATGAGGGTTCCCTTCTCTCCACACCCTCTCTAGCATTTACAGTTTGTGGATTTTTTGATAATAGCCATTTTGACTGGTGTGAGGTGATATCATTGTAGTTTTGATTTGCATTTCTCTAATCATTAGTAATGATGAACAGCTTTTCATGTGCCTCTTAACCATCTGTATGTCTTCCTTGGAAAAATGTCTATCTAGGTTTTCCGCCCATTTTTTGATTGGGTTGTTGGTTTTGATGATAGTAAACGGCATGACCTGTTTGTAAATTTTAGAGACTAATCTCTTGTCAGTCACATCATTTGCAAATATTTTCTCCCAATCTATGGGTTGTCTTTTAGTTTTGTTTATGGTTTCCTTTGCTATGCAAAAGCTTTTGAGTTTAATTAGGTCCCATGTGTTTATTTTTGTTTTTATTTCCACTACTCTGGGAGATGGATCGGAAAAGATATTACTACAATTTATGTCAGAGAGTGTTCTATGTTTTCCTCTAGGAGTTTTATAGTGTCCGGTCTCACATTTAGGTCTTTAATCCATTTTGAGCTTATTTTTGTGTCTGGTGTTAAAGAATGATCTATTACATGTAGCTGTCCAGTTTTCCCAACACCATTTGTTGAAGAGACTGTCTTCCCACCATTGTATAGTCTTGCCTCCTTTGTCATAGATTAATTGACCATAGGTGCATGGGTTTATTTCTGGGCTTTCTATCCTGTTCCATTTATCTATAGTTCTATTTTTGTACCAGTACCATACTATTTGATGACTATATCTTCATAGTTTAGTCTAAAGGCAGGGAGCCTGATTCTTCCAGCTCCATTTTTCTTAAGATTACTTTGGCTATTCGGGGTCTTTTGTGTCTCCATACAAATTTTAAGATCTTTTTGATCTAGGTCTGTGAAAAATGCCATTGGTAATTTGATAGCAATTACATTGAATCTGTAGATTGCCTTGGGTAGTATAGTCATTTTGACAATATTGATTCTTCCAATCCAAGAATATGGTATATCTTTCTATCTGTTTGGGTCTTCTTCGATTTCTTTCATCAGTGTCTTATAGTTTGTGGAGTACATGTCTTCTGTCTCCTTAGGTAGGTTTATTCCTAGGTATTTTATTCTTTTTGATGGAATGGTAAATGGGATTGTTACTTTTTAAAAAATAATTAATTAATTAATTAATTAATTTTTATTTTTGGTTGCATTGGGTCTTCTTTGCTGCATGCAGGCTTTCTCTAGTTGCAGTGAGCAGGGACTACTGTTCATTGTAGTGTGCAGGCTTCTTATTGCGGTGGCTTCTCTTGTTGCAGAGAAAGGGCTCTAGGCATGTGGGCTTCAGTAGTTGTAGTATGTGGGCTCAGTAGTTGTGGCTCGTGGACTCTAGAGCACAGGCGCAATAGTTGTGGAGCATGGGCTTACTTGCTCCGTGGCATGTGGGATCTTCCAGACCAGGACTTGAACCCATGTCTCCTGCATTGGCAGGTGGATTCTTAACCAGTGTGCCACCAAGGAAGCCCCTGGGATTGTTTCTTGAATTTCTCTTTCTGCTCTATCATTGTTAGTGTATAGAATGCAACAGATTTCTGTGTATTAATTTTGTAGCCTGCAACTTTACCAAACTCATTGATGAGTTCTAACAGTTTTCTAGTAGCATGTTTAGGATTTTCGATTTTCTATTCATAGTATCATGTCATCTGCAAACAGTGACAGTTTAACTTCTTATTTTCCAATTTTGATTCCTTTTACTTCTTTTACTTCCCTGATTGCCATAACTAGGACTTCCAAAACTATGTTGAATAAGAGTGGTGAGAGTGGGCATCCTTGTCTTGTTCCTGATCTTAGAGGAAATGATTTCAACTTTTCACTGAGTATGATGCAAGCTGTAAGTTTGTTGTATATGGCCTTTATTATGTTGAGGTAGGTTCCCTTTAGGTCCACTTTCTGGACAGTTTTTATCATAAATGGATGTTGAATTTTGTCAAAAGCTTTTTCCGCATCTATTGAGATGGGCATATGGTTTTCATTCTTCAACTTATTGATGTGGTGTATCACCCTGATTGATTTGCTGATATTGAAAACTCCTTGCATCTCTGGGATAAATCCCACTTTATTGTGGTGTATGATACTTTTAATGTATCATTGGATTTGAATTGCTAGTATTTTGTTGAGGATTTTTGCATCTATGTTCATCAGTGATATTGGACTGTAATTTTCTTTTTTACTGGTATCTTTGTCTGGTTTTGGTATCAGGGTGATGGTGGCCCCATAGAATAAGTTTGGGAGTTTTCCTTCCTCTGCAATTGTTTGGAACAGTTTCAGAAGGATAGGTGTTAGCTCTTCTCTAAATGTTTGATAGAATTCACCTGTGAAGCCATCTGGTCCTGGGTTTTTGTTTGTTGGAAGATTTTTAATCACAGTTTCAATTCCAGTGCTTGTGATTGGTCTGTTCATATTTTCTAATTCTTCCTGGTTCAGTCTTAGGATACTGCACTTTTCTAAGAATTTGTCCACTTCTTCCAGGCTGTCCATTTTATTGGGCTACAGTTGCATATAGCAGTCTCTTATGTATTTCTGTGGTGTCAGTTGTATCTTCTCCTCTTTCATTTCTAATTTTATTGATTTGAGTCTTCTCCCTTTTTTTTTTTTTTTTGATGAGTCTGGCTAAAGGTTTATCAATTTTGTTTATCTTTTCAAAGAACCAGCTTTTAGTTTCATTGATCTTTGTTTTTGTCTTCTTTGTCTCTATTTCATTTATTTCTGCTCTGATCTTTATGATTTCTTTCCTTCTACTAACTTTTGGTTTTGTTTATTTTTCTTTCTCCAGTTGCTTTAGGTGTAAGTTGAGGTTGTTTATTTGAGATTTTTCTTGTTTCCTGAGGTAAGATTGTATTGCTATAAACTTTCCTCTTAGAACTGTTTTTGCTGTATCCCATAGGTTTTGGATCGTTGTGCTTTCATTTTCATTTGTCTCTAGGTATTTTTTGATTTCCTCAGTGATCAATTGGTTGTTTAGTAGCATATTGTTTAGCCTCCACTTGTTTGTGTATTTTATACTTTTGTCTTGTAGTTTATTTCTAATTTCATAGTGTTGTGGTTGGAAAAGATGCTTGATACGATTTCAATTTTTTAAAATTTACCAAGGCTCTCTTTGTGGCCCAGGATGTGGTCAATCCTGGAGAATGTTCCCTATGCACTTGAGAAGAATGTGTATTCTTCTGCTTTTGGCAGGAGTGCTCTATAAATATCAATTAAGTCTATCTGGTAGAATGTGTCATTTAAGACCTGTGTTTCCTTATTGATTTTCTGTCTGGATGATCTGTCCATTGACAAAAGTAGGGTGTTAAAATCCACCACTATTATTGTGTTATAGTTGATTTCTCCCTTTATGGCTGTTAGTATTTACCTTATATATTCAAGTGCTCCTATGTTGGGTGTCTATGTTTACAATTGTTACATCTTCTTCTTGGATTGATCCCTTGATTGTTATGTAGTGTCCTTCTTTGTCTCTTATAACAGTCTTTATTTTTAAGTCTATTTTGTCTGATATGAGTATTACTACTCCAGCTTTCTTTTGATTTCCATTTGCATGGAATAACTTCTTCCATCCCCTCACTTTCTATCTGTTCTTGTTTACATAACCATTCAGCTAGTCCATGTCTTTGGTTGGCACATTTAATCCATTTACATTTAAGGTAATTATCAATATGTGTATTCCTATTGCCATTTTCTTAATTGTTTTGGGTTCATTTTTGTAGATCTTTTTTTCTTTCCTTCCTCTTTTGTTCTCTTCTCTTGTGGTTTAATGACCATCTTTAGTATTGTGTTTGGGTTGCTTTTGTGCATGTGTGTGTGTATCTATTGTAGTTTTTGCATTTGTTGTTCCCACGAGGTTTTGGTATAACAGTCTATATATGTACAAGGTTGTTTTAAGTTGCTAGTCTCTTTCCCGCCTAGAGGAGTTCCTTAGCACTTGTTGCAAAGCTGGTCTGGAGGTGCTGAATTCCCTTAGTTTTTGCTTGTCTGTAAACCTTTTGATTTCTCCATCAAATCTGAATAAGAGCCTTGCTGGGTAGAGTATTCTTAGTGGTAGGTTCTTCCCTTTTATCACTTTAAATATATTGTGCCACTCCCTTCTGGCTTGCGGATTTTCTACTGAGAAATCAGCTGTTAACCTTATGGGAGTTCCCTTGTATGTTATTTGTCATTTTTCCCTTGTTACTTTTAATATTTTTTCTTTGTCTTTAATTTTTGTCAGTTTGATTACTATGTGTCTCAGTGTGTTTTCCTCGGGTTTATCCTGCACTCTCTGTGCTTCCTGGACTTGGGTGGCTATCTCCTTTCCCATGTTAGGGACATTTTTGACCATAACCTCTTCAAAAATTTTCTCAGGTCCTTTCTCTCTCTCTTCTCCTTCTGGGATGCCTATAATGCGAATGTTGGTGCATATACTGTTGTCCCAGAGGTCTCTTAGGCTGTTTTCATTTATTTTCATTCTGTTTTCTTTATTCTGTTTCACAGCAGTGAATTCCACCATTCTGTCTTCTAGGTAACATATCTGTTCTTCTGCCTCAGTTATTCTGTTATTGATTCCTTCTAGTGTGTTTTTCATTTCAGTTATTGTATTGTTCATCTCTGTTTGTTTGTTCTTTAATTCTTCTAGGTCTTTGTTAAATATTTCTTGCATCTTCTTGATCTTTGCCTCCATTCTTTTTCCAAGGTCCTGGATCATCTTCCCTATCATTATTCTGAATTATTTTTCTGGAAGGTTGCCTATCTCCATTTAGTTGTTTTTCTGGGGTTTTATCTTGTTCCTTCATCTGGGATATAATCATCTGGCTTTTCATTTTGTCTGTCTTTCTGTGATTGTGTTTTTTGTTCCACAGGGTGCAGGATTGTAGTTCTTGTTTCTGCTGTCTGCCCTCTGGTGGATGAGGCTGTCTAAGAGGATGAGGCTGTGCAAACTTCCTGATGTGAGGGACTGGTGGTGGGTAGAGCTGGCTGTCGCTCTGGTGGGCAGAGCTCAGTAAAACTTTAATCCACTTGTCTGCTGATGGGTGGGGCTGTGTTCCCTCCTTGTTGGTTGTTTGGTCTGAGGTGACCCAGCAATGGAGCCTACAGGGCCTTTGGTGAGGCTAATGGTAGACTGCAGGAGGGCTCACGCCAATGAGCACTTCCTAGAACTTCTGTTGCCAGGGTCCTTGTCCCCATGGTGAGCCACCCCCTGCTTCTGCAGGAGACCCTCCAACACCAGCAGGTAGGTCTGGTTCAGGCTCCTATTTGGTCACTGCTCCTTTCCCCAGGTCCTGGTGCACACAAGACTTTGTGTGTGCCCTCCACGAGTGGAGTCTCTGTTTCCCCCAGGTCTGTCGAAGTCCTGCAGTCAAATCCTGCTGGCCTTCAAAGTCTGATTCTCTGGGAATTCCTCCTCCCATTGCCAGACCCCCAGGTTGGGAAGCTTGATGTGGGGCTCAGAACCTTCATTCCAGTGTGTGGAGTTCTGTGGTATAATTGTTCTCCAGTTTGTGAGTCACCCACCCAGTAGTTATGGGATTTGATTTTATCAAGATTGCACCCCTCTTACCATCTCATTGCAGCTTCTCTTTTATCTTTGGATGTAGGATATCTTTTTTGGTGAGTTCCAGTGTCTTCTTGTCAATGATTGTTCAGCAGTTAGTTGTGATTCTGGTGCTCTCGCAAAAAGGAGTGAGTGCATATCTTTCTACTCTGCCATCTTGAACCAATCTCCTGGTTGCTTAATTTTTTATGAAAGAAATAAAACATTATAGATATAACATTCTTTCTCCTTCTTCCTGCCCAGCCATATTATTTCCATATATGTGTGGTTTTACAATTTTTCTACATAGGTATGAATTCCTCCCAAAATATATGATAATTATTTTCTTATTTTAAAACTTACCTAGATAATATCATGTATTTATTCTTTTCCAATTTTTATTTAAAAATCAGACTATCCCAAGAATATTTTAATGATAAAGAATGTGATTAGCTGATTACGTTTACAGTTACTAAACTAATTAGTGACTCTGTCTAATTGGTTAAATAATAATAAACTCGAATTTGTTCAAACATCAATCATATTTTGATTTCTTATTCAAACATAATGTGTTGTGTTTGTGTGAGTAAAGAAGTTAATAAGAAGTTGGTAACACACAAATACATTATTTATACAAAACTGGACACAAGGCAGTATCTTAAGGGAAAGTTCCCACAAATCCTTTCTGAATCTTCTGTCCTTTATTCAGCAACTTTGTTATTTATATTAGAGTGGCGATACTACACCACTAGGAATGAGATTGGTAGCTGTCTCACAACACTTGCAGAATTCCAGGTATAATCAGGGAGCTAATATTGTTTTTATGATGATGAAAACACTGTACTATAAACCAGAATGGAAATAAGTAGATATTTAGGTCCTTAATTTAAACTGAGACAAATGTCTCTGTATGAAATGGACTATTACGGGTTTATCTGCAATTCATTTCAGAAATACACTACAGTAGCCCAGTGGACCAGATAATCATATATAGTTGAAAGTGTGAATGATGCAGTGTAGCCATTCATTGGTTTTACATTATGTAGCAGGCAGAAAATTGGTAAGAATTCAAAATGCCTGTAAATAGCAACCTCTTCTGAATAGAGGTTTCCTGAATGCTTACTAAATAAGACAATGGAAGCTTGTGAAATCAACTGGTTTTCTCATGTCAGCTACAAAACTCTCCTGAAGAATAAATTATTTCTGCATTGGATTTCTGAATTCTGTATAAAATACTTTAAAAAATGTTAATGTAAAGTGTTGCCTGAGGCATCTCCTACCTACACTCAGCAACGCATTTTGCATGTCTCTCTTCTTTCTGTATCTACTTCGTTTTCCCATTCATTAATTTTTAAACTCAAACGATTTGTTCTTTAGGCACACTGCTATTCTCTGTCTACATATGAGGACGTGCCCCCACATCATGTCTCCATCCCACTACTAAGTGAATTTTATATTATTCAAACTAGGTCTAGGTCTTTGAACAAGGTGAATGTCCCGATAAGTGTGGCTAATTAAAGTCCAAAAAACAGATTTTATTGAATCACATTAGGGACTTGGGGTATGCCAGGCAGCGATGTCTTAGCAAAATCAATTTGAGAACTTTGATTAAGTATACGGTACTTTGTATGCCTAATCAAACTTTATTTGACTCAAACCTATTTAACCAGGTTTGCAAATACAGAGTCATATTTTTAAAGAGATAAATCTCTGTTCTGTCTGAATCCACCTAGTGATTACCAGCTGCTTATTTTACTCCCTAATATGTGGATGTGGGCTTGGGGTCTCAGCATGGAATTTACCCAAGAGTTGTTGATTCAGCTAAATCAAAAATGCCATGTCAAACCTCCTTCTGCAGTTAGTGCTAGTCACTGCCAGGAAATAGCTTTTTGAAACAGAGTTCTTAAATTTAATCTCCACTTGATTGAATTAAACACACATATCTGAAAAGAGAGTAAGAGAAAAAAACAGTTAACTCATTGCCAAACTCTTAAAGAAAAGAATGGCTGGACCTTTTGAGGGAAAAATACCTCAACTTCACTTTATTTCAAGGGCATAGTCGGGCATTTTATTTTTTAAGTTAAGAAAGGTTACACATTTGTTTTCTGTCAGCCATTCTATTGTTTTCATTAAAGACTGAAAAATGAAAGGCCGTGAGAATATTCAGCTGCACCTGATAAGATTTTTTCTTTAAAGATGACCCCAACCTGTGGAAGATGATTTATGAAATCATGGTTTTCATTATTGGACTTGGTGCTGACTGTGTTGTTTTTGATTGATGGGCCTGTAGTTTTCCTCTTCTTTGAGTTCAAGGGCAGAAGAACATTGCTAGTGGATGGAAGAAATTATGTAAAATGTGTAATATTTAGGGACAGGTAGTTTGAAAGAAATGTAAAAGAAAGGATTCAAATACCTTAGACATAATAAAACATGGGGCTTGAAAAAATAGATTTACACTTTTAAAGAAGCTTACATAAACTATGGCAGAGGATTTGTAAAACTTTTCATTTGCTGTTGATGAAAATAATGGTAAAATTCAAGAAAGGGGCATGTTATTCACCCAGGTATATAAAATATTCTAGGTGACTCAGAAGGACATCTGTTGTTTTATAGGTGAATAGACAGTAGGTTTGCCTATTTTTATAGTATATATAGGAATATGTCTCTTGTTAGACTTAATAGATCTACAGCTTAAATTTCAGGGAATTTCTCACCAAATAAACAATATCCAATATGAAAGAATATTTTTTTCTTATTTTTTGTAAATCTGAAGTTTCTGTGATTGTGTGTGTGTGTGTGTGTGTGTGTGTGTACTCTCTTTAAAACTTCTCAAAATAATACAGGCAATCCTATGAACTAATGGGGACAGACAAGCCTTGGTACACAGCATCTGTGGATGTGGTGGAGTTCCAGCCAGGACTACAGAGAGTGTGAACATCTTCATTCAGTTCCTTTGAAATCCTTCCTAGTTATTTTCAGAGCCTATTCTCATTTAATATTTGTTCATTCCAATTTCTCAGTCAAAGGGAACTTTAAATAAAGTTGGTTAAATGTCATATGTATTTTAGAAAGTACAAGTCTTTATATATAATTGATACAATCCATTTATTAATAATAGTTATTTTCTATTAAGCATTCTTATTGTATGCATATAATTCTTAATGTATCCCTATATATATGTTTGTTGAATAAATTAATTTTTAATATGTTTCTTTAAAAGTTCATTAGAAAAGTAGGGAGGAATGAATCCAGTCATAAATATTACTAAAGTTGTGGGACCCTCTTTAAAAAAAGAATATAAAATCAGGAATATAGACATTACTTAAGGAAGTAAATGTTAACTAGGAAAAGACCTGTACAAGTGAGAATCCCTAAAAGTTAAGCTTCATTAACTTCACGGTAAACCTGTGTCTGCATTTCCTTCAAAATGGAGTGGATTTAAAAAAATATTAAACATAGGCAAGGGCTTCCCTGGAGGCACAGTGGTTGAGAATCTGCCTACCAATGAAGGGTACACAGGTTCAAGCCCTGGTCTGGGAAGATCCCACATGCCGCAGAGCAACTGGGCCTGTGAGCCACAACTGGGCCCGTGAACCACAACTGCTTAGCCTGTGCATCTGGAGCCTGTGCTCCTCAACGAGGGGGGCCACGATGGTGAGGGGCCCGCATGCTGCGATGAGGGGTGGCCCCTGCTTGCCGTGGCTAGGGAGGCCCCTCGCGCAGAGACGAGGACTCAACACAGCCAAAGATGGAAATTAATAAATTAATGAATTATAAAAAAAAAAAACAAACATAGGCAAAACACATCGGTGGTAATGACTTGACCAATCTATACCACCACCATCACCATCACCATTTACTGAGCACTTACAACATGGCAGGCATTCATTCAATGAGGCATCTGTGATCTTGTCTGCATTTTAGAGTTGAAGCAATTAATACTCAAGCAGGTTAAATAACATGTCCCAGGGCATACAGCTAGTAAATGGAGGAATAAAAATTCCAATTCAAGTTTACAGGGACTTATGAAAATAAATAGATGCTCTACTATATTTACATATACAGTGAAAAACAACTACAATGCAAAATTAATGTAAACATTTTCATATTTATTCAGAGCAGTACTCAAATTTATAGTGATCGTGTGTTCCATAAATACTTCAGGAATTTTAATGCTACAAATTTAATATCAGAATCTTTCGGGATATTAATTCTGTGGAGCACTGGAATGTTCAAAGCTCATCACAATTTCAGGCCTCATTGACACCATTTATCCTGAGTGTTATGGAAAGAGTAGTTTTATTTAATGAGCAAAGGAAGCATTGCCACAACAAATTTCTTGGTTTTCAAAATTTGCCTAGTTGTTTACAGCTAACAAAAAATTAACACTACTTCAATGAGAAATTTTAGGGGTCATCTAAAAGGTCTAGTTTTGCAAACATTTTATCCTCTTAAAAAATCAAACATACCTACTCTATAAGTAGAGGATGTGGTACAAAGATGTTAAAAATATGTTTTTCCTATCAAAATACACAACTCAAGACTTGGCTGCTTTAGAAATAGAAAACAAAAACAAAAATTATTAAATCCCTGAGCAGCAGGTAATGCATTTATTTTCAAAATGAAACATATTAAAATGCAAAACACTCAATAGTTTGATTAAACAAAAATGCTTTTATTGAATATATAGAAATAATGATGTTTATTAATAATTCATAATTCAATGTAGCTGTTGTGTCCTGGCTCTACCACTTGTAAACCTTATAGATACCTTGAGACAGAGCTTTTCAAAATTTTCTTCTGAAACTTGCTCAGGGGGTAAAGAATGAATATCAAAAAATATGGGAGTTCTGCAAGTTCAGACCAAATATATCAGTCTTTATGTGGAAATACATTTGAAATTTCTTTACCTTATAAGTACCTATAAAAGTTGAATTCTGCCCCATAGTATATTCATGTTCGTTTTCATAGAAAAATGTTTTAAGTGTCTGGTTAAGTTGCATATTTCTTTCCAAATCTTTATGTAAAATGTAAATTCCAGGAAGATGTCACTGGGCTCTGTGTGAATTGTCAAAGCAAAAACTGCACTGGCCAAAATTAAACAGGCAAAGAAGACTTTCTTCAAGACTATTGCAGCACAGGAGAGATACTGAACCACCAAAATATAGAAGGTGAGAGGATTTTTAACCACTGAGATGAACTAATGGAAAAGTACTGGAGGACCGTAGGGAGCAGTTGATCAGTGGGATGTGTCAAGTTCATTTAGTTATTCCTGAGTTTACAACTTTTTTTCTTCAATTAAGCCATCTATGTTTACTATTTGCCACCCATCAAAGAAGTTAGGCTCAAAGTGCTAGCTTCTCCAGTGCTTACATTTCAAAGAGATGGCGCCCAGTTTCTTGAGAAAGGTATTTCCTAGGTTGTAAAACTGGCAAGAGACTGGGAGATTTACAAGCATCTCATAGAGGCAAAGAAAAAAAATTACAATTTCAAGTTTCCTAAAGTAAATACCCTAAGGGAGTTCGGAGATCTAGAGTCAGGAGGACATCTGCCTAAAATTTAGTCAAGCTGAGGAGAACTTGGAGCTCAGTCACAGTATATATATATATATAAAACAGTTTGAGAATCTACTAGTTTCTTTTTGTTCACTACAACATACCTCTACTATTTTACAACTAATATTATACAAGTCTTTTCCAACAGGTACATTTGTAGGTACTTTTTATGTGTCAAGCAAAATTCAAATCCATTATGTATGTTATCTCATTCAATCCTCACAACCTCCTGAGAAGTCTTTCTCAATTTTATAATTTACCTATGAGAGAAGAGAAGTTTACAAGGTTAATAAGTAAAGGGGCTGGGATTTGAACCAAGGTCTGTCTGACTCCAAATAGCAGTTATCTGTATTACCTCTCCAAAAGTTTCTCAAAAAAAGTAGCTTCCAGTTTCTTCATTGCAAACATAAATATATTTTCAAAAACTAGATTGATTATCACTGTATGTATTATTCATTCTTGTCATACTGTGTAAGTGGGAACGAATAAGATGATAATCCATTAGGCTAACATGATGGAAGGTACTGAATAATGGTGTTTTAGGGTGGGCTTTTTGTGAATATCACTGGGTGCCAAGATTCCCTGCCTAAAATGAAGGTCACAGTTCATGTGAAATGTTGATTAATTGATCATAAAGTTCTTGATGTAATTTGTACTTATTTGACATCTGTGTTTCAAAGTACATGTTCACTCTTTCATAATATGATTACCTGTGAACAACACAAAAGTGAAGAATTCAATGTCTGTTATCTGACTAGCACACTTTTCAATAAAATGTTTTGTTAGAGAAAGATACATGGAAAAGAGAGAAAGCAAACATGCTTTTGAGAGGAGTGTGAATCAGTATTTAGGACATGGTGGCAACCAGGCCCAGAGCCCACAGGTGATGGACAGAGCAATATATTTCTACTCTGAGAGACCAGGAGGTTGTTGGATAAGCTGCTTGGTTTCCTGAAAATGAGAGGTGGATGAGGTTTTCTCTAACAGTCCTTTGTTGCTCCATGATTTAAAAGCCCTCTTTTTGAGAATAATGGCCTTAGTTTTCCGAAAGGAGGGTAAAGAAGCTACTTCTAGATATGCCTACACTAAGATGACAATAGATTCTCACTCTGCACCAAAGGTTCATGACCCTGTTTTTAAATTACCTGAGGAACTTTTAAAATTTAGCCACCTAAGTAACTCTCTAGAAATTCTTATTCAGTTGGGCTGGGTAGGGTTTGGGCTTCAATAATCTTTGAAATTTTCCCAGATGATTCTAACATTTAGGCAGAGTTGAGAGCCACAACTCTGTGTCCATAGTTTGTGGTAAAACAAATAAACCAAACATTAACCGATCTATATCAGGTCAGGGATACAAGGCCATAGCTAGCAATTTGTCATTTTTATGTGAAAACTCATAGTCTTGAAGATGTTCCAGGTATTGTAAAAAGCAAACCATCTCATCAAGTATCATGTTCTTTCCTGGAAACAGACAATAGCTGGTGCAATATTTACTCCTTCTGGAAAACAGTATGGTATAATGGAAAGAGCATTTGACTAAGCATCTAAAGATAAGGATTCTAGTACCAAATCTACCACAAATTAGCCTGGAGGACTTGTATCAGCCAGTTAACACACTGAGCCTCAGTTTCTTCCCCTAAATATGACCTTCCTTTTTTGATCTTTTACTAGGTATTTTATACATCTAGTCTTTATCTTCCAGCAATTCAAGTTAGGTATTAATAACTCCATCTTATAGATGACTAAAAATAATCTTGGCAATTCACACCTTCAGTAAGAAGTAGAGACAAGAATTCCATCCAACTCCATTTGGCGTCAATGCTGAATAGGTTAAAGTTCATTTGCGAACAAAACTCCTTTGACTTATTTAAATAGAAAGGTGGGTTACACATCCAATGAATGAACTGGAGGGGCAGGCTCTATGTTTAGCTTCCAGTAATGGTCCCCAACCCCAGGTCTCTGGCCTTGTCCTTGATTGACGGGGAAAGCTCCTGCTGCCTCTGTAAAGAGCCACTGAGTCACGGAGCTGCTAACAGAAAGACACGTTGTTAAAATCCACAACCGCAAAATTGCTTCATGACACCTTGCTTGTCCTTCACTTAACTTGGTTCTGAATGTAAATGTAACTAAGTACATCTGATTGGTGAAAACCTAAATTTAACTCAGACTGTATTGCAAAGGCATCTGGAAAATGGAGTTTTACCTTTCCAGCTTCCATGGCATAGAAAGGTACCAAGAAGGAGGCAGAATGCATGTGGAACAACCAATGTATAATATTCACCACAAATTCATGTGCTATTTTTACTGTTTGTGGCTGTATTATGTGCTTGTTCTGATAATGAAATCAGCTAATGTATGAGGAGTTCCTAAAATATCAAGTTTTTTTTTCAAATGCAAATTATTATTATTAAAGGGTCCAAATAACAGGTAATACTCATTTAGAGCAACATTTATTTAGAAAGTACCATGTCCCAGCACTATTTTAAATGCTTTATATCAAATAATTGATTTGACCTTTGTAGTAACCTTATAGACAAACTGAGGCATAGAGGTTAGGCAGCTTAGGGAAAGCCACCTAGATAACATGAAGTAGAGCCATATTTGAACCCATTTAGTCTGCATACTTACCACTGGGTAATCCTTTGTCTCCGTGGCAGACACAGATAGACGCAGCTATGCTTTCATTGAAGTCTTAGATGCTTTACAACTTGATTAATGCTAGAACATGACACATAAAAAAAATTAAACAATGAACAGCACCCACCAACACATACATACAGGTTTCCTGACAAAGGAGATAAATGGGGTAAACCAGAAACAGTAGAGAGGTTGCAGAAGAAAGAAGGAAAACCCAGCCCTCCATCTTGTAAAGTTCAAAATAAATTTGTGCAATTTGTCCACCCATGTACCCATTCTGAATTTTTGCGGTATAAAAATGAAGAAAAAATGTGTTTCAACTTAAATACATTTTGCCTTAAGGAGCTTCAGACAGTTTGAACTTGAAATGCAGCCCGTGAATGAATATTTAATTTCACTTTCCTTATAAGTGAAGTTGAATCACTTTTGCAAGTCTGAGGGTGACAGTTTCAAATTTCAGCTCAGGCAGGCAATCAACAGAGAATAATATTACAGCAGGGGAAAAAGTTGGTGATTCAGTAATGACATTTTAATGTTACAGAACAGAGTATTGGTATAGAAATTTGCAATCCCTTGTGATAGCTTTCTGTTGACTTAACAATCAATACTATCATAACAATAAAAATATGCAAGTCTAGCTATAGGCAATGCCTAAGAATGAGAACTTGTCCATCATTTGTTACAACCTTCCAGGTTTTCCTACACAACAAAGAATTTTCCATGCATTTAGTCTGGTGTTATAAAGCAAGACAAAGACATTTAAAGATATTGAAAAAGTATTTCTTCCTTTTGGCTATTATTTACAAATGCAAAGGTGGTTTTAAGGAACACTTTTTAAAGTTAGCTTCTGAAACTAATGTGCATTTTTATTTTAAATTCGAATAGCTTCAAATGAAATAGGTGGTATCTTATCATCATTAAGCATTTATTAAGCTTTCTCGTTGTGTGGCGCCATAATCAGTATTTAAAACAGACATGGTCTCTGTCCATTAGAACTGAGCAGGCTATAACCTCCTCAGTAACCACAGAACGGACTCCAGCCCACTCAGTGTCTTTACTTACTGAGTTAAAGAATAATGGCTATAACACTCTGATCTTTTCTAGTAATGATGTTTATAAATTGATCTTCTTTCTTATTATGATCCATGAGCATTTTCTCATTTGTGACATGTTTTTCTGTTTGCAGGGAACCTTGAAATAGACTATTATTATACCCATCTTCCATGGTGGGAGGAAAGAATGAGAAATAGCAGGAGTTTACAGCTTTTTAAATTTTGAGTTAAGGAAATAGGATCAGAGAAATTTTCCAGGCTTGTTTTGGGGGGTAATTCAACTTTATCTATAAACAAAACACGTGTAAAGTTACAGGCTCACAAAAGGCAATGTGAATATTGGATCTGTCTCCCCCACCAAATACTTCTAGGCATTATCCGTTCTCTTCACAACGGTTTATAGTGAATATCTATCTGCGAAGGAATGGGAAGCCAATGAGGCATGATGTCTGCCGTCAAAGAACACATAATCTCAACAGACAGAAAAGTAAGAAGTATCAAAAACTTACTATAGGCCCATGGTTAAGAGATATACTCTACATATGTGCAATAACTCTATGGGGGTACAGATGACTCTCCTGCTTTACTAAATGCATCTCATGAGAGATGAAAACAGAAGTAGACTTTGAATACTGAGTAGGGTTACCCCAGGCTGATAAAGGTAGGAAGGGCCCTCTAGAGATGAAATAGCATTAAGGGCAGTGCATCAACCTCAAAGCTCACAGTGTGTCTGGAGATGATACAAAATCTGATATGGAAAGAATGTCGGACATGTAATGGTGGAATTTCTGAAGATAAGCCTGGAAGAGAATAGAGGTGCCGGCTTTTGGAAGATCATGCTTGCTCTGCTAAGGAGTTTGAATTGATCCTGATGAAATTAGCAGCCATTGAAGTGGAGTGATTTGTTAAGACTATTTGGGGGAAGATAGCCATGGGAACAGATGTTTACTCACAGAGTGTTTCACCTCATAAGCATTACCCAGACTCTGGTCCTGTGTGAAGTGTCCCTGTTACCTTTCTTAACAGGTTTGTCAGTCCACTCTTTTATCCAGTCACCCCTTTCCACATGTATGCATTGAGCACCTGTTATGCTAGCCATAGCTCTTGGCTCTGGGAACACAGGGATAACCAGTACTGACTGTCTCTGTGCTCAGAGAAATTTAATCTGTTGAAGGTGCATGAATTAATTACCTACAAAGCACCCGAATCTTAGAGGTTTAAGAGGATAGCCATATTCTTTTTCACAATTCTGTGAGTTGACTGGGCAGTATTCTACTGGTTTATCCTGGGCTTCCTCTTGGGGCTGCATTCTGTGGAAGCCAGCTGGACTTGGTGGTTTATGATGACCTCACACACAAAGTCAGCCTAGATTCAAGAGATAGAAACATAGACTCCATCCTTTGAAAGGGGAAGCTGAAGAGAGGTATGGGATATGACCACAGGGGGAGTTAAGTTTACATAAATAGACAGATAGATAGATAGATAGATGATAGATAGATGATAGATAGATAATTACATATATCAAAAAATGCTTTGAAGGATATGGCCCTAGTTATGAGATAGAAGTGGGTCCAGCAGACCATTTTAGAAAGATGATTAGCCAAGGTTTTACTAAGAAGGTGGTATTTATCTGCAACCTGAAGGGCAAAATGAATCAGTAAGTACAGTAGCTCATCTGGGACAGTCATGAAAGAAAGGGTATTTGAGGAGCAGATATGAAGTCAGTTTGAGGAATAGTAAGCTAAGGGGCAAGTGGCTTGAAATGAAGTTGGATTTGAAGTTAGGAATCCTTCTGATTATTTGGTTTTATGGTTAATGGTAAGAAGTTTTAAACTTCAGATCTGGCACTTCTCACCCATTATCTGTTTCTTGTGTTGAACTTACAGTTTTTTTATCCCTTCATATAATAAGATCCTACCTATTTTTTGCACGTAAAGGGTAGTCAGTAAAAGTGATCTGAGTGAAAGAGGTAGAGGAAAATATAATAACAAAAATTAGAAATATTAAGATTTAAATCAGCCCTTGAAATATGCATACACTTTATAGAGAGATTTCAATTTATGAACTTTTAGACCTTAAAATAAGATGGGATTGATAAGATTATTATTTCTTTTGTAAAGATAAGGAAAATGAAGCTCAAATGAATCAAAGTTCTTTCTCAAATTCACCCAGGAATTATTAGTGGATCTAATTATCCTTATCCAATACATATATCTCCTTTCAGGCTTTTTTTTTTTTTTTCATAAAAGAAAAAAAAAAGCGACACTATATCAGTGAAAGAGGGAAAACATACTAGTATTTTCTTAAAATAATATATCTAAAATATAATTTAGGTCTATCATGGAAAAGAATCATCTTGTGTGTTTGGTAAAATACAGATACTTACTAAATCAAACAGATCCTATGGGGACTCTGGAAATATGTATTTCTAACCTCCTCCTTCAAAACTCTGACATATGTACAGTATGTTTTGGAAAACAATGTCTCAGTGCTTCCTCACAGGGTAAAAACATGTATTCTGGAAACTTTTGGCAAATGAATTATTCCATTGCTTAAGAATTATGAGATATTGGAGAATAAGCATGCATCTATGAAGATAAATTAACTGTAAGATTCAATGCAGTTCCAAATTGTAGATAATAAGCATTTTTGTGGAAGGAATTGAACTGGTTCTTAAAGTAACATTTTACAATGGGATTTTTACCTTACCAATATTTCACTGAATTGCCTTGAGGATTTACTTCTATTTTATTAAAAGTTTTATTCTTCATTAAGTTAACTCCTACTTAGATATCTTGACATTCTTCATAAACATGTACTTCTATATTCTTCACATCTTTTTACAATACAGGGGGAAATTTGTCTAAAGTTTTAGCAGATAAAATTGCTAACCTCAGGAGATCATTATTTTTTAAATGTGTTTTTATACAGTTTCACTTTTTATAAAAAGAATAAATCACCTGTGTTTTTTAAAAAGGTAATAAAATAAACTTCAAGAAAAAATATTTTGATCATAAAAAATAGATCATTCTTTTTATAAGTAGTCTGCTAATAAAGCAGCCTTGTCCAATAGAAGTAAGTGAGCCAAATATGAAATTCTGAATTTTCTAATAGCTATGTTTAAAAAAAGGTAAAAAGTGCATGCATACTAAAATAATACCTTATGCAATGTGACAGTTAACATGAAATGAAGTTTTACTAAAACAATAGTCTGTTTAACGGAAAAATATTTTACTCGGCTTCAGTTTTTAAATTTAAATTTTAATTAGTTAAATTTAGCCCCTAGGCACATTTCCCGTGCTCAATAGACACATGTGAGCAGTAGCTGGTGTATTGATAGAACAGAGAGAGGATATCAAAGCTGGCCATGGGCAAATTTGCAAAAAAGCTGCTGTTTTTCACCTATGTATTAATTAAGCCTTTATATCACCTTTGGATGCCTAACACACAACACAGACCAGAAATCACTGGGAGGTTCTTAGACTTTATGAATGCTTTTATACCTTTGCCTTCTTTTTGTCAGTTTTTAAAAGCCACTTAGGCTCTACTTGATCCTTCACAGAGAGCTGAATGCACAGACCTCATTAGAAGGTCCTCAAAAGTGAGTGCACTATTGATGGGTGGAGGGAAGAGTTTTGGGGTCAGTTTGATTTTTCATTTCTTTAGGATGCATATTACTATAATGATGAATATTTCTTGGGATCCTCATTTATCTTAATTGTTTAATATGCCTGCATATTTGAACCTGTAGAATTCACTGGGATGATAATTGTTGCTGACTATTGAGAAAGTAACTTTTTCATTCTAGGTAAATTTTGCTTAAATATATAAACCTGCAATTGAGATAGAAGCTTTTGGATAAGTAAGAGATCATTCATAGTTGCTGGGAGAAAATGTGTTGGGAGAGAAATAATAAAGCTCATAATGAATACAGAGGAAAATTTCCTAAAATCACTTTGTCCTTTCCCTCTATGCTGTTTAATGAAATTCTTTATGAAACAAGAGAATGTAGTTGACATTTTAGAGTCAGCAAAATGCTTAATGATTTGCCACATGATGGAATACTTTCATCTAAGACTGTTTTATCTGTGATGGAGAAATGGTATGTGAAACACTGAAGATCTTGAGTCTCCCAGTCAAGGAGGAGGTGTCGCTCTCATAGGAAAGCTGAGCACAAACTCGACAAGTAACAAAAGTATTGATTTCAAACATCCTAGCATAATATACTCTTAAGAATGTGCATTTTTAATTTTAGATTAAACAATATTTTATTTTTAGCAGTTCTCAAGTTTGTCCCTCATGTTGAGATTTCATTTTTCTTCCCAGATTTGTTGAGATATAATTGACATATAACACTGTGTAAGTTTAAGGTATACAGTGTAGTGATTTTATATGTGTATATATTGCATAATGATTACCCCAGTGAGGTTATTAACACATTTATCACTTGACATAGTTACAAATGTTTTTGGTGAGAACTTTTAAAATCTACTCTCAGCAACTTTCAAATATACAATACAGCATTGTTTACTATGGTCAGCATGCTGTACATTACATCCTCAGAATTTATTCATCTGCTAACTGGATGTCTGCACCCTTTGACTACCTTCACCCATTTCCCCTACCCAGTCCCGCCCCTGAAAGCCACCAATTTGTCCTCTGTTTCTGTGAGTTTGTTTTTTTCAGATTCCACATATAAGTGAGATTATATAGCATGTGTCTTTCTGTGATTTATTTCACTTAGCATAATGCCCTCAAGGTTTATCCATGTTGTCACAAATGGCAGGATTTCCTTCTTTTTTATGACTGAATAATATTCATAGGTAAATAATATATATACCATATATAAAATTTGGTAATATAATACCAAGTTTTCTGTGCCATTCATCCATCAACAGACATTCAGGCTGTTTCCATGTCTTGGCTATCGTAAATAATGTTGCAATGACGCAATGAACACAAGGGTGTAGATACCTCTTTGGGATAGTGATTTCATTTCCTTCAGATATATACCTTGAAGTGGGATTCCTCAATCATATTCTAGTTCCATTTTTAATTTTTGGGGGAATCTTCACACTGTTTTTCATAGTAGCTGTACCAATTCACCTTTTCACCAACAGTGTACAAGAGATTTCTTATGTTTTGCATTCAATTTAAAAGTTGCTGGTAATTCTTTTCCTATGGACATATTGCAACTAATCAGTTAATTCAGCTATTAGAAGTTTAATTAAACCTAATAAAGACCTTGGAAATGTAAATCATTGTATTTCAGGTATTAGCTTTGTCAAGGATTTTTAAATTGTTCTTCTCAACAAAATAAAAAATGCTGTGTAGAAAGACGTGAAAAAAGCAAGTAACTGCCCTGTCATACAAAGAGTGTATCTCATTTGTAATAGAAAACAAATGTAGGAAACATATTGGGAACCTAACACAAAAGAGTATAGTGTAGTCTTTCTTTTAAGTGAATTAAAACTTTTTTGAAAACTGATAAATAATAAAATATGTTAAAGTTGTAATTTTCATAATGTAAAAATCTTAATATCTCCGATTTTGGATAGCACCAATAAAAATAACTGTAATCAGCGTTTGTTCAGTTCTTCCTACTAGCCAGTTACCCTGCTAAATATTTTATGTCCACTATCTCATTAAAAACTTACCTTGTTAGGAAATTTTATTTTTCCTCTCTTATATATTAAAGAAAAAGGAAAGAAAAAGAAATCCCTGAGACAAACACAGGAATTACAAGCCAAAATAACAATTATTGTAACAATGTAGTTACTATCTTTTATGTCATACATTTAATAATTTATTAATTCTACACAGTAGAATTAAAAGAGGAGATTATCTTACAGGGTTGCCTACCTTTTATGTGTCACAATGGTATTCTCATAGTTAACATATTTCTATCAGTGCTATTGCACTCAATACATTTCAAAAGAAATGACTGATAATTGTTCTGACTTTCCACCCACCCCCATGGGCTTCTTGGTTTGAACTGGACTCTTAGAGATTTGATGCATACACCAGGAATACCACCTCCATTACAACCCACTGAGTCACAAAGATCTCTTAAGTAGTTAATTGGAATAACAGTGTTCTTTACACCCTATCATACTATTTTGCATGGGTTTTGAAAAATGAATTAGTGTGTATTATAATCTTTCATCATTATTCAAATACATACATCATAGAAATTGATTTCTTCATGTATGGACAATTTTGAAATAAACAAAAATCTGATTTAGTGTGAAAGAAAGAATAAATAAATTATCTAAACATTACCTTTTCTTTTCCCACTTAAATTTTGTCTTTCCTTTCATTTCAAGTTGTAGTAGTATTGTGTTTTAAATATAATACTAGGATAAAACATATAGTTTAAAGCTTTTTCTAGTCCCCAAATCTATAAGCTTTTATTTTGACTTTCTCATGCACATTTGCTTTTAGGACTTCAGGTCTGACATATCCATCAGAATATAAGTAAACAACAATGAAAAGTAAAGTGTTCCTTTAGCACTTCATTCTGTTTGTTGTTCTTTAAGTGAACTATTGTCATTTGAGAATGACATCCTAGGTGCTTAAATCTAAAAATTGCTCTGGCCTTGTATTTAGATTCTATTGCTGGAAAGCAGCTTTTGGTGTAGTTGCCAACCAACTTAAGAGCTGAATTCAAGGCTCAACTATAAGAACTAATTTATCCAAAGGCAAGATGACAACTACTTCTCTATTCTTTTAGCTCTTATATTTTCCCATGTGATATGGGATAAGATATCAATATTTAATATGTTTTACATCTTTATTGGAGTATAATTGCTTTACAATGTCTTGTTAGTTTCTGCTAGATAACAAAGTGAATCAGTTATATGTATACATATGTCCCCATATCCCCTCCCTCTTGCGCCTCCTTCCCAAATGCCCTTTCCCACCCATCTAGGTGGTCACAAAGCACTGAGCTGATCTCCCTGTGCTATTCAGCTGCTTCCCACTAGCTATCTATTTTATATTTGATACTGTATATATGTCCATGCTACTCTCTCACTTCATCCCAGCTTACCCTTCCCCCTCACCATGTCCTCAAGTCCATTCTTTACATCTTCAGCATTTAATTTTTTAAAAACATCTTTATTGGAGTATAATTGCTTTAAAATGGTGTGTTACTTTCTGCTTTATAACAAAGTGAGTCAGTTATACATATACATATATCCCCATATCTCCTCCCTCTTGCGTCTCCCTCCCACCCTCCCAATCCCGCCCCTCTAGGTGGTCACAAAGCACCAAGATGATCTCCCTGTGCTATGTGGCTGCTTCCCACTAGCTATCTATTTTACATTTGGTAGTGTATATATGTCCATGCCACTCTTGCACTTCATCCCAGCTTACCGTAACCCCTCCCTGTGTCCTCAAGTCTATTCTCTACATCAGCCTCTTTATTCCTGTCCTGTTTCTAGGTTCTTCAGAACCATTTTTTTTTTTTTTTTTTAGATTCCATATATATGTGATAGCATATGGTATTTTTTTTTTCTGTTTCTGTTTACAGAAATTATCTGTTTCTGACCTACATCACTCGGCATTACAGACTCTAGGTCCATCCACCTCACTACAAATACCTCCATTTCATTTCTTTTTATGGCTGAGTAATATTCCATTGTACATATGTGCTACATTTTCTTTATCCATTTTTCTGTCGATGGACACTTAGGTTGATTCCATGTCCTGGCTATTGTAAATAGAGCTGCAATGAACATTGTGGTACATGACTCCTTTTGAATTATGGTTTTCTCAGGATATATGCCCAGTAGTGGGATTGCTGGGTTGTATGGTAGCTCTATTTTTGGTTTTTAAGGAACCTCCATACTGTTCTCCATAGTGGCTGTATCAATTTATATTCCCACCAACAGTGCAAGAGGGTTCCCTTTTCTCCACACCCTCTCCAGCATTTATTGCTTGTAGATTTTTTGATGATGACCGTTCTCACCAGTGTGAGGTGACACCTCATTGTAGTTTTGATTTGCATTTCTCTAATGATTAGTGTTGTTGAGCATCTTTTCATGTGTTTGTTGGCAATCTGTATATCTTCTTTGGAGAAATGTCTATTTAGGTCTTCTGCACATTTTTGGATTGGGATGTTTGTTATTTTGATGCATGCGCTGCTTGAGATGCATGTGCTGCTTTGAGATGCATGTGCTGCTTGTAAATTTTGGAGATTAATCCTTTGGCAGTAGCTTCATTTGCAAATATTTTCTCCCATTCCGAGGGTTGTCTTTTCATCTTGTTTATGGTTTTCTTTGCTATACAAAAGCTCTTAAGTTTCATTAGGTCCCATTTGTTTATTTTGATTTTATTTCCATTTCTCTAGGTGGTGGGTCAAAAGGGACCTTACTATGATTAATGTCGAAGAGTGTTCTGCCTATGTTTTCCTCTAAGAGTTTCATAGTTTCTGGCCTTCTATTTAGGTCTTTAATCCATTTTGAGTTTATTTTTGTGTATGGTGTTAGGGAGTGTTCTAATTTCATTCTTTTACTTGTAGCTGTCCAGTTTTCCCAGCACCACTTATTGAAGAGGCTGTCTTTTCTCCATTGTATATTCTTGCCTCCTTTATCAAAAATAAGGTGACCATATGTGTGCGGGTTTATCTCTGGGTTTGTATCCTGTTCCATTGATCTATATTTCTGTTTTTGTGCCAGTACCATAATGCCTTGATTACTGTAGCTTTGTAGTACAGGCTGAAGTCAGGGAGCCTGATTCCTCCAGCTCCGTTTTTCCTTCTCAATATTTCTTTGGCTATTTGGGGTCTTTTGTGTTTCCATACAAATTGTGAAATTTTTTGTTCTAGTTCTGTGAAAAATGCCAGTGGTAGTTTGATAGGGATTGCACTGAATCTGTTGATTGCTTTGGGTAGTATAGTATTTTCACAATGTTGATTCTTCCAATCCAAGAACATGGTATATCTCTCCATCTGTTTGTATCATCTTTAATTTCTTTCATTAGTGTCTTATAATTTTCTGCCGACAGGTCTTTTGTCTCCTTAGGTAGGTTTATTCCTAGCATTTTATTCTTTTCATTGCAATGGCAAATGGGAGTGTTTCCTTAATTTCTCTTTCAGATTTTTCATCATTAGTGTATAGGAATGCAAGAGATTTCTGTGCATTAATTTTGTATCCTGCTACTTTACCAAATTCATTCATTAGGTCTAGTAATTTTATGGTAACATCTTTAGTATTCTCTATGTATAGTATCATGTCATCTGCAAACAGTGACAGTTTAACTTCTTCTTTTCTGATTTGGATTCCTTTTATTTCTTTTTCTTCTCTGATTTCTGTGGCTAAAACTTCCAAAACTATGTTGAATAACAGTGTGAGAGTGGACAACCTTGTCTTGTTCCTGATCTTAGAGGAAATGATTTCAGCTTTTCACCATTGAGAATGATGTTGGCTGTGGGTTTGTCATAGATGGCCTTTATTATGTTGAGGTAAGTTCCCTCTATGCCTACTTTCTGGAGGGTTTTTATCATAAATGGGTGTTGAATTTTGTTGAAAGCTTTTTCTGTGTCTATTGAGATGACCATATGGTTTTTCTCCTTCAATCTGTTAATATGGTTTATCACGTTGATTGATTTGCATATATTGAAGAATCCTTGCATTCCTGGGATAAATCCCACTTGATCATGGTGTATGATCTTTCTAATGTGCTGTTGGATACTGTTTGCTACTTTTTGTTGAGGATTTTTTTTTTTTTTAAGATTTCGTTTTGCCTTTATTCTTTTTTTTTTTAAATTTATTTATTTATGGCTGTGTTGGGTCTTCGTTTCTGTGCGAGGGCTTTCTCTAGTTGTGGCAAGCGGGGGCCACTCTTCATCGTGGTGCGCAGGCCTCTCACTATCGCGGCCTCTCTTGTTGCAGAGCACAGGCTCTAGACACGCAGGCTCAGCAATTGTGGCTCACGGGCCTAGTCGCTCTGTGGCATGTGGGATCTTCCCAGACCAGGGCTCGAACCCGTGTCCCCTGCATTGGCAGGCAGACTCTCAACCACTGCGCCACCAGGGAAGCCCCTGTTGAGGATTTTTGCATCTATGTTCATCAGTGATATTGGCGTGTAGTTTTCTTTCTCTGTGACATCTTTGTCTGGTTTTGATATCAGGGTGATGGTGGCCTTGTTGAATGAGTTTGGGAGTGTCCCCCCCCGCCCCCCGCTATATTTTGGAAGAGTTTGAGAAGGATGCTCTTCTCTAAATGTTTGATAGAAAAAATTTGCCTGTGAAGCCCTCTGGTCCTGGGCTTTTGTTTGGTGGAAGATTTTTAATCACAGTTTCAATTTCAGTGCTTGTGATTGGTCTGTTTATATTTTCTATTTCTTCCTGGTTCAGTCTCAGAAGGTTGTGCATTTCTAAGAATTTGTCCATTTCTTCCAGGTTGTCCATTTTATTGGCATAGAGTTGCTTGTAGTAATCTGTCATGATCCTTTCATTTCTGCAGTGTCAGCTTTTACTTCTCTTTTTTCATTTCTAATTCTATTGATTTGAAACTTCACCCTTTTTTTCTTCATGAGTCTGTCTAATGGCTTATCAATTTTGTATATATTCTCAAAGAGATCTTTGCTATTGTTTCCTTCAATTCTTTTTCATTTATTTCTGATCTGATCTTTATGATTTCTTTCCTTCTGTCAACTTTAGGGTGTTTTGTTCTTCTTTCTCTAATTGCTTTAGGTGTAAGGTTAGGTTGTTTATTTTAGATGTTTCTTGTTTTTTGAGGTAGGATTGTATTGCTATAAACTTCCCTCTTAGAACTGCTTTAGCTGCATCCCATAGATTTTGCATCAAGATATTTTCATTGTCATGTATTTCTAGGTGTTTTTTTTATTTCTCCTTTGATTTCTTCAGTGATCTCTTGGTTATTTAGTATTGCATTGTTTACCCTCCATGTGTTTGTATTTTTTACAGATTTTTTTTCCTATAATGATATCTAGTCTCGTAGCATTGTAGTCAGAAAAGATACTTGGTACGATTTCAATTTTCTTAAATTTATGAAGGCTTGATATGTGACCCAAGATATGATCTGTCTTGGAGAATGTTCCATAAACATTGAGAAGAAAGTGTATTCTGTTGTTTTCAGATGGAATGCCCTATAAATATCAATTAAGTCCATCTCATTTAATGTATCATTTAAAGCTTGTGTTTCTTTATTTATTTTTATTTTGGATGATCTGTCCATAGATGAAAGTGAGGAGTTAAAATCCCCTACTATTATTCTGTTACTGTCAATTTGCCTCATTTATTGAGGTGCTCCTATGTTGGGTGCATAAATATTTACAATTGTTATATCATCTTCTTGCATTGATCCCTTGATCATTATGTACTGTCCTTCTTTGTCTCTTGTAATAGTCTTTATTTTAAAGTCTATTTTGTCTGATATGAGAATTGCCAGTCCAGCTTTCTTTTGATTTCCATTTGCGTGGAATATCTTTTTTCATCCCCTCACTTTCAGTCTGTATGTGTCCCTATGTCTGAAGTGCTTCTCTTGTAGACAGCATATATATGGGTCTTGATTTTGTATACATTCAGCCAGTCAGTGTCTTTTGGTGGGAGCATTTAATCCATTTACATTTAAGGTAGTTATCTATATGTATGTTCTATTACCATTTTCTTACGTTTTTAGGGTTTGTTATTGTAGGTCTTTTCCTTCTCTTGTGTTTCTTGCCTCTGGAAGTTCCTTTCGCATTTGTTGTAAAGCTGGTTTTGTGGTGCTGATTTTTCTTAGCTTTTGCTTGTCTCTAAAGGTTTTATTTTCTCTGTTGAATCTGAATGAGATCCTTTCTGAGTAAAATAATCTTGGTTGTAGGTTTTTCCCTTTCATCACTTTAAATATGTCCTGCCACTCCCTTCTGGCTTGCAGAGTTTCTGCTGAAAGATCAGCTGTTAACCTTATGGGGATTCCCTTGTATGTTATTTGCTGTTTTTCCCTTGCTGCTTTTAATATTTTTTTCTTTGTATTTAATTTTTGTTAGTTTGATTAATATGTGTCTTGGCATATTTCTCCTTGGATTTATCCTGTATGGGACTCTCTGTGCTTCCTGGACTTGATTGACTATTTCCTTTCCCATATTAAGGAAGTTTTCAACTATAGTCTCTTCAAATATTTTCTCAGTCCCTTTCTTTTCTTCTTCTTCTTCTTGGACCCTTATAATTCTAATGTTGGTGTGTTTAATATTGTCCCAGAGGTCTCTGAGACTGTCCTCTATTCTTTTCATTCTTTTTTCTTTATTCTGTTTTGCAGTAGTTATTTCCACTATTTTATCTTCCAGGTCACTTATCCGTTCTTCTGCCTCAGTTATTCTGCTTTTGATTCCTTCTAGAGAATTTTAAATTTCATTTATGGTGTTGTTCATCATTGTTTGTTTGCTCTTTAATTCTTCTAGGTTCTTGTTAAACGTTTCTTGTAATTTCTCCATTCTATTTTCAAGATTTTGGATCATCTTTACTATCATTACTCTGAATTCTTTTTCAGGTAGACTGCCTATTTCCTCTTCATTTGTTTGGTCTTGTGGGTTTTTACCTTGCTCCTTCATCTGCTGTGTGTTTCTTTGTCTTCTCATTTTGCTTAACTTACTGTGTTTGGGGGCCTCCTTTTCACAGGCTGTAGGTCCGTAGTTCCCGTTGTTTTTGGTGTCTGTCCCCAGTGGGTGAGTTTGGTTCAGTGGCTTGGGTAGGTTTCTTAGTGGAGGGGATTGGTGCCTATGTTCTAGTGGGAGGGGCTGGATCTTGTCTTTCTGGTGTGCAGGACTGTGTCCGGTGGTATGTTTTGAGATGTCTGTGACCTTATGATTTTAGGCAGCCTCTCTGCTAATGGGTGGGGTTGTGATCCTGTCTTGCTAGTTGTTTGGCATAGGGTGTCCAGCACTGTAGCTTGCTGGTTGTTGAGTGGAGCTGTGTCTTAGCATTGAGATGGACATCTCTGGGAGAGCTTTTGCCATTTGATAGTACATGGAGCCGGCAGGTCTTTGGTGGACCAGAGTCCTGAACTCAGCTCTCCCACCTCAGAGGCACAGGCCTGACACCCAGTTGGAGCACCAAGACCCGTCAAGCCCCACGGCTCAGAAGAAAAGGGAGCAAAGAAAGATAGAAAGAAAAAAATAACAAAATAAAGTTATTAAAATAAAAAAAAAGATTATTAAAAGTAAAAAGTTTTCAAGTCATAAAAAAAGCAAGCAAGCAAGAAAGAAATAAGAGAGTAACCAAACCAATAAACAAATCCACCATTGATAACAAGTACTAAAAACAAAAACAAAAACAAAAAACCGAGAGACAGAACCCTAGGACAAATGGTAAAAGCATAGCTATACAGACAAAATCACACAAAGAAGCATACACATACACACTCACAAAAAGAGGAAAAGGAAAAAATATATATATATATCTCTATATATATATATATAAAAAAGAGAGCAACCAAATCAATAAACAAATCTACCAATAATAAACTCTAAATACTAAACTAAGGTAAACATAAAACCAGAAACAAATTAGATGCAGAAAGCAAACCCCAAGTCTACAGTTGCTCCCAAAGTCCACCGCCTCAATCTTGGGATGATTCGTTTTCTTTTCAGGTATTTCAGAGATGCAGCATACCTCAAGTTGATTGTGTAGATTTAATCTGCTGCTCCTGAGGCTGCTGGGAGAAATTTCCCTTTCTTTTCTTTGTTTGCACAGCTCCTGGGGTTCAGCTTTGGATTTGGCCCCACCTCTGCATGTAGGTGGCCTGAGGGCATCTTTTAGGAAGTCTGCGGTCTTCTGCCAGCGTTCAGCAGGTGTTCAGTAGGAGTTGTTCCACATGTAGATGTATTTCTGATGTATTTGTGTGGAGGAAGTTGATCTCCATGTCTTACTCCTCTGCCATCTTGAAGGTCTCCTTGCTCTGAAAAGCTTACAATAATTTAGCTGAGGTTCAAGTTGATCCTCCTAATTTCAATTCACTTTCTTGCCTTCTTCCCACTCCACCCTCATTTTCCCTGTCTGAAGCAAGGTCCTGGAGTGACACCTCACTGTGTGCTGCAGACCAATGAACAAGACATGGCGGCAGGCTTTTCTCCCTAGCATTTAATTTTATTCTTTGTCTTTTTTATGTTTCCCGGGCCTTATTGTTAGAATATCGATTTAATATTGTGGAGATATTTCTTTGGTTAAACTATGGCATGTTCTACTTGAAACTTTGAATATATTTGGGGATTGGAAATGAGATATGATATTGTAATATTATATAGAAAGGACAAGTTCCACAAAGTTTTAAGTTTCTTTTCAGAACACAGGGATGTTTGGAAGTGAGTAGGTTACTAGTCAATGCAAAGAGTCATCCCGACCAACCCTTCTTGCCTATGTTCTTTCAACTTGAAAAAACGGACATTAGCCTGGAGATACCAGTTTGCAATTTAAGGGGAGCAAAGTGTCCAAAATAGTAAGAGTGCCTAAAGCAATTTTCCTTCACTCTACACACTTTCTTAGCTATTGATCCCTCATGGGGAGCAAATTGGTGCTGTGTAAGGAACACCTGCTTTCAAGTCTGGGAACCTGGATTATCAACTCCTTTTTCTAACACCTAGTAATGTTAAAATTGTCTCTTAACATTTTTTGGTCTCAAATGTCTAGCTCTTAATATGTAGCATTTGATACATGATCTCCAGCACCCCTCTCAGTTATAAACATGACAGCTTGAGAAAAAGGAAAGGAGAGATGGCTGACCTCAGAATATAAATTCAGATTTATATGACTACTGGACTTTTGGGCAAATGAGGAATTCAACTGCAATTATATCAAACTAAGCATATTAAGTAAGGTATGGCACAATGTAAAGCAAAGCACAACTTATTAAATATAGATAATTTATGAGTACTACTCATTTCATGATATGCTCCTAATATATTTATGGAAAATAAGCAGAAACCAAAAATTCCATTACAAAAAGTGTTGGAAAAAAAGGCTGATTTGTGGTTATCAGGTGTCAGGAAGGGGAAAATCAAAGAAAATACGTGAATTATGTGGCCTTGTGAAGGCAGACAACTAATCATAGCCAGTAATGCAATGGATGTGAGAGCTTTACAAGAGTATCATAGATAAATAATCTCACACTGCCTTTGGATTTTAATTTTAAAAAAGGAAACATTCTTTTGGCTTACATTTGGTCTTACCACTGATTGCACTATTAAGAACTTAATTGATAGTGATATGAGGCTCTGTTAACTATTAAATAAGGGGCAAGTAGCTAATTGTTGGTACAAGTTTGTGATCATACCTCACTGAGGAATTATTGGCATTATGTTCCATGTTGTTTCCAAATTACCAACTTGTATAAACCTGTATAGACCATCTCAAGACAGATGTTTACAATAAACAATTGACATAGAGGACATTTATTCATTCTACACTCATACAAATTTGTTAAAAAAAATATTGGTTGAATGTAAAGTCATAGTGCTGAGTCAAATACATGTGACATTTGAAATAATAGTTTGTACTAGAGGCTTAGTGTTAGCAATGAGAGGAGGAAATGAATGTACCACTGCAAAATCCTTTAAAGAATGGAAGAATGGAAAGTTAGAACAGTTATTATCTAGATGAAAATGTGTTCTGGGATTTGGGGAATAGAAAATCTAAAAAGACCTGGGATATACAATATAGAAGCATGCAGATATTTTGAATATAATAGACAGGGATTTAAAATGGGTTAAAGGAGTTAATAGGTTCACTGGGTTGACTGGACAAATGTTAATTTTTCAAAAATGTTATCTAGTTTGAATACCAGAAGAAGAGTACTATTTTGAATATGAGCCAACCAACATGGGCCAAGCAAGTTAATATTTCTCCAAGGCAGGGGGAAAGAATGAGACAGTATTGCAGACAGGTACTTGAGTGTTAACACCATGAGGATTAATAAGAATAAATATCAAACCTTTATTACTATGGGTCAGGCACAATCTTAAGCACTTTAAGCATATAAACTGTATAATCTGCTCAGCATGGCAGTGTGTGTAGGTATCATTATTCTGTTTTACAGAAGAGGAAACTGAGTCACAAAAAAAACTGAGTAAAGTGATTTGCCAAGAACACTCAGTAACTGGTAGAGTCAGGATTTGAATCCAGGCAGTCTGACTGCAGAGCAATTCTCTTAATTACTAGCAAAGATTAGTGCCTAGTGGATCCTGCAGAGATCAAGGGAAGAACCTTGAGTGACATACACAGTCTGAGGTTGAGAGGTAGAAATGCAGCCAATAGAGGAGGAAAAAAAGGTCATCATTGTGGTCTTCAGCCAGTGCTCAGTTAGACAACTGTTTTATCATAATGTTCAATTTCAAGAAGGAAGTTTTTAGATTGATCACCTATGGACCCAGAATTTTTCTCAGCAAGCAAACATTAATTGACTGACAATTGTTTCCACACTACTATCTTAAATCAGAAGCATTACCTTAAGGCTCAAAAAGGAAGGACTGCATCCTGATTGACTAAGCAGACCTCACTCCCAATTCCCACCTGGCCAAGAGGTGGCGCCTTTGAATAGAAGAACAGCAGAAAGTACTTAGCAGCTTTTAACACTTTCTCTCAAATGACTTATTCCAGAGAGTAAATGTAATTCTCTTTAATGTTTTTCACAGTGTCACCTGATGACCACCTACATTAAAAGTACCTGAAGTGTTTTTAAATATAGGTTTCTGGGCCCAAACAAGAATTAGAAATCTGATCCTGACAGGGAAGATACAAGAATCTTCAGTACTTCACCAGAATTTTTTTTTGCCTCTTTTAATTATGAAAATTTTCAGCCGTAAGCATTGTGAAGTGAACCTCCATCTACCTAGCTACGAAGTTGAACAATTACAAAAAATTGAAATCTTACCATATTTTTCCACCCTTCCTTCCTTCCTTTTTTCCTCCCTCTCCTTCTTTCTCCCTCCCTCTCTCCCTCCTTCCCTCCTTTCCTTCTTCCTTCTTGTTTTCTTTCATTGAAGAACTTTAAAGCAAATCCTAGACATGTCATTTCATCTTACATAATTCAATGTGCATAGTTACAAATATGAATATAACTTATGTAACCCAATGACATTATCACAACTAATAAAATTTACAGTAATTCTTTACTATCATTCATATTGAAATGTCTACAATTGTCTGAAGAAGAATATTTGTAGAGCTGTCTTTTTCTAACCAAGGACTAAGCAAAATTCAGACATTGTTTGTGGTTTTTATGTATAATAATTCTCCTTAAGTCTAAAGCAATTACCCACAGCCATTTAAAAATTTTTTTCATGTAAAGAATACATCAAAGAATCTAAGTCAGTCCTCCTATGAAATCTTCCACAATCTGGATGTGGTTCCATGCTTTTACTTTTTTTTTTTTTTTTTTTCATGCTTTTACTTTTTTAAAATTTTATACACATCTTAAAATATACATTTATCTTAAAACCTGCTAACCCCAGAGTTATTGTTTTCTTGTCCAGTTGTTGACAGAGAAAGGGGATGGGGAGTAGAGGTCTATAAATAGAGGAGAGAAAAGTAGAGGATAGGACACACACACATATTTAATCTGCTTAGGTAAATGTTATATACAGTCGGGATATATTTATCTCCTCAAACTCATGGCAAATTCCAGACAGCTATTTTGATCATTTAATGATTTATTTACAAAATCGAAATCTACCTCCACTGGATTTGCATTTCATTGTTTGTCAGGCTTGGTGGATTGTTGTTCATGTCAGCATCATCTATTCCTAACATTTCATGCTGTGATGGATTGTCTCAGTATCTTGACAATTATTATCAGTACAATTTCATGCCCTGAAAGCTGAGAGCTTAATGTTTTCTGAAGGTCTGCTGTCCTAAAAGCAAGCAATTCTCTGAATAGAAAATTCACTGCATAAGTAGCTCTGCTGACCTTGTTCTTTAGCCATCCAGTCTCTTTTCCTAGTGGTGATCCACATGTCTGCTTTCTCATACAGAATGTGTACATTCCATTTCCTTTCATTTGTTACAATTTCTTTCCTTATCGATAAATTAGCATTCAATTATTTTTAACTCATAGGTCTTGCAAATGAGATTTAGTGTGATCATAGTCATCACTGCCATTGTTATCTATTAGTGACACAGCATATAATTATAAATATTTTACTGTTATATTGAAACGTTATTAAAACATTTAAGCATTGCAATTATCATTAATAATTATAAGCTTGATCAGGTGGTCCATAATGTGAATATATATGAAAAACAAATGTAATGACAAAATGAGCTGTTTTCATAAATCAGCCAATTTGTCAAACTGCCTATATCAGTGTCTAGTACAAAGTAAGAAGTTAATAAAAATCTGTTGAATGAGTGAGTGCATAGTTTAGATGATACACCAGTGTTTTAAATATATGTTACAGCATTTTTCTTGGTTATGGCAATTCCTTGGTAACTGCAAGTACTTACGTATTAGGTTATTTGCATTTCAGAAATCTGGACTCAAGGGTTAAAATGGCTTTTATGCTAGTCAATTAAATTACCAAGGTTGTATGAAGTACAAGTGGAAACAATTTGGATTATTGTTATTTGCTCAGACATGTCAAATAATGTACAGATATGTGCTAAATTTACTAATATAACAGTTGTCATAATAGAAGATTGGACTGTTAGAAGGTGAACAAAGAACAATCTGCAGTAGCTTTGGAAACTGATGTAGCTGTTGCTTTGTCTCATAAAGGAAGACTTGCTAGCTAGTACTCAAACCCCACAGGAATATATTTGCCAGACTAATATAAAATACAATCGAACTTTTCCTCCAAATACCAAATATGAGATATACTACAAGTCTGAAAAAAGGATGTAAATGTAAGAATTCCTGTATGTGATTTTCTCTGAATATTTTGCTTACCTCTAGAATATGCTCTCATAAGTTTATAATCACTTAGGAAACATATCTATTATTTTATTTTATTTATTCTGTGCTATTCTAGTCTAGATTGAAGTTTAGGGTTATCCCATGGGTGGTGAGAACTCACTGTTAGGATATTTTTAATGAGGCAGGATTGCCACTTCATTAATAAAGCATTCAGTAGGACTGAGTTCCAGGATCACACTTAGCTCCAGCTTGCTCACCTTTTCTTTGCAGTAATGTCTCTAATTTGTTGTATTAATTTGTATATATTTCATGTATTGACCAGGGAAATTTATTTAATTTGATCATGACCTTATTATTCAATTCTTAAATGTGAAACATAACGTTTTCTCCTCAAGTGGTGTCATGAAAGGTTGTTTCTTTTCTGTGCAGCAGATCAATGACTGTCATGCAGGATGAGGCTTCTACCTGCTCTGAGTGGCACCTGGTGGTTATTTATAGCATGACCAGCGAAGCCATCTGTCTTTTCTGACAGCTTGCAGTGTCACTAACCCAGCATCGTGTTTTCCTCTAATGCTATTTGCAAAACATCCATCCATCTATGCATCATTCATTAATTCAACCTAGCTTTGATCAAGTATATATTGAAGTCTTATTTAATGCCAAGGGTAAAATGGCTTACAAGATATCTCCCTACCTTCAAGAAGCTTTCATATGTTCTCTTTATCAATTGGAGGAAATTTGATGATATAGAGATATGTTGATACACAAGACAAGGCCCCTAGACTCAAGGACCTTACTGTCTTATCAGGAAGTATAAACATGAAAGTAAATAACTGTAAATCAAGGAAACTAATAATAAATATCATGAAAAAGTGATGCCACAATAGAGAAGACAGAGAGTGCCTCTTCTGCTATATCTCTCTCCAGGTATTTCTTTTAAGAGTGGAAGCTTCTTTCTCAGAAGATCTGAGATGTATCTTCTCTCTCATTTCATTGATCCAATTTGGGTCATATGTACCCATCTGAGAAACAAGCTTGTGGCTAGGAGAATGCCATGCCTATGTGGGTTATCTGGGTTATCTGAATCGATCACTTTGACAGAAAGCATATAAAATAAGGGATTAAACTTATGAGTATACACTCCAGTGATGTAAAGTCAACTCAACTAAAAGCACATAAGCTCCAGAGGGAAGGCATGGATACTAGAACATATGTGTATAGGAAAGGTGGGGGCAGGGAATGGATGCTGGTAAGTGATCAACAGTTGTCCAAAAAAATACCATACTAAAAATTCACCTTTTCTTAAGAGAAAAAATACCATTATAAAGCAAACAGACATATTATGTTAAAATTAACTGAGAAAATGATATTGTGACAAAAGTACTTTTATTTATATGATACAGTATAGTAGTTAAGCCCTCAAATATCTATGCATTAAACTGAATAATTCAAAACAACATCAGTTCCTCAAGAAGAAAGCAGATTCCTTTCAGTATCTTACTTTATTGAAAGGTTATCAACTAAAGAAGAAATAATTAATCAGCTTTCCAAATATTGAACTTGGAAACCAACATGTCACTTAATTCACTAATATAGAACATTTGGGAGACATTAATTGGTACTAGACCAAAAAATATTTGTATTCTCTACTGGATCATAGTAGGTCCTCACTAAATATTTGCTGCCTACACACACACACACACACACACATTTCTTTAGCCAAAACTTGTTTACTTCTAGGCAGAATAATTTACCTGAGAATTTCAATAAAAGCCAGCTTCTCATTAAATTTCTCTTTTGCATTTTAGTGAAATGATCCTTAACCATTGTCTTAAAAGAAGAGCCGTAAACTAATCAAACAATCCATATAGCTGGGTCCTATCCAAGTTTGCTTTTGTTAAACAAAGAAACAAAAAGGCAAAGGAAGTGTCCATTTTGTTAGTGGTAATGAAAGTTCTAGGGAGGTTTAGTTTCAGTTTAAAATAGATGTAGAGGAGAAGCTGAGAAGTCTGTAAAACTAATACCCCAAAGTGAAAGAACATCTCATTTCTATAAACTGAGGGCTTAATTAGCTAAAAGAAAAGAGAGGTTCACTTTCAAACAAGCTGTGATTCTCTGCAGGATAACCTGAAGCAAGATAGGCATGCTGGGCAGAGAAAAGCCATGGAAAGTTCTGACCAAAGAAATAAACTTTATTATACTTACTTAACTTTCATCTATTGGAGAAAAGCTTATTTGGATCAAGTGCTGGGATGATAGATGCTCTAGGTTTGCTCAGAGTTCTTTGTTTCAGGATTTTTTTTTTTTTTTTTTGGAGTTTTACGTGCTTTGATCTACCTATTAAGAAAGAGTTAATAGTTATGTTACAGAGTCTAAACTTGTACTGCTTGATGCACGACAGGCCAATAACTGGAGAGATGAGTTGTTGGGGCAAGGAATAGCAACGTTATTAGGAAAGCCAGCAGATCAAGAAGATGGTGGACTAGTGTCCCAAAGAACCATCCTGCCTGAGTTAGAATTCAGGCCTTTTTTATACTGAAAGGGGGGGGGATGATACTGGTTGTTGCAAACTTCTCGGTGTAGGAATCCTTTGTTCTTGCAGCTGTCCAGTTAGGTCTGTCACAATGTTCCTATAAACCTCCAACAAGACAACTGTTATTTTCTGTTCTGCAATTTTATCTCTATGTGAATGGAAAGTGTTATACTTTTAAAGGTCAGAGCCTTGAAGATGGGTTATCATATATATTTCAGGCTATAGGCAACACTCTTTTACAAAGGTGCAGAGCCAACATGACTAAGCACAGGAGACAGAGCACAAAGGTTAGAGCTAAAGGAATAGCTCCAGTATGGAGTCAAGTTTTGTCTTCTTTGTTACAGTTGTAGATTTTTCACAGTTAAAAACTCTCTTGCTTGAACCACTGTTGGGCTACCACCTCATGCATTAAAACCAGCTTAACATCACAAGCTGACAAAAAAAAATCCCACCAAGACAAAAACCAAAACCAAAACCACAGACATAGATGTAATAGATATTAAAAAAACAAAAACAAAAACAAAACCAAAAAACCACTGAAGCAAAATGAACAAAAAAACAAAACCTGTATTAAATGTCATGAACTACACCCACAAAGGATGCTCTCATATTCTTGCCAGCTTAGTTATCTGGTTTTAAAGTCTACAGATGATTAAGAAGCAAATTAGGAGGAGAAATCTTAGCTGCAGGCAGATACCCTGAAAGTAGCTCCAAATAAAGGCACCACCGGCATGACGGTATTGCAGGACCCAGCACATCTGCAGAGAAAGTGTCACTAAGCTTAAAAGTACTACACAGGATTTTTGGTAGAAAAGCCAAAACACTGAAGAACTCATGAGGCCTTGATGGTTTTGCCTGCTTCAGCAAAAGACAGGCATTTCTATCCCTAATGATGGCTTTAGGCTAACCATTACATTCAACATAATCTCCTTAAGAAGTCAGGAAAAAGGACACAAGATTCAGAAATATTTCCACTCATTGCTTGAGTTTTTGTGTTTAGACAAGATTCAGGAAATCGCTGGCTTACTCAGTGTCTGAGAGTTTTGTAAATGAAATAGTTTTCCTGTTTGAGGACAATAAAAACTGAAAAATTTTAAGACTATAGCTCTCTGAGTTCTGATCATCACAGGAACTGGTTATATTTCAATCTAGTAAGAATGTAAGTGTGTACTTGATAATTTTCTTTCTACATGTGTGTTCAGTGGGATCAACAAAATTACACTAAACCCTGGACATACAAAAATGGAATTTCCCTAAAGGGATTTGCAGTGGAGTATATGGATACATAGACAGTGCATATATAATTGCATATTAATAAAAATATGCTGAGGGAATTTTGGACTAAGAAGGTGCAAAAATCCCAGTCTGGGGCATTAAAATAGTTTTTCAATGCAGTCACACAGTAATATCCTATATACATTATTAGCTGATAATCATGCCACAGTTAGCAAGAAGCTTATAACTAATACAAAAGAGCAAAAAATAAAGACCACTTAAATTTAGTTTGAAAATTATCTACCTATATGATGATGTTGTAGATTAAAAACTTTGCAAGTTGCTAAAATTTAAAAACCATTAACAGATAGCAGGCAAAAGAATTTACAATGCAACTAAAATTCAACTCTGTGTGTGTAGTGTATACATACATATTTTAATCTTCTATATTTTATATTTTATATATCTGCTATACTTACCTGTGAGAAATAATTAATAAACTAATTACACTGTTTTTCTTTGTTTTTTTAAAGTGTTTATCTGAAATATATTTTTATGTAATGCAATATAGGGATTCAACTTTATTTTCCTCAAAATAGATAACCAGCACTTTATGCCTCCACATTTTATTAAGGATTTGATCTTTCTCGCACAGAATTGAACTGTCACCAATATCATGCATTAAATTCTCACAAATATATACATTCTCATATATATGTATGTATATATGTTCCACGTAATTTCTGTGTTCTTCTACCAATACAATATCAATTTTATTACAATTAGCCTATCAAATTTTATGATATATATTAAAGTGATTCCATTCTTCTCTCTTCCTATTTTTGGTTATGCTTGGGCATTTATTTTTCCATATAACCTGCTAGGTTTTTGTATTCTTACCACACAATTACTCCTAAAAGTTTCTTATCTCCTTATGATTTACCATCTTTTAAAAATAATTTTACCTGTGTTTTATGATGTCTCTTGCATTTGATTTTCTAGATCACTCATTTGGTCCTTACCAGTGACCATCCCTTTATCAGTTCATACACCCACTTTTTTTTTTTTTTTTTTTTTTTTTTTCCACACACACACACTGTATTTTATTTTTACAAGAGATAGATAGACTGACACCAAGCATTGTACATGGATGACCACAACAAAAGCAACCATGATTGCAATTACCAAACATGAAACACACTTATACTATGTCATAATATTGACATTCAGTCCAGTAATCCTCCACTGTAACAGCTCCTTTACTTTGCAGTGAAAATTGATTTCATACACCCACTTTTTAATTGGGAAATCAGTTTTGGTAGCAACAGAATTCTCCTTGGTATTGCGTTTGAATCTCTATAGGCCACCTCTCCCGTCTGAGCAATTCTAGTTCACTGGATCTGTTTTGTGTTTCTCTGGACTGATATTCCTCCAGATATTATATTAGCTTAATTTTTATTACTCAATGTTTGCTTCTTCTAGCTCAGAGATTGTTGCTGGAGTTCTTTAGTGTCAATAGTGTTGTTGAGTATAGAGGATCCTTGGTGGTTTTAAAACGAATGCCAGCTCTCAGCCATGAAACTTGTTGGATGTGGTGGTTCTGTTACAGGGCAGCTGTGGTTCTATTCCACGTGCCTCGTCCATTTGAGCACACAGCTCTGATAGCTATCTTTCTGCCACGCAGATTTCTGCCAGCCAAAATCTTCCCAGGATGAGACATTTTCTGGTTCTCACCAAGTTATCCCCTGATCCTGAACTAAAAGATTACTCTGTCAAGTTCTCTCCATAGATCGTTAGTCTTCATTGGATCTAGCTGGCTGATCTATCAGTTTGACTTGCGAGAGAAAAAAATTGGATTTGGTAGTAGAGGGGAAGGGAGACTTTTTCAGGTATGTCCCTAGAATTTACCCAGTAAAACTCTCCTTGATATAGATTTGAAATTGTAGCTCATTTTTCACAGAGATAGAATATTTTTGATTATTCATACAACAAGTCATTTCCCTATTTTTATATACATTCTTAAGTAGCTTATGATATAGAAACTGACAAATTAAGTTTGGCAAATGATGGAAAAGCATTCTATCAATACCATAAATACGCTGGCTATATTGAATTTATAGGCACAATTTCTATGAAAAAGAATACATCCATAAAGAGGAAGTTTAGTGAGAACCCATGTACTTTTAGTAACTCAATAAACTATAAGCTTTCCCGTATAAATGGGAACTGTTCTTTTCACTCTAGATAATATAAAACTAAATGTGTACAGAATTAGACAATGTTCTGAGGAATTATTGCATGTCACAAACATATCTTTGTACACTGTAATTTATACAGTGATGTTGGTCATATACTTAGTTCATATATTTAGAGCCTAAAATTATTCTCTAAATAGTCAAAGTACAACTTGATTCACACAGGAAATCTCTGGTACCATGTTCTGGCAAGACAAGAGAAAGATTGTCAAAATTTTTTTGCAAACGTGTTAAGTTGATATATTACTATTTAAAATATGGTAATATGTTCAATGTTCCTTTTAAAATATGTAACAGACAAATTAACTTTAATTAATTGTTAAATCCACTATTCTTATGAAAAAAATTTATGCATATTCACACCATAAATGGTTCCACAGAATTTTTTTTTTAATGAAATGCAATTAATGACATGTATGTGCTTTCCATATCATCTCTGAAACTGCACTACTAGCTCACAATACACTGGTTCATTATAAACTTTGTGTGGCCCCACGCATGTTACCTGTGCCAACCTTATTTGATTGAGGTAAACCTCTAGTCAGCTTATCAGGTTAAGATGCACACACACACACACACACACACACACACACATTCGTATGCATAGATATCACATATACACGTACACACATACATTGCTTCATTCCCTGTATGTCCCTTGAATACATGAACTCCTGAGTACATGGACCAAGTCTTACATAATGTTGTTAAATGTGAATTTAAACCTCATTGGCTGATAAATGCACATGGTAGATATATGAGAAATGTCTGCTGAATGAAGAAATTTATTAATTTACTTTAAACCATCTAGCACAGTGGTCCCCAACTTTTTTGGCACCAGGGACCTGTTTCGTGTAAGACAAATTTCCATGGACGGGGGCGGGGGGGGAGGGATTGTTCAGGCGGCAATGAGAGCGATGGGGAGCAAAGGGGAGCAACGGGGAGCAACGGGGCGCGGCAGATGAAGCTTCGCTCTCTTTCCCACCACTCACCTCCTGTTGTGCAGCCCGGTTCCTAACACAGCATATTGTTATGGGGTTGGGGACCCCTCTGATCTAATATATTATTTTGTAAATTTAATGGTTCTTAAAATCAAAATAAGTCATTATGGCATATGAAAAATTAAAAACGTCAAGAAATAATGCATATACCTTTAAAAGTAAATATTAGAATGACTAGTACATGAAGAAATTATGCAGAGAATAAGCTTTGATGAGATTATTCCATCAACTTTAGACATATTTCTGTGGCATAACTTTGTACTTTTTTAAAGAAACAGAAAACAAAAAGTAGCTTTAAATTTTCCCCAAGCTATGTTTCAGGTTTTCAAGACTACTATTTAACTGTCAGGGCTGAACACCTTAGAATTTATTATCCACCTTTCTACTTCACTTTCTTGCAGAATGGGATAAAAAGTGACAGATACCAGTGTTTTAAAATTGATTTTGTGAACACATAAATAACCCAGATTGCAGGTACAGTTTATTTTTAATACAAGAGCATAACTTTAAAGCATACATGTGTATATCTATACATCCCTTATCCAATATATAACAAATATTTTTAGAGCTTGTTTCAACTTACAAAGCACTAGTACTTGTTTTATTCTACTTGATTTTTACAACAAGTGATTGAAATATTCACATAATTATCCTTGTTTTACAGACAAGGAAACAAAGTCTCAGAGTAGTTAAGTGATATTCCCATGGGCAGAATCTGAATCCAAAGCCAACTCTGAATTTATACCACACTCTTCCCACCGCATGAAGCTGGTGCTCTCACTGTGCACACATGTTTGTGAGGTTATAAATGTTCCTGCAATGAAGAACTATTCTATACAATAGAGTTTCTCAATATCACTGGAAAGAAAGCTGGGTAATAATAGTTATTTAATCATAAACCCGTATAAATTACATGTGTAACACTGAGGACTGCCCAGAAATATAGCCTTCTAGAATTTACTCTTTTTTCTTCAATTTAGAGTATATTATGAAGAGAATACTGGGTTAAAATAGCACACTGTCTAGCCATTTCCTATTAGAAATAAAAATACCAAAGTTACTTTTAGAACAGGATTTTTTCCCATCTTTTTTGAGATACAATCTGCATATGATATTGTTTAAGTTTACAGTGTACAGCATGGTGATTTGATATACATATATTTTGTGAAATAATTACCACAATAAGTTTCCTTTTTTTGTGTGTGTGGTGAAAACATTTAAAGTCCTACTCTACTCTCTTAGCAACTTTCAAGTTTACCATCTAGTATTGTTAACTGTAGTCACCATGCTGTACTTTAGACTCCTACAACTTACCATCTTATACCTGGAAGTTTGTAACCTTTGAACAATAACTCCTCATTCTTCCACCCTCAGCCGCTGACAACCACCATTCTGTATTCTGTTTCTTGAGTGTGACTTTTTTATATTCCACATATAAGTTAGATCATGCATTATTTGTCTTTCTCTGTCTGACTTATTTCCTTAAACATAATGCCCTTGAGGTTCATACATGTTGTCATAAATGGCAGGATTCCCTTCTTTTTAATGGCTGAATAATATTCCATTGTGTATGTGTATATATATATCTATATATAAATAGATATATAGATATCTCACATATCACACTTTCTTTATCCATTCATCTGTCAACAGACACATAGATTGTTTCCATGCCTTGGCTATTGTAAATAGTGCTGCAATTAATATGAGGGTACATATATCTCCTAAGAGAGTGATGACATTACCTTCAGATATATATCCCAGTGTGGGATTTCTGGATCACACTGTGGTTCAATTTTTATTTTTATTTTATTATTATCTTTTTAAATTTTTATTGGAGTATAGTTGATTTGCAATGTTGTGTTAGTGTCAGGTGTACAACAAAGTGAATCAGTTATACATATACATATAGCCACTCTTTTTTAGATTGTTTCCCCATATAGCCCATTACAGAGTATTAAGTAGAATTCCCTGTGTTATACAGTAGGTCCTTATTAGTTATCTATTTTAAACATAGTAATGTGTATATGTCAATCCCAATCTCCCAATTTATCCCTTCCTACCCCCTACTCCCTGGTAACCATAAGTTTGTTTTCTACATCTGTAACTCTATTTCTGCTTTATAGATAAGTTCTTTTGTACTCTTTTTTAGATTCCACATGTGAGTGACAGCATATGATGTTGTCTTTCTCTGTCTGACTTACTTCATTTAGTATGATAATCTCTAGGTCCATCCATGTTGCTGCAAATGGCATTATTTCATTCTTTTTAATGGCTGAGAAATATTCCATTGTATATATATATACCACATCTTCTTTATCCATTTCTCTGTTGACGGACTTTTAAGTTGCTTCCATGTCCTGGCTGTTCTAAATAGTGCTGCAATGAACATTGGGGTGCATGTATCTTTTTGAATTATGTTTTTTTCCAGATATATGACCAGGAGTGGGATTGCTGGATCATATGATAGCTCTATTTTTAGTTTTTTAGGGAACTTCTATCCTGTGCTCCACAGTGGCTGTACCAGTTTACATTCCCACCAACAGTATAGGAGGGTTCCCTTTTCTCCACACCCTCTCCAGCATTTAGTTTGTAGATATTTTTGATCGTGGCCATTCAGACCAGTGTGAGGTGATACCTCATTGTAGTTTTGATTTGCATTTCTCTAATAATTAGTGATGTTGAGCAACTTTTCATGTGTTTGTTGACCATCTGTATATCTTCTTTGGAGAAATGTCTATTTAGATTGTCCACCCATTTTCTGATTGGGTTGTTCGTTTTCTTTAATATTGAGCTACATGAGTTATTTGTATATTTTGGAGATTAATCCCTTGTCAGTTGCTTCATTTGCAAATATATTCTCCCATTCTGAGGGTAGTCTTTTTGTTTTGTTTATATTTGTATGGAAACACAAAAGACCATGGATAGCCAAAACAATCTTGAGAAAGAAAAATGGAGCAGGAGGAATCAGGCTCCCTGACTTCAGACTGTACTACAAAGCTACAGTCATCAAAAGAGTATGGTACTAGCACCAAAACAGAAATGTAGATCAATGGAACAGGATAGAAAGTCCAGAGACAAACCTATGCACCTATGGTCATCTAATCTATGACAAAGGAGACAAGAATATACAATGGGGAAAAGATGGTCTCTTCAATAAGTGGTGCTGGGAAAACTGGACAGCTACATGTAAACGGATGAAATTAGAACACTCCCTAACACCATACACAAAAATAAACAAAATGGATTAAACAGCTGAATGTAAAGCTGGATACTATAAAACTCTTAGAGAAAAACATAGGCAGAACACTCTTTAACATAAACCACAGCAAGATCTTTTTTGATCCACCTCTTAGAGTAGTGAAAATAAAAACAAAAGTAAACAAATGAGACCTAATTAAACGTAAAAGCTTTGCATAGCAAAGGATACCATAAACAATGGTGTTCAATTTTTAAATGGAACTTAAAAAAATGAGTTTTCCCTTGCTTTTGTATGTGTGCATGAACATACATTTGTGCTGGTGCTAATAGTTTTCCCATGTTGGTGGTGACATAAGAGGAACTTCCTTCACCCTCATTTCAGGAGATTGTTATATCAACAAAGCTGTGATAATGATAAATTCGACTCTGGCCTACCTGTCTCAGTGTCCCTCTAAATAAAGATAATATCTCCTCCTCTGTCCACAATATGTTTGAATGTGTAATTCTTGTGGAGTGTATATTTGTTTCCTGTAAGACAAAATACAACTAAGTCAGAAAGAGACCATGCAGTGTGGTTTTGAGAGTGTCCTCTAATCATAGAGACTCATAATAACTTCCAAGCAAATAGTCAAAAATGTTTGAAGGCAAACATTGAGATATAACTGCACATCTCTTCCGTGCATTTCAGATGAATTAATAGTTTCCAAAATAGACTGTAGACTCCTTATAACATGAGTTACAAAGAACAGTTACTCTATCATCAATCATCTAGATGACATTCTTCCTTATAGCAACAGCTCTCTGCAGCATCCAAGAATTCCAGAGCCAAACATGGCAGGGCTTTGCATGTGCAGGTGGGAAGTGGCAACAATGGCCAGGGGACGTGAGAGAGCCAGGAGGTCCTTACAGTGATCACAGAACCATTAATTCTGTTAACATCATGAAATGATGTTTCAAAATTATTTCATATTGTTTACCTCGGCTATGCAGATTGGGTATTTAGATTGGCTTTGTCATAAGTAAGAATAATTTTTTTGCCCAAGACTGTTGGAGAATTCTCAGAATTAGCCTAATACTTGGAGAGATCAAAAGTAGAAGAAAAATAAGGAGAAAGTAAATCATGGCATGGTAATGCTGCTGCTGCTGTTGTTGAAATAACTACTTGTTGTACATCTTTGGAGTAGCCCAACCAGTATTTATCCATTCCTTCCTTTCAAAACAGGACTCTATTTGGGGGTGGCAATATTCCCCAGATCATGTCATAAATTGTGATTCATATAAACCTATCATGGAATTTTTATTTCATTTTTTCAGGCACGTAATTTCTCAGCCCTCCTGTAGCTAAGGGTGTTAGAGTGAGCCATTTCTGATCAGTAAGAAGTAATGGGAAGACTACTGGATGGGGGGCTGTCTGTCTGGGAAAGCATAAAATGGATGGCAGTGGCTGAGACTTCTTTCAGATATTATTCCTGGACCAGCTTTCAGATGTTATTCCTGGAGCTGGAGTAGCCATATTGGGAGACCAAAATGACAAACATTAGGTCAAAATACCAACTGCCAAAGATGACAGAGAAAAAGTAGAAAGCGACTAGTCTTTGAAGACATGTTTGAGCTGCAGCTCCATCGTTTGCCTGTCTATCACCAGCCATTTTGTTCTATGGGATATTAATGTCTTCACTGCTTAGGTCTCAGTTAGAACTCTTGTTACTCTTCTAACTTGAAGCTGAGAACATTCCAAACTAATAATTTCTCCCTACTCTCTGCAAGTAGATGAAAGGTTTACATCAATAGAGTTTATAGATTTTGGTTTACACACTGGGTTGATTTATTTATAAACTTTGTGTTTTATTCTGAATGATTCTGTGTGTGTGTGTTTCTCTGAATGACTTGTGATTTTTTTCAATATTTCCAGAAGTGTCTTTTTAGATGACTTTTGCTGTGAATAACTTTCAAACCTCTTGAAGAAGTGGAGATTTTAGATTTTGGTTAATTTAAGAGATTGGGTAGGAGGAGGTAGATTATGATTGTCAATTACTTTTCCAGAGACAGAACACTTGTAATTAGATATACAATTAACTTTGAATAATTCAACATTGTGCTGTGCTGTCTGAATTGATTTAACAAAATAGATGTTTTAAATGACAATATATAGCTTCTCATAATAATCCCTTTTGTAGTTTCATGGTCATGTAAGGTCATGCTAGAGAAAATTATGGTTTATGTAAAATAAGCCAAATTTTTGCAATTTAAGAGGATAGGTAGAGTGTGATTTTTTTGTCAGTTTATTTTTTCTTGATACTAATTATACATATATATTTTGTCTGATGGAATGTAGATTCAAGTATGGTTTGCATATGATTTATATCAATAATAATAACAATAAATTCTATAGAAAACCTCTATGACAGGTGCTATAATAAGTGTTTTACATGGTAATTCTTTTAATTTTCCAAACAGCCTCAGATTGGTACTATTATTATCCCTATTTATAGTCCTATTTTTGTATTGTAAGAAGTAATGTTTTAAGCAGAGCTATTTATTTGACAAGCTGAGAGTTGAAGTAACATTGGTGTCATTAAGTTAATATCGTACCTTCTTCTTTTCTGACAGTATTTTCGGGTTTTAGTCTCCAAAGGACACTCCTACTTTGTGATAATAAAATAATATCATCAACTCCTAAGACGCTATTTGCCTTTTAATATGCTATGCAAGAGAATCATGTATCCCATTTGCTGGGCTTTAAAGCATTGACATATCCAAAGTATACATTAAATCCACTTTGCAACAGAAATATTATTATTGAAATCTTTTAAAATGTTGGAAATATAACCCATCTCCACTACTGAAAATGTATACTTATGATTCCAATTATTTATATTTATCATAATGTTCTTACTTAATTTGATAATAGTTGTTAGAATATAGCTATAGTTAGTTAGCATTGCAGATCATCAAATGTAATAACAAGATTGGAACATCTCACTGAATGCATATAACAGTAATTCTACTGACAATTCTCTTTATAAGAAATTAATATACAAAATTAATGTTTTGTATATGTAACAAAGCCTAACAATTTGTTTAATATTAATGTTATATACTGTTTCAGTGATTTTTTTTTTTTAATGGAACTCTCTTCTTGGGGGGGAGGAGCTTCCAGGTAAGAGGTGATAATATTTTGAATTTGTACTTGAGAGTGAGCAGACACAATACAATCTCCCAGGCTACATCAGGAAAACTTGAGCAATTAACTAATTTTTTGGCTTTATAAAGATATGTGGATGTTATAAGTGAGGTCAGGGTAAGATTCTAGGGCAATTGTTTTAGGAAAATGTTTTAAGAATATCTTTAAGGAAAGAAACCAGATCTCAGCAAACCAGGAGCACAGTGAAGAGGACTGAATATTAAAAGGGAATAAATCAATATTAAACTAAAAAGGGCAGAAAACTGAAAGTTAACTCAACGAATAATAAAAGGTAAAGGACAAGGGAAGAGTCAGGAGACAGGCTCAGTTAGTGAAAAGACTAGGAGGTGACCTGGGGAACTCAAAATGAGAGAGAGAGAGAGAGAGAGAGAGAGAGAGAGAGAGAGAAATAGTGAAAGACCATCTGGTGCTAATGTTTTAGTGGTAATATTCACATTGAGCAAATATTTGCATTTCAATTTGACTGAATAAATCTTAAACCTCTCTTTCTGAGCATACAGCTGTATGACTTCAATGGTCATCTGAGTATTATCCTCTCCTGACAGGAGACCATTTTGAGGATACATTACTAAGTGAAACTCATATCAAATACATGTTTATTGCATTCTCTTTTGTCTACGTTGTGTGGACATAGGAAGAATAAAGATGAGAAAATATAGTAAGAGGAGGGGGGAAGACAACTGAGAAAAGGAATATACTCATGCAGTAAAAATTGGAAAGCTGCAAAAAATAGTTCCAAACTGTTGGTCTCAGAATGGATGAATTTAGGCACCTTACATCTGAGAATATAGACATTTTAAAAGTTATTGTTTATGAATTGAATAGTATGTAGTAAAATATCATGATGAAAACCCTTTCAAAGAAACATATTTTTTGCAAAGCTATTTTCAAGTCACAGTGACAGCAGGGGTGTAAGAAGGTGATTAACATATTTGCACATCTACCATGTGCCAACAAGAGTGCTTTATACATATGGTTTCATAGCAAAACTGGCAGATATTTGCTAATCTTATATCTAGATAGTCTCCACAACCACCAACAAATGCTTTTCTTTATGCTGTAAGCATATAACTCTTGTATAATGAAAAAAAAAAATGATGTTATATCCAGGAATCCCTTTTCTTTGTAGAATCCATCTATTCCACCAGTCTGGGAGTCTTCCACGTCACCTAATTTGATTAGTTATATTTTTTACCTATCTGTTATGACATAGTGTCCTAAGATGGTATTTACCCATAGAAAAAAATTATGGATGTAAACAGTCTTGATTATTTTGGGGGACGACAATGAAACTCATTAAAGGTTGCTCTAGGTAACTTCTGCTCCACCTCAGAATTCATTGATACTAAGAACAGAAACCATAGGTACAAAATATTATGAACTCTGGAATTTCAACTCTTTTTAATTTCAATTAAAAAAATAGAAGATTGGTTGTGATGATTCCCAGGTAAGAAGCACATGTTGATTCAGTGGTACACAGTGATAAGAGCCAAAAAATAACTTTATTAGAATAAAACTTATGTATTAAAGCAGTAAGTTTATGTTATATGTTTTAATCCTACTCAATAACCATTCTTGATATGTTTGTATTTTGGTATATTTTATACCATAATTTTTATAATTTCTTCTTAGTTTACTTAATATTTTTTTCAATGAGTAGCAAAGGTCCTTTTAACCAAATATTAACTTCATACATCTTTTAAAATGTCAATTCAGCAAATATTTATTGGGTGCTTAATTAATATACCTTACACTACTAGTTACAGCACTCAGTCTACTATGTACAGCTTCAGATTAATACATTAGATAGAAGTGAATCTCTCAGTTTCTCTGTGGTTTTCTCATTTTATCCACTGAAATCATGTCTTCAGATCAGCATCTGTATGAACTTAGAAATAAGGGCCATCTTATTCATTGGGAACTGTCTTTATGTTCTGTGTTCCATGAAGTTGTGTTTCCAGATTCACACTGGTTTGCCCATGCAGATAGATAAGCCAAAATGAGAAATGGATGTAAACTTGTGGATTGATTAATTTTAGTCATGATCATAAAAATATCCAACATCTGTTGGTTATCTAAGCCTAAGTTTATGCTGGGTATATTTGTTATAATGAGTACATTTGTTGTCACATTGTTTCCTTAAGTGTTGATGTTCAATAAAGCTAAATAAACGGTAATTTTATTTTGATCTTTGAAGTTTGTGTTGGACATTAAAAGTTGTGACTGCTACATGTATACTGAGACTAAAGAGTTAAGGATTTATATATCTTTTATTGACAGTTATGAATGGAAATATTTGTTAATGACAAACTTATGCAGACATATAGAGATCTACATATTCATAGACGATAAGGAGACAGATATGTTCCTTCTTATGTGGATGAAAATTTGTTTTTCTCTTTGCAGCATTACAGAAGAAGCTTTACTAGTCTCTGAGGAAAAGTCAAGATCTGCATTTAAATAAAGATATTAATAACTCGAGCTAGGGCTCTCTTTAGAATCCTGTTAAGTGGTTTAAGATATTTAGTATAGGTAACAATGTGAAGTGAATTGCTAATGACACATACAGAATGATTTTGAAGGGCTCATCTTTTGTCATTTATCACATTGTATCCAGTAAATTACTAGTTACTTTGTAATGTGAATTCTAATAAATTTATTATTCAGGAGTTATTGATAGAATTTTAATAGAGATATACAAATTTAGTTTCAGTATGCATTTATTAGCAGTATTCATTGTAATAGTTCTAACTTATGTTACTAAATGGATTATGTGTCTATATATGCCACTAGAAATTTTAAAAGAACATATAATACTTTCATTATTATTAATGTATCATTCATATTTATATTAGACAGATTATTGAAAATAAGACTGACAAGTGTTAATATTTCAATTCCCACTGCCTACTCATTTTTTTCAATTTTTGCTATGCATCTACTCTACCTTTATATTAAAATCTCCACCAACAAAACCTTCAAAAATTGCCATGTAGATAATAATCATAAAATATATAATTTATTCTGTAAGTCTTAGCATCTCTGTAAAGTCTGAAGGAACTTTGAGTAAGCAGTCATGGTTTAATATCTTAGATTATATATGAAACTACAATTGTCAATTTGAGGCTCATCAGGTACCTATTGCAAATAAATCAAACAAAAAACCAAAAATGTATAAAATAAGCAAAATAATTTCTAAGTTTCTGATCACATATTAGTATTTAAATGGAATAAATATAACTAGAAATCATAAAGTTTCAAATACAATAATAAAAATAATGCACTGATTTTTTATACTTTAGGAAATGATTCAGTATTTCATTGAATTATCAACCCTTAGGATAATTTTTTTAAAATATGGAATATATAAATGCTTGGCTTTCAGATTCTTTCCTCCTGAGTGCTTTCTGAATTTGAGAAGTCTAACAATAAGACAGGCTGGGATGATTAAACCATAAAACTCCATTAGACGGTTCTTAAACTAGAAAAACAAAAGATTTTTTAAAATGAGAGCTCTGGAATAATTTTCAGTGTTGAGACTTGGCCAAGGCTGTTCAAAGTCAGTAACCTGGAAAAGTAGGAAAATCAACAAAGCAAAATTGTTATAGTATAGATTCATTTTTCTTTCACATAAGATGAAATACATTTCTGTTTTAAATGAGCAAAAATGTTATGACAAGAAATGTAATTTTGGGGAAACACAAAATAACACAGGTCTTGACCCAACCTATATATCCTTCTGTTATTTTATATATTCCTCTGATAATAGCTCGGTGATTATGAGGTTACACTCTGAAGCTAGGTACCAGGGTTCAATTCCAACTCTATCACTTAGTTGCTTCGTAAATTTGGGCATGCTACTTAACCTCTGTTGCCTCAGTTTTCTCACCTGTGAAAGGGGATAATAATGAGATCTTCTTCATAGGGTTGTTAAGGAAGATTAAACGTGTTCATCATAAGTAAACTGTTTTACATAGTGTCTGGCAAACAGAATATGACTTTATATTATTACCTATTATAATGTTAAAATAAAAATGCATCAATGCTTCAGTCATATCAAAGAATCACACATTTATAAGCTGATCAAATTGGGATCCATTATGATGCAATTAAAATCATTGCTAACTTTTATTTTTGCAGATTCCTTTAGTAAATCTCTGCGGCAGTAATATATTTTTTTTAACAGTGCTCTATAAGATCAATTAAATGGACTTGACTGTTTTTAGCTAAACTTGTAGGAGCTGAGTAACCGCTAAGAATGTTTTTTTGCTTATTTCACAATTGGTTCTCTTTGTTGTCAAGGTAACGATTTAACAATCACCTTTTCTCACTGCCTCCCTCCTCCGTGAAAACAGGCATGTACAAACAGATCAGTCCTTTTAAAACTGAAGCTCAAAATATGGAGTAGAAAACACAGATTGTTTTTATGTGCAAGTAGCAATTTTTTTAAGCTCTAGCCGAGGGTTCTATGGTGGGCTGGTTTACAAGATAAGGAATAACTTCCCCCAGGTGCTCAGAAGTACTTTCTTCATACCAGATATTAACAGTTGTAGAACATTAATAAAAGCTGTCTTTTATTGAGTATTTACTATTTATCATCCAGTGTGCTTTATGTACTTCAAATGCATTTATTTAAAAAAATAATTCTTCTAGATTACCTAAAGGTCAAATATTGTCTCCATTTTATAGCTGTGAAAATGTATACTCAGAGAGACAAAATGCTTGTCCAAGTTTGCACAATGAGTAGAACTGGCAGGATTTGAATCCCGTCATGTGTCTCCACATAATGTTAATTCACATACATAAGCTTCCAAAAGTCTTTTTAGTTTTAAAAGCTCATATCTGTAACAAAGACTCATGCATTCCCTCCATGGCTTTTTCCTCTAGATATTTATAAGATTTCATATTTTTAGTATTTTGTACCTCATCTAAGAACACAGAGATGTGTTTGTATAAGCTATCGAGTGAGGCCTTTCTTAGGTGAGCTGTTTTTTCATGGTTAAACTGACCCAGATTCTTGTAAGTCACCAAATACTCTTCAGGAATATTGCACTTTGCAAAGATGCATTAACACTTTCAGATTTCCAGAGTATTTTAGTGGCTAGTGGTAATGTACTTAGGGAATTGAGTTAATGTGTCTTACATAAGTGCCTACATTTTAAGGAGTAGGCACAGGATAAATATGGCAAGCCATGTGTTGGGTATGCATATGTACTAAAATTCAACTGAAGGATATATAGAATTCTAAGCATAAAAGTGCCTTAAGTCATACTGTTTCTTTTCGGATTTTATTTTCTTGTTATTTTCTCTTTCTCATCTATATGTATATATACATACCTACAGATGTCATGATTCAAACTAGCAAGGGAGGGTCTGTCATATTCTTTTAATTATGGAAGCAGTTATACTAATATAGAAGTGGCATTAATCAGTACTTGCCTAATCACTTATAGAGAACAGAAACATTCCTATGAAACAAACAAACAACAACAACAGCAAAAACTGGAGAGAAAAGGAAAAGAAAGATAGAGTTGGTGGATTTCAGGAATTCATCAGAGACCATTGCAGAAAGTGGACAAAGTCTAGAAAAAATGCAGACAGTGTATTGCATAGTATCAGCCCTCTGCCATTAGCTTTGAAGGACAATTCAAGTGCCCCATCCAGGAAATGCTTGGCTTTCTTTACCAGTTACAGACATAGCAAATAAAATGTTCATGACAGAAGGATAAAGGAGAGAGAGAGAGAAAAAGCAAATCTTTAGGGAATGAGGAGCCTGTAGAAAGTAGTAACACACAGCTCCATGTACAAACAAGAGGCCGCCAGAGATACTGCGTCTTCCATGAGTTCAATGCACAATCACCACACCTTGAAGGAATAGTTTATAATTTTAAAAGTAAAGTATAATAAAAATGCTCAGTGGCATAGAAGGAATTATGTCAATATCTATTTGGTCATGGATAGCTATAAGAGGGAAAGGGGATCCAGATTAAGTCTTTAGTTACAATTGAAGCAGTTCTTTCCTTCTTTCTCCCTTTCATCTTCCCTCCCTCCCTCCCTTCTTCCTTCCTTCTTTCCTTCTTCCTGCCTTTCTAAAATTAGTCCCTTTTGTAAATCAATGTTAATGTACTCTGTATATTTAAGAAGGTATCTGTTAAGACAACATAATATGGTTTTGTCATAGCAAATATTTTTTGTACAAATAAGTATGTTACCCTCCTCATTAAAACAAATTAAACTGTCAGCTGTAACTGCATATCAAATTATTAAATTTATAAGCAGTTTTGAAGAATATGAAAAGAAATTATAGCTGTATTTTTTTAAAAATGGCTATAATGCAGCCTCAAAATGATAAGGGGCATGAGTGAAACTGAGCAGGACCCTGTGGGACTCCTGGGCACAGAAGCCTTTCAGTCCCCCATTTCTTGTTTGTAGGAAATAGACTCCAGCCTCCAAGACCTTCCCTGAGTCCCAAAGGGCAAGTTTAGAACAGTTGCTAATCAGGGAGTATAGGGGATGCAGAGACAGGGGAGGAGCAGTCAAGAAACAATAGTGCAGCCTTGGGGCAGGGTCCTGCCTCAAGGGATACACATAACAATATCTTTGAGAACTAAAACCCCCTTCAAATGGAAGATGTTATCATTCTTCATTCCAAATTAAAGGAACTATAGAAGCTCTTCAAGACCACCTGAGGCCAGATTAAAGGAACCACAGAAACTCATCAGACCAAATGAGACCAGATTAAAGGAGTGCAAGCCCTGCACACACCTTAATCCTTATCAGCAACTTGGTCCTTGAACCATTGCTATAAAACTCCCCACCAAATCCTCCTGGGTGGGGACACACAGCTTTGAAGGGCATGAGCCCACTGCTTCCCCCTTTGCCTGGCAAAGCAATAAAGCTATTCTTTTCTACTTCCCCCAAAACTCTGTCTCAGAGATTTGATTCGGCACTGGCAACATGAGGAAGACATTGATGTCCTGGAAATAGGGATATTTTTGACCCAACTTCTTTTTAAACCCTATAAACTGTCCCTCCCCACAACACACACACACACACACACACACACACACACACACACACACACATGCATAAATGAGTCCTTTAGAAAGCATACCTACTGAACATTATGTTTTCAGAATAATGCTCTTGCATATATTTTTGCCCAGTCTTATTCCTTAGCTTTATCTCCTTGAGTGCAGAATGACCAGATCTGGATCGGCATGCTTGTAATATCAGGTATCTAAGCTTCTCTATAAAGTACTTGGAAGAGTGCTTAGAAAATTTCTCTGTAGAAGGGGTATACTAATAGCTTTATTCAACTCATTACTAATGTGAGCTACTTTAAATATGGAAACATGGCATGTAACCTAATTGGTAACAAATTGTTAACAAAACAAATTTTAGGTTACACAAGCCATTGAGCGAAGGGCAATTTTATCATCCATTCTTTATCCATGAATAAATTAGAATATTACTTCAATATATGTGCCTTGCATTTGAGAGACATTTAATAGATAGTATTACCATTATCACAGTACGGCGAGCAGGGTATGAATTATCATGAAGAGCAAGGGATGATAAATTATGAGAGTGGTTAATAGAAATTGTCAATGCTAAGAAATTCATGATTAGGTGAGTCAGAGAAATGACAGTTATCTATCTTACATTTTTAAAAGGTGCATTCTGGATAGTGTGTTGAGAATAGACTAGGTTATTAGAGAAGGGTCTGAGATGATGACGGTTTAGCCCAGAGTGGTGCCAGTGAAGGTACTGAGAAGTAGACTAATTCTCAATTGATTTTTAAGATAGAGAATTTGCCAGCAGGTTGGAGGTTATGTGTGAGAAGAACAATCCAACAATGATCTGAAGGTTTTTGGACTTGACTTCTGAAAGAACATGGTGGTGCCATATCCTGGGATGAGAAAGATATGCAGAGTGGACAAGTTGATGCTTGGAGAAGAATATAATAGATCAGTTTTGGAAATGTTAAGTTTAAGAAACCTATTAGACATCCAATTGAAGATATGGTGGAGGCAGTTGGATAAACAAATACAGAAAGGACAGTGAATGACACAAATTTAGATTTTAGAGAAAGGAGGCAGAGGACAAAGTGTGATTAGGACTGGGAATTTACTGTGGACACAGATAAGAGAGGTTTCAATGAAGGAAGTAAGCATTAAAACTATTGGAAAGGGTTAATGAGAGAATAGAAAGAGATAAAGTGATAAGTATAGTCAACTTTTGAGAAAATTTTCGCTATAAATGAGAGCAGAGAAATGTAATAACTGGACTGCTATGGGAGGTCAAGATAGACTTTTGGGGTGTGTGTGTGTGTGTGTGTGTGTGTGTGTGTGTTTTCTGATTGCTATGATCCAGTCAAAAGAAAATATAAGATAGTACTGGAGTGATGGATAATTGCTGGAACAATGTTTTTGAGTTAGCCACAGGGGGTCATTGTCTAGAGCATGTCCTTAGACAGGAGATTGGACAATTCAATCATAGAAACAAGAGGAAGGACTTAGACTATGGACACAGATGTAAGCTGCCTGGTAGATGTGGGGGTGCTTCTGCTTTCTCAGTGAAATAGATAACAAAGTCATCATCCAAGAATGAGGATAGGAAAGAAGTTATTGGAAGTCTGAGAAGAGAGGAGAAGATATACAATTCCTCGTGAATAGACTTGGGGAATTTACTATGCATGGGGAAATCTCTAGAAGAATCCACAAGAAACCACGAACAGTGGTTGTCTTTGTACTGTAACCTTGGTAATGCTCTCTAGACATTCACTTTTCATTCTGTTAAATTTAGTTTTTTTCATGTTGTTTGAATTGTTTTTACCATGTGTACACATTAAAATATTTGTAAACATATAAAAGAAAATAAGAGCTTAAGCATTATCTCCTTTTTGAAGATTTTCATTGTATTTCCTAGGAGTAATTAGCTTCTTAGTCCTCCCTTAGAACATTACATTTTACACTTTTTTAAAAAACAAATGTCCATTTCCCCATTGGATTAGGAATTCTTCCATGTTAGGGAGCATCTCCCATTAAATATTTTTACCATCAGACCCTCTGCATATCCTGAGAGTCAGTAACAAGTAGCGAGTGAGTGAGAGAGATCTTTTGTGGAAATTTGTGCTTTTTTAAATCATCTCAGGGACTTTCAAATTTAAACAAAATAGTGAATAGTTTCAAGGAACCTTATCCATTTGTTTACCTCCAAGTCTAAAGCAGTTTTTCTAGAGTGTATTTCCCAAAAACCTATATTAGGATTACCTGATAACTGTGGAAACACAGCTTCCTATCACCCCAGGTCTATGAAATCATTATCTCCTCAAACACAAAAGTTTGAAAACTGAGTTTTTGCTTAATAAGAAGCCATTAAAGGGCAAGTAATGATGATCAGACATCGTTTTAGAAAGATTACCCTTGAAGTAACAAGTAGAATAAACTCACTCTCTGGGAGTGGGACTTTTTAGAAACGCATTACCAATCTTAGGGTGGGGTCCTCAACCAAGGCAATGGAAATAGAAAGTACAAATATGTTCTGGGAAATCCATAGGTGGCCTGAGATTCTGCAGGACATGGGGATTCAACAGATGCTTGAGGGAAAGGAAGACTTGAAAATATGTCCTTATTTACTGGCTTGAGAGAATGCTGATACGTAAACCAAGATAAAGAATTCCTGCAAAAAGCAGAATGATTGATGAGATAGGGGAAGTGGGAAATGGGAAGGGCATAAGAACTTAGCAATGGATTTGTTGGACTAGAAGTAGTAGTACATCAGTGAATAGAAGAAGATAAATATTTCTAATATGAATACTTATTTTCTCTCGTCTATGGTGGGGGAGGGAATGGAGAGGAGGAAGAAGGTAGAAAAGAGGGAGGGAGAAAAATGAATTTCATAGAATTAAACTGAATTAAAAATTGTGTCAAGAGACATAGTTGTATTTCTGTGAGAAAAAAAGAATTTTCCAATATTTGAAAAAAGTAATTCCAGAGTCTAGGTTCTACATTTTTGATTAGGAGATCCTTTATTTCTCTTGATGAAGTTGGTGTTTTGTGAAGAACATGTTGAGAACATTAGCACTTGATTAGGGCAAACTTTTTTACTTACCAAATTGTAAGGACTTTGCATAAAAGTCTAATAGTATTTGCTCCTTTTAGCTTAAGTGAGAGCTCATTGAATTTACCTTACTGATACATTTAATGAAATATTTTATTGGCTTATACAGAAGAGCTTTCACTTAAAAACTTATACATCTATTTGAGTAAAATAAACATGGGTATCTAATTTCTGTGGGATTGTTTAGACAATTCAGTGTTTTTAATAATAATTTCACAAATGAGCAAAGTGAGGCACAATGACAGTGAACAACGTTTTGAATATTAGAGTTCATGGAAGAGCCTAGTTCAGTGTTCATTCTTCTAGGCTGCTGTGGTTAGTTTAAGCTAATCAGAGCATGAGAAAGTTTTTGATGTGAATAAAACTAGACAGTGTACTGCCTACCTTAATAGTATAATTATTTTGAAGTGTATAAATCATACTAATTGAGCTGTCACATATACTTACATTTTACTAAAATTAATTTTATATGTATTTAACTGGCAATTTAGTTGTAATCCAAAGCTCAGCTACTTAGTCTGAGTCATTATAATACTGTTAGATTCAGGTTGTGACAAGATTTAAGCAATTTTTAATGCATTTTTTGGTCATCAAGTTTTCTATATTCAAGTTCCTGAATTTACTCAAACATATTTTTGTCCACTATAAAATGTTTTCCATCATTTGAATTCTGGTAACATCAAGATTGTATTAAGATCATTCAAGGATACCCTGTGAAAACCATAATTCAAAAAGAGTCATGTACCAAAATGTTCATTGCAGCTCTGTTTACAATAGCCAGGACATGGAAGCAACCTAAGTGTCCATCATTGGATGAATGGATAAAGAAGATGTGGCACATATATACAATGGAATATTACTCAGCCATAAAAAGAAATGAAATTGAGTTATTTGTAGTGAGGTGGATGGAGTTAGAGTCTGTCATACAGAGTGAAGTAAGTCAGAAAGAGAAAAACAAATACCATATGCTAATAAATATATATGGAATCTAAGAAGAAAAAAAAAGTCATGAAGAACCTAGGGGAAAGACGGGAATAAAGACACAGACCTACTAGAGAATGGACTTGAGGATATGGGGAGGGGGAAGGGTAAGATGTGACAAAGTGAGAGAGTGGCATGGACATATATACACTACCAAACATAAAATAGATAGCTAGTGGGAAGCAGCTGCATAGCACAGGGAGATCAGCTCGGTGTTTTGTGACCACCTAGAGGGGTGGGATAGGGAAGGTGGGAGGGAGGGAGAAACAAGAGGGAAGAGATATGGGGATATATGTATATGTAAAACTGATTCACTTTGTTATAAAGCAGAAACTAACACACCATTGTAAAGCAATTACACTCCAATAAAGATGTTAAAAAAAAAAAAAAAAGATCATTCAGGGTTAGGATCCTAGTATTTTTGATTTTCACAGGCTGTTGTTTTGTTGATGCTTCAGTGTAAATCAGTTCTCCTTCTTGCTATTAAATCACTCAAATCATATTTCCCCCAGGATGGTACAGATGTATAAATTGCTACTGCTGAAACAACTTTACACCAGATGTTCAAGAAAGGCTAATATGCTTTCACCCTAAATATGGCTTAGTTGTTGCCTTTCTAAAGAAAATATGTGTTAGAGTAAGATGGTATCCTTAATGAAGGTGAAGATTGGTGTGGTCAAGTAGTAGAGGATGAAAAATTAACTTCAATTAATTTGATATATCATTTCTAATTGTTTCACATGAAATAGAAGTTAGAACCTTTGGACACAAGAATCAAATTTCCAGAAGACACACCAACATTAAGATACTTACACTTGTCCCTTCCTAAATCCTCCCTTTTCTAAGAGCGCCACCCAATTGCAGAAGCTGTGCCCAAGCACTTTCCTGAAAATAGTCCACTTGCTGTCCTCTTTCTGGAATAAACGGAAAAGGAATAGATTTGTTCCTTTAAGCATGGTCAAGTCTTTGATTACTTCTATTACCACACAGTCCCTATATCTGGCTATTAAATTGTGCAATTTTCCTTCATCATAGAGTCGGGCTGCTTCAGGTTGAGCACACTATACTCTGTCTTCTAATTCCAGTAAAGTCAATTATATAAACTCTTTTTCTTTTACAAAATGCTCTTTAGCACACTGGTTCCTTCATAGCAGGCAGAGCCAAGCAAAGGAGAATTGTGGAACATTTTCAGGTATAACTGTGTTCTGCTCAGCAGGTACATTTACTACTAATGGGTAAAATAGTCTCCTTTTTTAGCTACATAATGCTTCTGAGGCCTTCCGTTTTCTGGTTTTGATAGACATTCCAGTTGCACTGAGAGAGGAAGGTGAAGACCATTGATCGCACTGTGAAACTGCAGCAGTAACACTTTTATTTTTTTTAAATCATTTGCTTGGCTTCATAAGTCAGTGACTGCACTTGTCTTAATGGGCTAATTTGCATTGTATACTGGGGTCCTTCCTGGCTTAAACACTTGAATCTGCTTACTGGTCTGTGTAAATACTAATAGAGGAGACTCCAATATTTTGGTTTCATATTTTACAAAACAAATATTTGAGCAGAAAGAATGCCATCGATCACTTTGGTGTATACAGTGTAAAACAGACATGCTTTCTAATTCTGGCATTAGTTAAATTTAAATTCTTAATGCTGATGGATTGCTTTACCTTTTTTCTCTCCCAGATATCTACTTATACATGAATAAATAATTACAGAATCGTATGTAGATTCATGGCTAGCTTAAGCTAATACCTGATGATCAAACATTCTTTGCTAACAATGACTAATTGTACCTTTGAGGAAAATGTGATGATTTTGGTTGGGGAGGGAAAGATGATCTCTCCTGTTGTGTATGTGATATTTCTGATCTGAGTACAATATTTTTATAAACCCTGTAAGGATGTAAAGGGAGTGAATCCAGTGGATCCAACAAACTTTTTATTCTGGGCTTTTACCATCTTGCTATTCAAAGTGACGTGCATGTACCACTAGACTTTAAAAGCATCAGCTTCCCATGGAAACTTGGTAAAAATACAGAATCCCAAGCTCAAACATTCTGAATCACAATTTGTGTTTTAAATGTACATTAAATGCTGGAAATTGGTGGTTGGCAGACCCTGTTTCTGCTTTCTGTCTGTCTGTCTCTCTTCCTGGCTTACTGTTTGGTGTACTGCACACGTGCATGTTGCAGAACACCATTAGGGTAGAAAAGATATCCCTCAAATTTTCTATAACATGTTCTAAGTGATTCTGTTTTCTTAAACAATCCGGAATTCTACCTGCCATTCAGAAGAAGAAAGGACACCTTTTGACACCTGAGAAAAAGCATTCTTGTACTCGCTTGAATTCAAAAAGCAGAATCAAGTTCATAATGTTAAAGAATTCTCTCGGGCTTCCCTGGTGGCGCAGTGGTTGAGAATCTGCCTGCCAATGCAGGGGACACGGGTTCGAGCCCTGGTCTGGGAAGATTCCACATGCCGCGGAGCAACTGGGCCCGTGAGCCACAATTACTGAGCCTGCGCGTCTGGAGCCTGTGCTCCGCAAGAAGAGAGGCCGCGATAGTGAAAGGCCCGCGCACCGCGATGAAGAGAGGCCCCCGCTTGCCACAACTAGAGAAAGCCCTCGCACAGAAACGAAGACCCAACACAGCCATAAATCAATAAAATAAAAATTAAAAAAAAAAAAAAAAAAAAAAAGAATTCTCTCTATGGGAGAGCAGAGGCCTAAGGAGGTAGTTCTCCTCCTTGCAAAGTATCACTCAGGAGGTGATGGAGCTACTTCTTCTAACCCAATTATAATCATATATAGTATTATGTTTGGTGACCTAAACATGTATAAGGTGTTTTATTTCGGATAGCTTATGTATCTGGTGACATCACATCTCAGTTTATACCAAAAACAACTAACTTTTTTTCCACAATTGCCTCACTACCGATTGTTAAAATTTGGGTGTAGTGGAAAGCCACTGAATTCATTTTACTGAACTGCTCTTCTGCAGCAGAATACAGGAGTCTTTTCTCCCTCAGCTCTGAGTAATGGTAGTAACTAGCACACTTGGAGGCACTGACCTGCAAGGCCATAAAGCTCGTGATGTCTCCATTTCTGTGTTTCAGGAATTCAAACATTAAAAGGTTTCAAAATGTTTGAGTCATAGACCAGTGGTTCCAAAAATTGCCTGCACATTAGAATCACTTGGTATATTTAAAATATCCAAAGCTCAGACCACATTCTAGACCAATTATGCCACAGACTCTGGGGGTGGTACACAGACATCAGTATTTTTTTTAGGTTCCCCAACTTATTTGAGTGTTCAGGCAATTTTGTGAATTATTGTCATAAAGACGTGATCATGGATGACTTAAACGCTCATATTTAGCTCCCCTGATCATTCCCCTGAATTTCATCCTTAAGCGAACAACTCATGTCCCAACCAAACTTTCCAAATGAATGTCCCCCTTAATTCTGTATTTCCGATAATGGCACTTTCATTCTCCAAACCTTAAAGGTTTAAAATGTCAAAACTAGCTTTAACTCTTCCTTGTTTCAGTTTTTAAGCTTCGTCTCTCCAATCCCATTCTTTGAAATAAATATGTTAAGAACTGGAGCTGGGTTTTAGTTATTGCTTTTTGCCCCTGTAGCATTCTGCACAGATTCTTCTAGATAACTGGAGTACTGTATTAGTTAAGGGGCTGGGGAGAAGCATGATTTATACCATTTGCCTATTTCTGTGGTGTAGATTCTCATATCATGGCTGATTTCATGGTAATGATGACTTGCAAAATTCATAATTTTAACAATCAGCTCTGAGCTGGCCCCAGAGCAGCATTGCATCAGGTGCTCAAAAAATACACATGCTGAATGGGATCATTGAGTAAGGAGTAGTATACTTAGGGTAAGGGCCGTGATTACATGTGGATTTTGACATTAACCTCTGTTCACCTGTATGTTAAATTGTCTAACTTTATAATCCAATATAGTCATCTATTTAATAATTTAAAAAAATTAGCATTTGCTACTGTCATATGTTTCTTCACAATCTACTTGTAAATCACAAGTTGCTTAATGCAACAGATGTCGTACGTAAAGCAACTATTTATTAATCCTCAAGGCACTGTATGACAACATTTCTGAAAAATGAAAGGACTATACATACATATAAAACAACAAAATTTTTAAATTGTAGGTCTCACATTCTGTGCATATTGTTGTAGTGTCATGATGTCTCCTGCAGGTAAAGCAAAATTACAATCTATGTTTAGCATAATATTATTTTTTGAATAGCCGATTATATGGACAATCAGTTTTTTAATGGATTAGGTGTATGCGTTAAAAAATGTAAGTTATTTAAACTAAAACCATTATTAATTAATTAATTAATTAATTTTTGGCTGCGTTGGGTCTTCGTTGCTGCGCGCGGGCTTTTCTCTAGTTGCAGCGAGCGGGGGCCACTCCTCGCTGCGATGTGCAGGCTTCTCAGTGTGGTGGCCTCTCCTGTTGTGGAGCATGGGCTCTAGAGCGCAGATTCAGCGGCCGTGTCACACGGGGCTAGTTGCTCTGCGGCATGTGGATCTTCCTCACCAGGGCTCAAACCCATGTCCCCTGCACTGGCAGGCGGACTCCCAACCACTGCACCACCAGGGAAGCCCCTAAAACAATTATTTTGCTGACCTATTTCTTAACATCAGTATTACTTCTAAACATTTTTCTGCACGCAACATAAAACACTAATTTTAATTCAGTGAAGTCTGGGAAGAATGGAAATGTACAGTATCCCCGAGGAACCTGAGGATTAAAAAGTATTTTTGACTAAAGAAGATTTATTTAGTTTTGATATAACTGAAACTATGCAAAGGGAATTTTCTAAAATGTAACCAATGTGATTTGTAGTCTTAAATTCCACATGAATGAATAATCAAAGCAGTATATGAGTCAGGAATAATCTTTTAAGAAGGTTTAATGTGGTAGTGATATCTTAGGAACTAACTCCCGATTAATTTATTTTAGCATTTTGAGAACAGTCTCTTGGGGATTTCATTAGTGATGGGTGGATGGAGGATGTGGACAGTCTAGATTGTTGACCACATTAACCTTCCTTGTTTTAGCTTCTAATAATTTGTCTGGACAGATATGAAAAATCAGTGGCTTATTTCTCTTGTGTTATTCATTCCATAATCTAATCAGTATTTTTTTCTTTTAAATGAAGAAACAACAAGGGCATAGGTAAAGCCTCCTGCATGGTCACCACCATTGAGATTCTATAATGATTAGGCTGGTGTCACCAGTGAATGCTTACATGCTGGAGGAGTTCAGGGTTTCCGCAGGTGTGGAGTGAGGGAAGTCTACAGCTCATGTTTTCTCTGTCACTCAGTAGCTATACCTGTCTCTCCCACTGACTCATCTATGAGATCTTGAAAAAGTCACTTAAAACCCCTGGTCTCTTTATCCCAGTACATTTAAAACAGGAAGATGGTTTAAATTTAAACATCTCACAGTACTATTTGTATAACATCCATTCCACGCTTTGCAGTTCCCTTGAGAAAAGTCCCAGGCTTTTTATAATTTTCTGTTATCTGTTAGTTATGTTCCTACTTTTGAAATTTGAATTTCCCCTCACTTGGCAGAGTTTCCTGAATAACCACCATTTCTCTCCACAATTATTGACATCCTACTGTCACCACGTAGAAAATTCTTGTTTAGTAAGTCATATTGGGCAGATGTAGAGTCATTCCCCCCGTGGTTTCCTGTTTCTTGTTAAAGTAGCTTCAGGCTGATAAAGCTCTTCAAATTAGAAACGGTAGCAGTCCTGCATTTAGATATTTGTATTATATTTATAAATTATAAAACTGCTTTTCTCTATTTTCCTTACCTCTCCCTCCTATTATTTGTTTATAATTCAGTATACTTCTTCAGAATTATATATTTTTTAATGCCATTAATTTTCTGTCATGCTAATTTCAATTATATATTTTAAACAATATAAGCAATATTATATTTTATGTCTCTAGCTGGAAGTCAATACCTGTCATAAAATCTGTAAAAATTGAACAGTATAGGATAAAGATACTAAAATGGCACTATTGATTCGACTAAGGAAACAGTGCAAATTTTATGTTGGTATTCTTGTAGTTGCTGTTCTTCACTTCTTTTGTCTACAATACAGATGCTCTCTAAATAAACAAATTGGAGCTGTAAACTGGAGGTGGGGTTTCGACAGTGATATTATGCATGAGAAGAATAATTGCACACCTCACCATATTTTCGTGTGCTGTGCATGATTTACACAATCTGTATAAATGTTAAAGGATTCAATAGAAAGCCCAGAGATAACTTTAAATCAAGAATTCAGTTTGATATGCAGATATTTATTAGATGCTATAACCTTAAACATTAATGCATAGTTTTAAGCATGGTAATACATTTTGTCTTCAAGTTCATTAGGAATAGGAGAGAAATGGACACCAATAGTTGGATAACAAAGTGGTAATCTTCTAACTGCCTTTCTAATACTCTAAGGAACAAACTATTTTTCTAGTATTATTTTTTGTAGTTGTCATCTATTTCATGGTTTTACATTTTTAAGCCCTCCAGAAATTGACACCAATGAACATACTTTCAATATATTAACTCAAACGCAAGTTATTAAACTCCACGAAGACTTTTTTTTTTTTTTAAATTCAAAAGTAAAACCTTATAACATTGCAATCAATAGCTTCCCTTTGGAAGGCAAAAATGAACATCTTTCTGTTATTCAGCCAGAGATGATACCCCATATCACAAATGCTGTCAGTTCTCCATTCCTCCGCACTATTGCACTAAGTGACAGCCGTGGTCTGCAGTTGGACCCTGCAGCACTGTAAACAACCCTGAAGCAGAACCCCATAAATATACATGTGCCTGTGACTCAGCTGCTTGCATTCTTTTCCTCTGGGTCAACCTCTCCACAGGCAACAACTTACCACAGGCTTAATATCTTCCACCTGAGACATCAGGCCCTTGAAAGTAGTTTTTCCTGCAGTTTCACTAGAAAACAAACGACACTGAAGTACAAGTTATTATGTTCGAGAGCCAGAAGCAGCATAAAATTTGGTCCTTTTGGAGTTAAACTACCCTTACCCTCCAAAACACATGCCGCTTTGATTTCCTTTCATGTCCATGATATATTTGTCACTACTTTAGATTTTTCTACATTAACAACTCCTGAAGAATGACATCTTAGGGGAGAGCAATATACAGTTGATATAATTTGAATTAGTTATTTAGTGTTTAAACTAAATGACTAGGTCAACTTTATTACAGTATATTTTCTCATGGGAAAAATTGGGGAACGTAACAGTGTCATGCACAGTAAGTTGGTGCTCTTTGAAAGTCACCATTTGTCTTCTTGGTAGAAATGCAAACTGTCTTAAATAAGATTTTGGATAGGACCAAGGTATTTTTCCTATTGTCCTGGTGATGTATGTAACTTGATTACATTCCACCACATTTCCAATTAAATTAAGTTCAACAGTTTATGTTACCTTTGGGAGTGATGGTGAAAGTCAGAGAGAGATTGAGAAAGGGAAGAGAGAGGCAGAAATCAGCAAACTGTAGACAACAGAAAAAGGTGTGTTGTCTTTGTACTTTTGCTTCAGCTGGAGATGCTGTGGCTTCTTAAGTAGAAGTTGAATTCAATCCATAGATTTCTCTGTATTGGAGATTATTTTCTGCTAGGAAAATAAAATATTCTTTAGAGCATAGATTTTTGGTTCTAAATCTAAATACTATTTAGTTTCTATTTAATTTAGATGTGATTATATTTAAGTGAGTGTGAATAAAATTATGGTCTGAAATAAGTTAAGCAGAAAATGATTTAAATAAACTGCATATAATGTATAAGGTTGAATAAAAACAAACCCTAGAATATAGCACCTTGATATTCTATATGATTTAAGAGACTTGGTACCAGATTTAGAAAGTTATAGTTTTTATTTCATGCAAGATGTCATATTTAGGAAAAGCATGATTTGTTTCTCTGCATGTAGCAATTTGTTCAGTGCTATACAGAGCTAATTCACTGACCTGTTTCTAAATCCTTAGGATCTTGAAATGTACACTTGATAACAATATAAATAACTATATGCGGGGCTTAAAAACAGCAGAAAGCCAACCTGAAAGCAGGATGAGTTAAATAATTTAAGGTATATAATTCAGTACCAGTGCAGATAGTTTTAGAAGTAACATGTGTAAAGAAATTGAGCCAAAAAAAAAAAAAAAATTCCAAACTTCCTCAGGGAAAGCTTCCTAGAATAGAGGAAAGTGATGGGAGTTAGTCAGTGTGCTGGGGGCTACAAGGGAGATATTGAAATCTCAATATTTTAAATAAAAAATGGCTCAGCATAACTCAGTGGTTGCCAACTTTTCTGTACTTTGCAATCACCAGGGGATCTTTTAAAAATATTAATGCCTGGCTCTCACTTCCAGACATTCTGATTTTATTATTATGGGATGTGAGAGCTAGGCAGTATGATTTTAAAAATCTCCCTAGGCTATTTTAATGTCCAGCAATGTTTGGGAAACACTGGCATGAATATGATACCCTTTAAAAAGTAAAATAAATCAGGGAAGCTATTTTCTTTTTTTGTAAACAACAGCTTTTGGTATTTGAAGCTTTCCTTAATTGTGTATAGATGTAAATATACCTTTTATTTTAAAATTGGAAATGCTCTTTTTAACTTCTTTGATTCAAAAAGTAATGCTGGATATTTGGGTTGTAAACAGCTGGTAGATGCATTCAATGAAATTCTGTATTGTGTTAAAAATGAACATATTGAAGCCTTACATATTAATGATGATAGATATCAAAATAATAAACTTCATGGAAAAGAAAAACTCAAGAAACATATAGTATAACATTCATATAAAATATAAAAAGATGTAAAATAACTGCTTTTGTTTATGAGTATATAAAAACATAAAATTCATGAATAGGCATCACATTTACTAAATTCAAGATAGTGATTACTGCTGGGAAATGTGGGAAGAAATGGGACTAGGAAAAGGTACACACTTATTGTGTTTAATGTCTTTAAATAATATCCCAATCAAAAGCTGCAAAATGATACGATTTGGCAAAGCTGATGGTATTACACATGTATTTGTTACATTATTCTTTATTGTTTTCTCTGTACTTAACATATTCCATAGCTTCAATAAATGGTCTTGGGAAAACTGGATATGTACATGCAAAAGTATGAAAGTAGACACTTTGCCATATAGAAAACCAATTCAGAATAGATTAAAGACTTCAATGTAAGAGCTGAAACCATAAAACGCCTAGAAGAAACATAGGAGAAAATCTCTTTGACATTGGTCTTGACAATGATTTTTTAGAATTGGCATGGAAAGCATAGGCAACAAAAGCAAAGGTAAACAAGTGGGACTACATCAAAGTAAAATGCTTCCTCACAGTGAAGGAGACAATCAACAAAATTAAAAGACAGCACATGGAATAGCAGAAAATATTTGCAAACCATTTGTCTGATAAAGGGTTAATATCTAAAATATATAAGGAACTCATAAAACTCATAGCCTAACCATATTAAAAAATGGGCAAAGGGCCTAAAAAGACATTTTTCCAAAGAAAACTTACAAATGGCCAACAGCTATATAAAAATGTTCTCAACATTACTAATCATCAGGGAAATGCAAATCAAAATTACAGTGAGATACCACCTCACACCTGTTAGAATGGCATTTGTTAAAAAATCAAAAGATAATTTTTTGAAGGATGTGGAGAAAGGGGAACACATGTTGGTGGGAATGTAAATTGGTATAGGTACTATTGAAAACAGGATGGAATTTTCTCAAAAAATTAAAAAAAGTTCTAAAAATTTAGGGCTACGTATGACCCAGCAATCCCAGTTCTAGGTGTATATCCACTATCTCAAAGAGATATCTGCACTTTGTGTTTATTACAGTATTATTTACAGTGACAAAGATATGGAAACCACCTAAGTGGCTATCAGTGATAAAGAAAATGTGGTATATGTATACAAAGGAATGTTCAGCCTTTAAAAAGAAGGAAATTCTGCCATTTGCAACAGCATGGATGAAACTGGAGTCCATTGTTCTAAGTGAAACAAGCCAGACACAGTAAAACAAATATCACATGATCTCATTTATATCTGGAATCTTAAAAAAAAAAAAATGTTCCTAGTAACAAAAAGGAGAATGGTAGTTACTAGATGCTGGGGTGAGGAAAAAGGGGAGATATGATCAAAGGATACAAACTTTCAGTTATTAGATACATAAGTTATAGAGACCTAATGTACAGCTTGGTGACTATAGTTAATAATAATGTACTGTATACCTGAAAATTTGATAAGAGAATAGATCTGAAGTGTTCTCACCACACATACAAAAAGTAACTAAAGGAGGTGAAGGATATGTTAATTAAATTATGGAAATCATTTCACAATGTATACATAAATCAAAACAACACATTTTACATCTAAAATATATATATAGTCAAAAACATGTAGCTGATTCACTTTGTTTGTTGTACAGCAGAAACTAACACAACATTGTAAAGCAATTATACTCCAATAAAGATATTAAAAAAAATTAAATAAATAAATAAATAAATAATATTCTGTAGCAAAAATGAAAGATTATTTCCATTTTTACTATTATTCAAAATACACAAGAAAGAATTAGTTTGTGTTAGTTGGAAGAGAAAAGGAAAACATCCAAACTGAATAGGTTATGACATATTTCTAACAATTTAGCAAGTTGAGAAAGTGTGAGAGTTGGGATGCTGCTATCTCATCATAGGGGAAATGAGCCTCAGAGTTGAGTTTTAATTCAGTAAAACTGAACCAAGAGGAAACTCAATAGAGATGATTTGAGCTCTAAATTTATCCAGTTAAATTAGCAGAATGTGGGTTTTTAAATTTTGGCTTGAATTTTCCAAATAATTTTTTTAAATTTTGGGTTTTTTTGATGTCCAATCATCAGATAAAAGCATTTTGTTTTTAATGTTTTCAGATTTTCACATATATTGGAATTTGTTCATTTAAAAACTTTCAATAATATTTTCTAATAGGAGTTCTAAGTTCTCTTTGTTAAGAGATCTCTATAAGACATTTGAAGATCAATGTACCCTCAACACAGAAACTTGAATGTATATATCCATGCAACATTGATCATTCATTTTCATAGCCTGTGTAGACCTCTCTGAAGTTTCTATGTGGACTCCAGGCTGGGTCTCTTATCTTAGAGTAAAATACCGTTGAAAATACTCTTTTTTTATTCTTTTCTTTCTTTACCATATGAAAATTTACCATAAGACATTATATCGACTGGATATTTTCACTTAAGGTGAATAATAACAATTAAAATGTAAAATATTACTTTTCAACTTTGTGATACTTTGTCTTCATAGTGAAACAATATGAGAAATTAAATATAGGGCACAGTTTTGTTCTAAAAATATAGATCAGTAAATATGAATGCACACTGAAAATTTTAAGATGGAAGAAGTCCAATTTGGAAGTATTACCCAATTGGAATTAACCAGAATTTATTAATTTATTCTTTCCTACTCGCATTCTTAAAACATGTATTGGGAGTCTAATAAGTGCCTTATATTGGGCCAAAACTGAATCATAATAGTTTGCCTTGGGAATCTGGTATATTATAGGAACAAGAAAGAATATTTTCAATAGAATTTTATGTTTGTATTCCAAAAATGATTCAAAACTACTGTGGGAATGCAGCTATGAATGAAAAAAATGAACACTTCTATGGGGAGAAAATAATTTGTACAAAAACAATTCTACTTTATATAACCCTTTAGATTTTAAAGTATAAAAATATATTAGTATAAAGGCAAGGAATATATGGTCAATATTGATCAGTGGCAAAACAAGAATGATAACTTAGGCTTAAGAGAATCGAAATAAATAAATATAAACAGAAAAAATATAATAGTTTATTTTATAATTGAATTATTAAATTTATAATTGAACTATCTAGGTGGTGATCTTACCTTCAATGTTTTGTATAGCTGCGGAAATGTGTGAAAAGAAAATTGGCTAACATTTCTGAAAGATGTAAAAATATCAAAGAAAATCAACACATATAATTGCTGTCGTAAAATGCTTACCTAATTAGAAAATGGCTCTCATCCTTCCTCAAAGGATCTCCTCATATTAAGATAGAAATTTGGTCATTTTTACAACTGTGCATTCAATTGGATCAACTAATAAGCTCTTAAGACTAATATATATTGTTAAAATTTTCTTTCCCTACATCTTGCCAAAAATGATACACAAAGATCATGTTTTCCAGGAAGAGAGAAAACTTTACCAGTAATCCCCTGACCCTTTTTTAATTCCTTCTCCTGCAGGAGAACAGATAGTCTGGGTTTCCTTCCCTTCAAGTCCTCTGTGACTTTAGGTATGCATCTTTAAGGGATACAGAGCACAACTTCCCATGTACATTTCCTGATGACTAGAATGAGATAATGGTTCCTTCCTCAGCACTGCTTTCATTTGCCCATTATACATCACTGGGGGGTTCAAATTTTATTTATGTTTTGGATAGACAGAGAAGAGAGATTTCTAGGACCTTTTTCATTACTGCTATATTTTTTGTCATTCCATACATCTAGGAATGTGAAATGCTATAGATGCTATTTAAAAATTCTCCTTCATTCTAGCTTATTATATTTTGTTTGCTCAAATATAAACTTTGATGTAGCTGTAAGAATAATTTTTTAAAAAGTACCCCTTAAACTGTGTATTATTTAGGGGGAAGAAATTGCAAAGAAACAAGTCTTCATTTAGAGACATTTTTTTTCCCAGTGGATATATTTTGGTTTGGACTGAAATTATGATACTATCCTTATCCGAAAGGACAAAAAAGGGCAGGAGGAGAGTCTTGGAAAGTCCTTATTTCCAAAGCTGTACATTTAGATGTAAAAAGCTTATGACTATACTATAAAAAATCATAACTTTTATTCCAAAGACAAATATAATATTTTCCTCTAATTAAAAATAATGTTATGAGTGTATTTTGGATTGATTATTGACAATCAAATGAATTGCAGTGGAAAGGTTTATTTTGTTTATTTTTATCCCTGAATTATTACTGATGAGATATATGTAAGGAATCTGATTTAACCCAGCTTGGACCCTGTACCACTGCAGGAATATGGCTGCTGGGAGGCTCCAAAATGACATTTCCACAGATGTCACTGTGGGTGTCCAGAATGGCTGGAGGATGACTAGAAAGAGAAGCTGACTTAATTAACTTCAAGAATGTTTATGTTAGCACAGTTAAAAGTAATTCATCATTATAATAGACACTGGGGGGGGGGAACAAAGAAGAAGAAAAGAGTCCGCCTTAAAGAAGCTAGTGATTTCCTGGGGAAGATTATAGTTCTAGGGACTTACTTGCAGAAAGGAGCTATTAGAGAACAATCTGACACAGACTCTTGCAATGTTGAAAATGCACTTGACAGCTAGGAGGAAGAGTAGCTCTCTAGGTCAGCTCACTTTGTTGAGTTCAGCTTCATGTAGGAAGTTAGACTTAAGATTTTCTTTGAAAGAAGGAATGGAGTCAGATTTTTTTTTAAAGGCAGTATTTTATCTTAGAGATAAGAGGAGAGAAAATTCTAAGATTTAGCTTAGGTGTTACCTCCTTTTCCTGACTCCTGCAAGCTGAGTTAAATCCCTTCCAAATTCTCCCATAACAGATATCTTATCTGTAATGTACACTGCCATGCAATCAGGTAATTTCTGCCTCAAAACTTGACTGGGAGCACCCTGAAGACAGAAAAAAGTGTTTTAGTCTGTATTTCTAATATCCAGCAGAGTGCCAGGCACCTCTTCCTTAAATACGAGCTGTTTGGCTGGCTGACTGGCTGGCTGGTTGACTGACTGGATGGACAGATGGATGGATAGACAGATGAGATGGATGGATGGATGAATAGATATATTCTAACTGAAAAGACTGGCTAGTTCAAAGTTATATATGAAGGGATACCTAAGGAGTTGTAATAATTGTGAGTGAAATATCCTGTCTGAAACAGTGTATGTTTGGGTAGAGTAATATATTTGCTTGTGTGTAGGCAAGGTGACATCTCTTTATGGATTTTCTCAGTGGCCAGTGATATGAGTCTGCAGCTGACCTGAGAAGCTTTGGGAAAGTCATTGTGAACTCTTAGTCAGGAGAGTGGCATTTTGGGATTAGTAATCTGAGCTGACTAAAAAGACGAGACCAGGGGGCCACTGCAGTGATCTGGGCATAGAGCAATGAGGTCATGGACCAAAAGAGTGGCAGTGAGTATGTAGCAATTCAGGCAAGTCCTAAAACACTCAAAATAAAGGATCTGCAAGAAATGCATATATATTGTAATGGCAATGAAGAAGAGGGAGGAGTCAGAAATCCATCCAAAATTTTGAGTTTGGACTCTTAGGAAAATGCTAAAATATGCGCAGAATTGAAAATTTGGCAAAAAACAGTTTGCTTGAGGGATGCTTGTAGTAAATAAGCTGTGCTCTGGACCTATGGAACGTACTATATAATGCATTTTAAATAATGTAGTTTAATAGCAGTAATGGCCAGTTATGGCCCACATTATTAGAATTATTAGAATAATTAAGATGCCCTTTTACCTTCCCCACAAAGCATCCTTTTCTCCCAGTGCCCCCCACATGCAGCTCTTTTGCAGTCTTGCTGTCAGCTACAATATCAAGTTATTTTCTCTGGGATATTAGCTGATGGAGTTGTTATCCATCACAGTGATATGTTCACATCCTTCAGAGAATTAGTGAAGACACAAGAGTCATCAAGCCTCAAAAGAATATTTCAGAATTTAGAGAACCTCATGACAGCATAGTCCTTTGCTTAAGCTTAAAAACAAACAAAAATGTTGAAGGAAATATTGTCAACATTATCAAAATTATTGCAGATAGTTATTGTCATTATTATCTTTGAACTCTAATAGTATGTAAATTAATTCTAATTTCCTAAATAGTGAAAAGAGAGTATCATAGGCTCTCCAATTTATAACTCTAGATGAATTTTCCACATGTTAATAGTGTACTTTAGATTTTTATGTAATTTTTTAGTAGAATACTCACTAGATAGCTGGATATCAAAGTGCTTGGTTTTTAGTCTTGCATGTCTCACTTGATGCTTTGTGACTTTTTGGAATTAATTTAATCTTTCTTAACCTTAGTTTCCTCATTTGTAAACAATTTTTTGAATGTGCATGCATATTGAATATAAAATGCACTATGTGAGGACAAATTATTGCTGGTATCATTTTATATAAATATTATTCAAAGGTTTACTTTGTTGTCAAACTAATTAATAGTAGTTTTAAAATATTAAGTAAATAATAGTTTAGTAGATAAAGGTGTATTGAAATTAATCAAAGTTGTTCTTATGCTCAGATTCATATTAAAATGTCACTATAGCACCTACTTTGAAAATTTTAACGTGAAATAATGGAACCCATTTATTATTTTGCAATACCTAGATTAGATAAATCACGTCGAAACACATTCTGCAGAGGGAATTCTGCAAAATATAAAATATTGACAGTTGTCTAAATTAAATTCATAAGTTTCCTAAATTTTATTCTATAGAAGTAATTTCTTTCAATCATTTTGTGCAGGATAGACCTGCTTTTTAGAAATATAGCTTTTTGAGTGAATTTTAATACTCATTACTTCCCTAAGCTATCAAAATTTTTGGCATAAAATGTATGTAAAACATAGATTACCATCTGATGATATTGGAAATGTCACAACTCTGCTTAAAAACGCAACATTGGTCACGACTTTAATTACTCAAACATGCTCTTGTATGTTCAGATGCTCTCTTATTCTTTCCTCTCTGTTGTTCCCCAGTGTCTTCCAATTGAAATATTATAGATCTTTCTATGTCCTTCTAAATGCTATTTCCAGCCAATAGGAAGGTGCTTTCCCTCCTCTGACTATTTCTCTGCAGTCATAGTTCTCTAGAAAATACCCTATCATTCATTACCATTATTTAGCCACTTGTTTTCTCATGTTCATAGGAATGAAAGGTTTTTGAAGGCAGGGACTCTTTAATTATCTCTAAATCTTATAGCAGATTGTATAATGGCATATATATATATAATAGGTGTCCATTAAATATGGCTTATTAAATTGCTGCAAAAGTCAATTAATTTGTTTATGGTGGTATTAGCTAGTTGTACACAATCTAGATTTTGTGCAACTTTGAAATATTATGAATAAAATCAACTGATGGCTACTGAAGTTTTCTTGCATCAAATTTGGTTGTTTATATTTTTTGTTTCTTTATTCTTTGAAACAATAAACTTTGAAATGAATGATTAGAAGTATTGAAGTCTAATCTTCCACTGCCTTCTTTATTTTATGATAGCAATTTCCAAAGCAATATTCCTGTCTATTGTGTAGAGGAGGTAAGGCTCATACAGTGTAGTCGATAGAACTGTTTTATGTTTCAGAAGTCACAAATGTCATTTATGTATAATTAATATAATTAGTTCATATAAGAAAACTTTTTTGAACCCTTAAAAGAACCATGTACAGAGGCATGAGAATCATATTTGGTAAAGCAATATTGTAAGTAGTATGCCTACACTAGTATGAAATTGGGGTATAGGAGTTTCATAAAATTTCAGGAAGTCATTGTGCATAAATTTAAATGCATGTTTTGATTATTTCACTCATTTGGGGAAACCTGCCAGATAGGTATTGATATTTATTTATTTAGTTATAAAATTTTTCTTCAACCTTACATTTTATTTATAAGATATGATTTTCTTAACACTCATTTGAGGGATCAAAGTCTTCCTTATAATTTTGGAAGATGATAAATGTCAAATGACAAACCCATAGTCCTAAAGCTAAGAGTGGCAGAACAGAATATCAAGACCAGGTCATTGCTTTCTCTCAAAAAAATCTGCATTCTTAACTGATTACAGTAGAAGAAACAAGATGGAAGAAGGCAGACAGGATGACATAATAATGAGAAATAGCAAGAATATGAAATAATCACTTTGAAGTTAAATCTTGTCATTGCATGACAAATTTAAGCATGAAATGATACTCAATTTTCCTTTTGTTAATTCTCCTATTTGTCTGAAACATTCTGAAGGCCTTTTCTTGGTTACATGTTCAAATACTAGTCACTAATTGGGTGTCTAGTATTAAAGTACCATAAGATATAGTTTTTTTTTTTTTCTTTTCTTGGTTCCAGTCAGCTTTTTATAAAAGATTGTATAAGCTCACTAGGAGCAGCTGATGATTTTATCCCCATGTCTCTTGCTGAGCTACATTAAGAGGGCTGTCTGGACTATTAAATTCCTTTATATCAAAGTCTTCTCACCTTTGCTGGGGACTAACGTGTTGATTGAAACTAAGAAAAAATTGAACAGCTAAAAAGACCAAAAGCACCAGAAGGTGGCTGATAAAGTTCCATTATAGATGTATTTTCAGCTGGAATTATTTCATGTTTTAAAGAAGATCTTGTAGCATAACTTAATTTTCTGAAACAAATCTACTAACTTGATTGTTTGGCTGAAAATATTATTTCAAACTCAAAAATAGTAGGTAGAAAATGTCTTAGTTCTTTCTGATTTTCCTCTTAGCTAGCTGTATTTTCAAGTATTTTCCTTTCATTAATATGATACTTTTAATATATGGTCTAATTTACCTTTGATAGTCCTCAATTAAATCCCTCTCCCAGTTTCTTTGATGTAGTATTATCAAAACTGCCTGTGCTTTTATACCTATTGCCAAGATAGGTCTGTACATGGAATTTCAAAGATTTTCTTTTTACACTAAGGTTTTTAACCTGTCCTCATAACTCAGTCTCTTTAATCCTAGGATTAACCTAGCTACAATTCTCAGATCTTTTCTTTAAAGTGTTCCAGTGTCTTTTTGCTATGTAGTGAAAAGAACGAAAGCAGGGGTCCAAATAGACCCTGACCCTTACAATGTGAATTGCAGCATTCACTCTGTTGATCTCACACCTACCCGTGGCTGTACACCCACATTACTGCACACAATGTATAGCTATGTCTCTGAGGATGTGATTGGAGTTCTGTGGGTCTGAGCCATCAAAAATGCACTTCTATAGCTGCTTCTCACAAAAACTATATGAATTTCTGGCATTAGGTCATCCATAAATACTACAGGATATAGATTTTCACATCTCAAATCCATTTTCTTGGACTTGAATTTGTGTCTATTTTGGCCTGAGAAATTCCTTTCTAAAGAGCCAATACCTAAATTTCCCACTAGCTTTTGATTTTCTTCATAAATGGCTAAGGAGAGAAAAGAAAGGCTTATCCAGGCAAATATTATCCAATTAGAACCTAATTACAGCGCAATAACTAAATGATTAAGATATAAATGACTATGGTGAGGTTCATATAATGAGAATGAGGTAGGATTTTGTAGTTCTCTAAACTGATAGAAATGACTCAAATATAGCGTCACATATAGTGTCAAATACAGTGTTTTCAGTACATGAAAATATGTTGAGCTGAATTAGTGATTTGGTAAAGATACATGCAAGATCAGGATCTAATCATATTTTACTATGTATTGCAACATTAAACATAATTTGTTAAATACCGAGCTTTTACAAATTATTTACAGCTTTTATTCACTTTACTTCTGTTATTATTTTTTCGAGCAATTCTAATAACAGATTGGCTTTAACCTTGATAATCATTCTGTTTCTGTTTAAGTTTTGTAACCTTCAAGTACCTGGCATTTCTAAAGAATTACAATAAGTGACAAATGGAGAAACAAGAACTCAGTCCTGATCCCCTCGTAGAGATTTAATTGGGCACAGAATATAAATACATTAAGCAGAAAGGAATATGAAATTATTTTTTTTGGCAAAAAGAAAAATGTCCTAAGTAAATTTCTTGAGCGAATCTGCATTAGTGTGGGCAGATTCCTCTGACATACACGCATAATATGTGGTAATTATTCCCAATTACATTTCTTAAAGCATTAGCAGTTTATTATGAACACAGTGCAATTTATAAGGCTAATATTAGACTCAAATCTCCCAGGCTATTAGTTATGTTAACTCTGAATACACATGTTCAAGCAGAATTGTGTTGCAAATATCATAAAGGCTCAATTGATAAAGGAAATCTATTTTGCATCTTAAAAAAACATATTAGAGCCTTTTCTACAATTTTTGTAGGGCTCAGAAAAATAATACTTTATAAAATTCATTAAATATTTATGATTATAAGTAGATGGTGAATATAAATTTTATATCTCTGTTTTTTGTTTTTTTTATATCTCTGTTTTTCTGTTAACAGATCTTGCTATCAGAGTGAAGAAAAAATGCTTTAATTAATTGCATGATCATTGTCATGTCAATAAGTTTTCAAGCAAGCTAAATGTTTAGAAAAAAAGTTAACTTCCTAATTTTAGAGCCCAACTCCCTAGCTATATTTTAGGGAATCTTTTGTTTCTCCCCACCTATTAATTATAAAATATGTTATTGATTTATAAATGCATTTTTTCTGTCTACTTATTATTTAAATAACTATATATCAGAAGGTTAGAATAAAAATTAAGGAATTCTAGTTTTTAGAGTCCACAGTTTTACTAGATTTAAAAGGTTCCAATATTTAACTGATTCTGCTGTTTTAAGATTTCTGATTATGACAGTCATCATCAACATCCTTTCATTTTATATGAACATATTTTTTGATCTTCGGTCATCGCACAAGAGAATCAAAATGAAATTTGCATTCACCTGTTTCACCTGAAGTATAGAATGTGCTTTAACCTACATGGCAGAAGACTAGCAATGCCCTTTTCATATGTAGCATGGATCTTTTAATATTTCTTTTAAGTCCTTTGTAAGGACTTTTGATAATTTTAGTTTCTTCCAGGTGTACCTCATTTTAGGTCCTCTTATTCCTACCTACCCTTCAAAATTTCAATAACAGTTATTTTTAACTGAATCACTGTATACATGGGATAAACTTACAAATCCATAGTACTTATTTTATATCATAATTTCCAGCTGTCTTCTTTTTTTTAAAACTTCCAAGCGTAGATTTTTCATTTAATATAAAGATTAAGTGCTGAGTTGGCAAGCTTATCAAATTTGGCTACTCTTTTTTTTTTTTTTTTTAATCAGTCATCAATTTTATACACATCACTGTATACATGTCAATCCCAATCGAAATTTGGCTACTCTTTTTCCAGGGTTACCAACTGTATGCTGGAATAAAACTCTGCTAATCAACTTCCTGTTTCAAAAATAAAAAAGATGCAGGTGTTTTCAACTGCAACAAACACAGAAATACATACTTACATGCCCTGCCTCCACTCCCAAACACACACACATTTCTCTTTTAATATCTACTAGTTTTGGGTATGTTGACCTGAAACAAATAGACTGCCAGATATTTCTCCAGCAAATATGGGTTTATTCAGGATCAGAAGAGAGTTGAAATTTGCTGTCTGCAGTCATGACAAGCCACATCCAAATCCCGGCACAGTTGGGAAAGGACAACGCTTCTATAAGAAGTGAAAAGGAAATTGGAAGAGCTCTAGTAAACAGAGTCCATGGCTTTTCATTGGCTGGGCTGTTGTCAGGAAAGAAGAGGAGTCTTTCTTCTTCTTGTTTGCCTCTGCTATCTTTACAGGGTATGAGAGCTCCCCCTTCTGGTTTCCCAACTCTATTTAATTAAGGTTTCTCTTTATTCATTTTTTACAGGTGTTACAATTCTTTCTAATATGCTAATATTTTCTAAAATTTAAACTGTCTAGGATTACAAATTATTTTTCTATCAGCACAGCAATGTTTCAGTGAAATTCTTATTGTGTGTATACCACTTTGGCTCCATTTCTTATAAAAATTCTTTTCAAAATATCTTCTAATGCATAACATTTTTGGCAGGAGGAGAAAAATATCTTATTGGGAGAAAGCAAAATAATTTCTTTCCTGTGGAAGCTTTCTAACAGTTAAAACCCATAACTTCATTTCCTGTGCCTCTGAGCTACACTGTGTAGAAGTCAGTCCTGGTAAGTTATAATTAAACATGTAGGATAGTTCTAATGATGTCTTACAACTGATGAAATCAGTCTCAGCCCTGTCTACCACCTGATTACCATGGAAACCATTGCTGGCCAACCTAGTAATTCTGATCAAAAAGAATTATTATTAATCCTCCTAGTACATGTTGGATAGGGATTTGCACAGCTTTTGTTAAAGTTTCTTGTGGAGGCAGAAAGGTCCAGTAAGGGTAAATATTAATTCTTAATGTGCTGGAGAGCAAGAATGGCTTAGTCTCTGTGGGGCACAACTGGCTCTTGGTAAATCAGATATTAACAGATTATAGGATCAGCCTTGCACTATGCAGGGATTAGAGATAAACAGGTGAATTTGTAGAGGAGGAAAATAATTTCTAAAGCTGACTTAACCAAAGCATTGCCTTATAAAATTGGAATTTAAGCAAGAAAGAAAGACTGTGCAAGAAATTTGAAATTTGTTAAGTGACATTTAGGATAATTTCCAAGAAACGAGGTGAAAACACCGAACACTTATTTCTCTCCTTTGCTTATGTGTGGGTATGAGATGTGGAGGGTGATGACTAACTGTCTGTGATGAGAGGCACAGCATTGTTTAAGGATGTTTTCTATAGCTTTTCCTAGGCATTTACTAAAGTATATTGTGCATTTTAAAGATCCTTAAGAGGGTAGATCTCATGTTAAGTGTTCTAACCCATTAAAAATGCAAATCCCTAAAACAAAATAAAATTCAAAAATTGTGAAATCAGATTTGACATAATATATACTGCCAAGAACTGAAGACAATCTTAACTAAAAGAATCAGCATGCAAACTCATGTCATGTAAAGTTGTGACAAAGCCATAAGCATTTTCCAAACTTTCAGTTACATTCCAAAACTAAAAAAAAAAAAAAAAAGACAAAACATGAAAATCAGCACTAGTTATATTAGCATTTTTTCACTATTCACCGTGAACATTTTAAAACTCCTTTGTCTTACTAGTTTGTTTGAATTATAATGAGTATTTAGATGCTAGATTAACAGCAACATAAGAACTAATTCACTCAAACCAATGGAAATTTAAAACCTTGTAAAAGTCACAGTTTTTGGTAAAATGTTGTGCTCTCACTCCCTCTTGCGAGAGCAATGGAATCACAACTAACTACTGAACAATCATCTACAGGAAGACACCGGAACTCACCAAAAAAGATAAACCACATCCAAAGACAAAGGAGAAGCCACAATAAGATGGTAGGAGGGGCGCAATCACAATAAAATCAAATCCCATAACTGCTGGGTGGATGACGCACAAACTGAAGAACATTTATACCACAGAAGTCCACCCACTGGAGTGAAGGTTTTGAGCCCCATGTCAGGCATCCCAACCTGGGGGTCTGGCAACAGGAGGAGGAATTCCTAGAGAATCAGACCTTGAAGGCTAGTGGGATTTGATTGCAGGACTTTGACAGGAATGGGGGAAACAGACACTCCCCTTTTGCAGGGCACACACAAAGTAGTATGTGCATCAGGACCCAAAGGAAGGAGCAGTGACCCCATAGGAGACTGAAGCAAACTTACCTGCTAACGTTGGAGGGTCTCCTGCAGATGCGGGGTGGGGGGGTGGTTGTGTCTCACCGTGAGGACAAGGACACTGGCAGCAGAAATTCTGGGAAGTACTCCTTGGCATGATCCATCCAAGAGTTTGCCATTAGCCCCAACAAAGAGCCAGGTAGGCTCCAATGTTGGGTCACCTCAGGCCAAACAACAAACAGGGAGGGAACCCAGCCCACACATCAGCAGTCAAGCAGATTAAAGTTTTACTGTGCTCTGCCCACCAGAGTGACAGCCAGCTCTAAACAACACCAGTCGCTCCCATCAGGACAGTTGCTCAAGCCTCTTAGATAGCCTCGTCCACCAGAAGGCAGACAGCAGAAGCAAGAAGAACTACAATCCTGCAGCCTGTGGAAAAAAAAAATACCTTCACAGAAAGATAGACAAGATGAAAAGGCAGAAGGCTATGTACCAGATGAAGGAACAAGATAAAACCCCAGAAAAACAACTGAATGAAGTGGAGATAGGCAATCTTCCAGAAAAAGAGTTCAGAATAATGATAGTGAAGATGATCCAGGACCTCGGAAAAAGAATGGAGGCAAAGATAGAGAAGATGCAAGAAATGATTAACAAAGACCTAGAAGAATTAAAGAACAAAAAAACAGAGATGAACAATACAATAACTGAAATGAAAAGTACACTAGAAGGAATCAATAGCAGAATAACTGAGGCAGAAGAATGGATAAGTGACCTGGAAGACAGAATGGTGGAATTCACTGCTTGGAACAGAATAAAGAGAAAAATAATGAAAAGAAATGAAGACGGCCTAAAATACCTGTGGGACAACACTAAACGTAACAACATTCGCATTATAAGGGTCTCAAAAGGAATAGGGAGAGAGAAAGGACCTGAGAAAATATTTGAAGAGATTATAGTCGAAAACTTCCCTAACATCGGAAAGGAAATAGACACCAAAATCCAGGAAGCACAGAGAGTCCCATACAGGAGAAACCCAAGGAGAAACATGTCGAGACACATAGTAATCAAATTGGCAAAAATTAAAGACAAAGAAAAATTATTGAAAGCAGCAAGGGAAAAACGACAAGTGACATACAAGGGAACACCCATAAGGTTAAGAGCTGATTTCTCAGCAGAAACTCTACAAGCCAGAAAGGAGTGTCATGAAATCTTTAAAGTGATGAAAGGGAAGAAACTAAAACCAAGATTACTCTACCCGGCAAAGATCTCATTCAGATTTGATGGAGAAATCAATAGCTTTACAGACAAGCAAAAGCTAAGAGAATTCAGCACCACCAAACCAGCTCTACAACAAATGCTAAAGAAACTTCTCTAAGAGGGAAACACAAGAGAAGAAAAGGACCTACAAAAACAAACCCAAAACAATTAAGTATATGGTAATAGGAGCATACTTATTGATAATTACCTTAAAAGTGAATGGATTAAATGCTCCAACCAAAAGGCACAGGCTCACTGAATGTATACAAAAACAAGACCCATATATATGCTGTCTGACCTAGGGACATATACAGACTGAAAGTGAGGGGATGGAAAAAGATATTCCATGCAAATGGAAATCAAAAGAAAGCTGGAATAGGAATACTAATATCAGATAAAATAGACTTTAAAATAAAGAATGTTACAAGAGACAAGGAAGGACACTACATAATGATCAAGGGATCAATCCAAGAAGAAGGTATAACAATTTTAAATATATATTCTCCCAACATAGAAGCACCTCAATACATAAGGCAATTGCTAACAGCTATAAAAGAGGAAATTGACAGAAACACAATAATAGTGGGGGACTTTAAAACCTCATTTACACCAATGGACAGATCATCCAAACAGAAAATTAATAAGGAAACACGAGCTTTAAATGACACAACAGACCAGATAGATTTAATTGATATTTATAGGACATGCTATCCCAAAACAGCAGATTACACTTCTCAAGTGTGCATGGAACATTCTCCAGGATAGATCACATCTTGGGTCACAAATCAAGCCTCAGTAAATTTAAGAAAATTGAAATCATATCAAGCATCTTTTCTGACCACAATGCTATGAGATTAGAAATGAATTACAGGGAAAAAAAACATAAAAAAACACAAACACATGTAGGCTAAACAATACAATACTAAATAACCAAGAGATCACTGAAGAAATCAAAGAGAAAATCAAAAAAATACCTAGAGAAAAATGACAACGAAAACACAATGACCCAAAACCAATGGGATGCAGCAAAAGCAGTTCTGAGAGGGGAGTTTATAGCTATACAAGCCTACCTCAAGAAACAAGAAAAATCTCAAATAAACAATCTACCCTTACACCTAAAGGACTAGAGAAAGAAGAACAAACAAAACCCAAAGTTAGCAGAAGGAAAGAAATCATAAAGATCAGAGCAGAAATAAATGAAATAGAAACAAAGAAAACAGCAGAAAAGATCAATAATACTAAAAGCTCGTTCTTTGAGAAGATAAACAAAATTGGTAAACCATTAGCCAGACTCATCAAGAAAAAGAGGGAGAGGACTCAAATCAATAAAATTAGAAATGAAAAAGGAGAAGTTACAACAGACACCACAGAAATACAAAGCATCCTAAGAGACTACTACAAGTTACTCTTTGCCAATAAAATGGACAACCTGGAAGAAATGGACAAATTCTTAGAAAGGAATAACCTTCCAAGACCGAATGAGGAAGAAATAGAAAATATGAACAGACCAATCACAAGTAATGAAATTGAAACTGTGATTAAAAATCTTGCAACAAACAAAAGTCCAGGACCAGATGGCTTCACAGGTGAATTCTATCAAACATATAGAGAAGCGCTAACACCCATCTTTCTCAAACTCTTCCAAAAAATTACACAGGAAGGAACACTGCCAAACTCATTCTGTGAGGCCACCATCACCGTGATACCAAAACCAGACAAACATAATACAAAAAAAGAAAATTACAGACCAATATCACTGATAAATATAAATGCAAAAACCCTCAACAAAATACTAGTAAACAGAATCCAACAACACATTAAAAGGATCATACAACATGATCAAGTGAGATTTATCCCAGGGATGCAAGGATTCTCCAATACATGCAAATCAATCAATGTGGTACACCATATTAACAAATTGAAGAATAAAAACCATATGATCATTTCAATAGATGCAGAAAAAGTTTTTGACAAAATTCAACACCCATTTATGATAAAAACTCTCCAGAAAGTGGGCATAGAGGGAACCTACCTCAACATAATAAAGGCCATATATGACAAACCCACAGCAAACATCATTCTCAACGGTGAAAAACTGAAAGCATTTCCTCTAAGATCAGGAACAAGACAAGGATGTCCACTCTCACCACTATTATTCAACATAGTTTGGAAGTCCTAGCCACGTCAATCAGAGAAGAAAAAGAAATAAAAGGAATCCAAATCGGAAAAGAAGTAAAGCTGCACTGTTTGCATATGACATGATACTATACATAGAGAATCCTAAAGATGCTACTAGAAAACTACTAGAGGTAATCAATGAATTTGGTGAAGTTGCAGGATACAAAATTAATGCACAGAAATCTCTTGCATTCTTATACACTAATGATGAAAAATCTGAAAGAGAAATTAAGGAAACACTCCCATTTACCATTGCAACAAAAAGAATAAAATACCTAGGGATAAACCTACCTAGGGATACAAAAGACCTGTATGCAGAACTCTATAAAACACTGATGAAAAAAATTAAAAATGATGCAAACAAATGGACAGATATACCATATTCTTGGATTGGAAGAATCAATATTGTGAAAATGACTCTACTACCCAAAGCAATCTACAGATTCAATGCAATCCCTATCCAATTACCACTGACACTTTTTACAGAACTAGATCAAAAAACCTTAAAATTTGTATGGAGACACAAAAGACCCCGAATAGCCAAAGAAGTCTTGAGGGAAAAAAACGGAGCTGGAGGGATCAGACTCCCTGACTTCAGACTATACTACAAAGATACAGTAATCAAGACAATATGGTACTGGCAGGAAAACAGAGATATAGATCGATGGAACAGGATAGAAAGCCCAGAGGTAAACCCACACACCTATGGTCAACTAAACTATGACAAAGGAGTCAAGGATATACAATGGAAAAAAGACAGTCTCTTCAATAAGTGGTGCTGGGAAAACTCTACAGCTACATGTAAAAGAATGAAATTAGAACATTCCCTAACACCATATACAAAAATAAACTAAAGATGGATTAGAGACCTAAATGTAAGACCGGACACTATAAAACTCTTAGAGGAAAACATAGGAAGAACACACTTTGACATAAATCACAGTGACATCTTTTTTGATCCACCTCCTAGAGTAATAGAAATAAAAACAAAAATAAACAAATGAGACCTACTGAAACTTAAAAGCTTTTCCAAAACGAAGGAAACTACAAACAAGATGAAAAGACAATCCTCAGAATGGGAGAAAATATTTGCAAGAGAATCAACGGACAAAGGATTAATCTCCAAAATATATAAACAGCTCATGCAGCTCAATATTAAAAAAACGACCCAATCCAAAAATGGGCAGAAGATGTAAACAGACATTTCTCCAAAGAAGACATACAGATGGCCAAGAAGCACATGAAAAGCTGCTCAACATCACTAATTATTAGAGAAATGCAAATCAAAACTACAATGAGGTATCACCTCACACCAGTTAGAATGGGCATCATCAGAAAATCTACAAACAACAAATGCTGGAGAGGGTGTGGAGAAAAGGGAACTCTCTTGCACTGTTGGTGGGAATGTAAATTGATACAGCCACTATGGAGAAGAGCATGGAGGTTCCTTAAAAAACTAAAAGTACAATTACCATATGACCCAGCAATCCCACTACTGGGCATATACCCAGAGAAAACCATAATTCAAAAAGACACATGCACCCCAGTGTTCATTGCAGCACTATTTACAATAGCCAGGTCATGGAAGCAACCTAAATGCCCAGCGACAGACAAATGGATTAAGAAGAAGTGGTACATGTATACAATGGAATATTACTCAGCCATAAAATGGAACAAAATTGGGTCATTTGTGGAGACGTGGATGGATCTAGAGACTGTCATACAGAGTGAAGTAAGTCAGAAAGAGAAAAACAGATATCATATATTAATGCATATATTTGGAACCTAGAAAAATGGTACAGATGAACTAGTTTGCAGGGCAGTAATTGTGACACAGATGTAGATAACAAACGTACGGACACCAAGGGGGAAAAGCGGCGGGGGGGGGGGGGTTGGGGGTGGTGCTGTGATGAACTGGGAGATTGGGATTGACATATATACACCAATATGTATAAAATGGATAAATAATAAGAACCTGCTGTATACAAAAATAAATAAAAGAAAAGAAAAAGAAGTCACAGTTTTTAAAAGATTAAGTCAGAATTTAAAAAGTTACACCCTCTTTGACCAGTTAAGATCCATTGTCAATGACAACTAAAAAATGTTTCTGTTCATTGGCCAAGGGATGAATGAGTTCATTTTGAAGTGCTCATTTGTGGCTTTGTCTTATTTTATGAAAGATAAGATAAAACCAAGGTAATATTTTCTGAATTATATCTTGGTCACTCTGACCTTTCATGGTACTTAATATATTTCTTGTCTGTTTTAGTTTTCTGATGTGTGTGGTTAACCTCATGCTTTGTTCTTATTTTGGCATACAGTCAGGGGGTTGAATTGGTACTTATGGCATGTAATTTAGTCTTGCCCTGATGAAATGTGTTAATTTCCACAGCTGTGTAAACTGAAAAGGGAAATATCATGTAGATATGCCTGGAATTAAGAACTACTGTTTACACATTTGGTTAAGTTAATAAGGTTAAATTTGAAGGTAAAATATGTATATTTTATATATATATATATTTTTTGTCAGTGGTTATATCTCAAAAAATAATATTACAATGAACAAACAGATGTCATTATGTGATATGGGAGTCAAAACAATTTCAAAACTAAATTAATCATTTATTAAGAAATTAATATTTTATGCTAATAATATCTCTAAAGCTCATGCCAAAATGATTTAGATCAGATAAGACTAAAAAACAACAAACAAAATTGAAGTTATTCTTTTAGGCAATTAGAATAGTTCTCATTAGTCTGTAATCTAAAATTTATTTATTTGAATAGTTATTTTACATATATTAATATTTTATCCCATTCTTTGAAAGAGATCATCTGTTTGTTCATCATCACAGATTTATTCCATCATATCCTTTTTTAGTGAAGAGAATGCTGATCCATGACCTTATCAACAAGAAGCGGGAATGATTTTTGAACATTTCTCCAACTAATAAATTAAATACCTGACCTAACAGTAACCTTTGTCTAGAAAGCTCTGTGGTTTTATGTAAAAGTGGAAGAATGTGTGTCCTCTCTTTGAAAAACCAGACTATGCTACTTTATTCCCCCTTTTCTCCCATTCTTCTATAAGAGTGCATTTATATACTGTGAATATTCTCCAGGGAACTTTGTGGCAATCTCTAATCTTTATTTGTTTACTTTTTCATGCAGCCATTGCAAGGTGCTCACAGGAGAATCAAAGCCAGCTGCTTTATGTAACAGCCAGTTTTGACACAGAAAGCTTTGTCACTAGACAAGAAACCTTGTAGAAGCAAGGGGTAGAATCCTGCCCCATTCTTTTATGTGGCTGGAAAGCATACATGTTATGATGTTGATACTAGATATATTTGTCTAACATTCAGTTTATATTAAGAATCCAACTAGATTATTCTTCTGGAGTAATGTGATTCAAATTTCCTATTTACATACATAACCTGGCAACTAGGTGTAATCTTAGGGTATATAAATAAATGACTTTAAAATTTATAATGGGAACTTCCCTGGTGGTCCAGTGGTTAAGACTCCATGCTTCTGGGCTTCCCTGGTGGCACAGTGGTTAAGAATCTGCCTGCCAATTCAGGGGACACGGGTTCGAGCCCTGGTCTGGGAAGATCCCACATACCACAGAGCATCTAAGCCCGTGTGCCACAACTACTGAGCCTATGCTGTAGAGCCCAAGAGCCATAACTACTGAGGCCGTGAGCTGAAACTACTGAAGCCCACGTGCCTAGAGCCCATGCTGTACAACAAGAGAAGCCCCTACTGGCTGCAACTAGAGAAAGCCTGCATGCAACAATGAAGACCCGATGCAGCCAAAAATAAAAAATGCATTTTAAAAAATACATTAAAAAACAAAAACTGATTAAAAAAAAAAAAGACTCCACGCTTCCAGCAGAGGGGGAGCAGGTTCGATCCCTGGTGGGGAACTAATATCTCACATGTCGCACAGTGCGGCCAAACAATTTAAAAAATCAATAAATAAAAATAAAAATTACATTAAATTTAAAAAATAAAAAAAATGAAATTTATAATTTAGAAACCCAGAAACACTATAGTAGAGGAGAACTGTAGTACTGAGATATCATAAACATGCACTGCTTTTACTCTGTTTCTTAGCTATTTGTAGTGTTTTTCATTATTTACCGATTACTCTTTTCCTTTATTAATTCATTAAAACAAAAGCACTAATTAATTTAATAAAAATATAAAGTAATGAAATATAAATATAAAAGAACCAGCCTATTGATGGTTTTTGTTCTAAGGATCATAATTGTAAAAATAATTTATTAGCTTTGGAAACTCTGTGCTTGTATTTAGGAATTTCAAAATAAACCAATGAGGTTAAAACACTCTCCATACATTTTTAAGTATCTTTTAACAATTATTAAGAGAAACCAATTCTGTTGGAAGAGTTTATTTAATACTTCTCTTGCTTTGCAAATCTCTATTCTAAAAATAAAAACAATTTTTTGCTTCAATGTATTTTTAGGTGGTTGTCCTAATAATTTTCCTCCCTTCTTTCATGGCAGAAAAGTTAAAAAACAAAACCCCACCGCAGTCTCTTAAATTTTCATTGATTTGAGAATACGAAATTTGTCTCTAGCTTTGGTGGATAATTTGTGAAAACATTGGTGATATTCAGACTTGTTAATGCAGCTCGTCTGCCATGCCCGTAGAGACAACACTCCATCCGCCAGAGCTTTAACAAGATAATACGCTTCACTTGCTGGTGAAGTCACATCCAAAGAGTGGTTTTAATGTTCTAGAGATGTAAATGGGGTGTATGGTAGAATGGCAATAAAAAAGCAATTTCATTTAGGAAAACTCATTTCTTAGTGTATATCCTGTGAAGGGATATTGTTTGATTAAAATAAAAGACATTAAAATTCGATAAAGACAGAACTATCATGGTTGAAGGAAGTTGAGTAATTTTAAAGTTAATTATGCTTGTGGTTAATCTTGTGAGTGTGTAGCTGATATACGTGATGCAAAATTTGTATGTTTCCATGAAACTGTATCTTGAAACAAGAAGAATAAAATTCTGTGTTGGACACATGGAGACACATGCTGACAAGGAGAACAAGCAGAAGAAAAGAAGCACAGAAAATAAGAGTAAGAATATGAGGGCTTCCTTACAAAAAAATATCTGAAAATAATGCTCTGTTAGATACATTTGTCAAACATTTGCATTTAGTGAAAGAAGAAATGCAACAGGGTTTATCACCCAGCTTGTAGAAGACCCTGTCTGTCAAGAGTCCCTATTCCTCTCATTTGTTACATATGTGCCTCTAGATTTGACTTCACACTTTTCTGAACTTATTTTCTCATCTATAAGTTGGAGCTAATGATATCTGCTCTGCATAAATCGTATTGCAAAGAATCCAAAAACATTATGTCCATTGTAGAATTACATAGTTTCTTTAAAATATTTTTATTAATATTTGTATAAGATTCATTACAGAAACTGGTTTAACTCTTGAAGTCTGCAGCCAAAATCTAAAAAGTATTTCCAGACATCAAACAGGACAAGTTGACAATAAATTAAGCAATGACCTAATTTATTTTGGCAATGGTTTAGGCAGTTTCCCCTATAAAGAAAAGTGGCAGTAACATCAGCATTGGGATACATGCCTCCTGGATCAAAAAAATAAATGCATAAGGGAAATTCTGAGACGTTCTTTTATGATTAAACTGCAAAATTTACCCAATTGCTGCTGCACTGGCTTAAGCTGGCCTACTTACAGTACACAGCAGTGCATACTTACACCAGCTGTTTGATGGAGGAGCTCGCATCACGCTGAGAGAAATTAGTTTCCGTCTTCCATCCAATGTAAAGAACTACACCTCAATTACATCACATGTTTAAGAAACCTTATTGTTTTTTCTCTTAATATGACTAAGCATTTTATCATGTGTGATACATGTTTAGTCTAAGACAAATTTTAATTTGTTCAACAAATGTACACTTGAGAAATTAAGGATAAAGTATACACGTACTTACAGAGTATAATGAGTTGTGGAATTAAATGTTGAAAATAATTTCTTCTAATCCTTTATTTATTTCTCTAATACATAGAGCTGTGGCAGCTATTTTAGGAACACAAAATAAATTTGAACCTTACAAAAGTCATGGACAATTTCAGAGGATACAGTGAGAAAATAAAAGAGATGTATATACAAAATTTTGCATAATTTATAAAATGCCCTGAGGCCTAATACTATGAATACATTGTATGAACAATATCATGAACGACAAGTCCTTATTTTAAAGAATAACCCTAACAAGAATCTCCCAATAATAATAAAAACAACATTCATAACAGCTGTGGCAGCCACCATTTATTGACTGTTCACTGCATGAGAAGCAGCATACTTTATGTGTATTTATTTTTTTAATCAGCTAAACAAATATACTATTATTAACCACATTTCATAGGTGAGATAAGTAATGCCTACACTATACATTAAATTTCGTCCCAAGTTTACACAGATATGAAGTGGCTATGTCAAATAAAACTCAGATGAACTATGGGAAATGAAGCAAAGCAATTCCTGTTTTGAAGATACAAGGTTGGGCCAAGAATGAGCAATAGGGATCTTCCTAAGGATGATGACAAGCTACATACTGGAAATTCAGGATGGGATTATTGTTGCATCCTATGCTGAGTCACAGCCTTTGTACAGAATTTCTATACAAATGTTTCTCCATGATTTTGAATTTTATCCTGATCCCCTTGCTTTGTTTAGGATCAGACTGTCCAGATTATAAACATAATGGGGGTGTAGTTGACCACATTTTCCAGCATTGGGAAGAGTTATTCTTTCTCACCTTCCTTCACTGTTCATAGCTACCTTTGCCTATTAGGTTGATTTCAGGGCTAGTATTAGGGTATGCTTGCTGCTAGAACAACCCCAAATTTCAATGACTAAGCACAATACCATTTTTTTCTTCTTGTATCACTGTCCAGAGTAGGTCAGAGGTGAGGTTCTTTGTTGTTACACAATTTGCTAGGTCTTAGACTCCTCTCTTGATCCTTTGAATCTGCCAGACAAGGGGAGAGAGAGATAGAGGAGCTTTGTGCGGGGCATTTATGAATTGGGTCTGCAGGTGGCAAATGACACTCCTGTGCACATTGGTCACATCAATCACATACTTGCTATCCACCAACAAGAGAGAATGGGAGGGACTTCCCTGGTGGTGCAGTGGTTAAGAATCCACCTGCCAATGCAGGGGACATGGGTTTGAGCCCTGGTCCGTGAAGATCCCACATGCCATGGAGCAACTAAGCCCATGTGCCACAACTACTGAGCCTGTGCTCTAGAGCCCACAAGCCACAACTACTGAGCCCACATGCCACAACTACTGAAGCCTGCGTGCCTAGAGCCCGTGCTCTGAAACAAGAGAAGCCACTGCAATAAGTCTGCACACCACAACGAAGAGTAGCCCCTGCTCGGCGTAACTAGAGAAAGCCCACACGCAGCAATGAAGACCCAACGCAGCCAAAAACAAATAAATAAAATAAATAAATTTATAAAAAAAAAAGAGATAGAGAATGGGAAATATTTTCTTCATGTATGCCCAGGAGAAAAGGGGAAATTGTTTTGTAAATAATTAGCCAGTCTGTCATTTTGCCCAAGAACTGTTTACTGATTCAAATAAGCTATGCAACAGTTATTTAGCATTCCTTCCATTACTAGTGACTAAATATATATGCTGCGTGGTGTGAATGCCCAATTTTTTCAAATAAAATGATTTGCCTCTGAGGTCAAAGAGCAGCCAAGATGCTTTTTTTAAATAAACTTTTTTGTTGAAGTATAATAGAGTTAAATAAAAGTACACATACTCTAACTGTACTTTCACAAAATAAAAACAACAATATAAGCAGCACCCAGATCAAGAAACAGAACATTACCTACGTCTAGAATTCCATTTAGGGCCTCCTTCCAGTTCCCTTTTAGTACATGTCTTTTGGTGAACATATGTATGGTATTATTTTAAGTACATACATAAGAGTAGAATTATGGGGAAGAAGACATAATTTTTTCAGCTTTAGCACATGCTGTCAAGCTAAGCAATATTCCAAAGTTGTTATGCCAATTTACACTCCCACCCACAGAACATCGACTTCTAGGCATGCTACATCCTCTCCAATAGTTGGTGTTTTCTGTCTTTTTCATTTTAGCCATTCTGTTGGCATGTAAACTATTTCATTGTGATTTGATTATATTTTCTTGAGAGGCTAAGTTTATTAAACATCCTTTCAGCCACTAAGTTTTCTGATTTATATGAAAATCTTACTCTTATACCATAATTTTTTTCTTTTTCGTTTCAAAGTATAACTTGAAAATTTAGAAGATGCCTTTGTGTTTTTACCTTTGTTTTCAACAAGATGAGAATGCAGGAATTATGCATAGAGTGATATCTGCAGTCTAGATTACAGCTTTTTCACCATGGAGTGAAGTGGGAATAGGGAGCTGACCCATTTGATCACAAGTCCTTTATGTAAACCAAAGAGAATCACCTGTTTTCTACTCTCACCTGAACTTGGCAGGAATACGTTTTTATTATGTAAAAATAATTATTATAATTAAATAAAAATAATTTATTTTTTTTGTAATTCGTAAAATATGTGGTTTCTGAAAAAATGTTCATTTTGAAGAATAGAAATTGCTCATGAAAATTTCTCTCAATTTTTCTTTGACTTTAAAAAAAATTGCAATCATATGTTATATGTAAGTTTAAGCAATTTAAAGGGATGAAGCTTAGGTCTGTGTTATCTTTATGTTAACAATTATGACATTTTAATTGAGATTAAGGCACAGTCTAGACTTCCAAAGTCAACTCAATATGGAAAAAATGACTTCAGAAAGTACATTAAAATACCAAGCTGTGTTCAGAAGGAGTTCAGGACATAGAAGTAGAATTGAACAATCCAGAAGCAAAGATGGAAAACCTAGAGTTATTCTTGACAACAAAGATAGATTAAAACCTTTAGCAATTTCTAAAACTACAGAGATTATGGTGACCCTCTCAATGTTTAATTTAAATTAAAAGAATATAAAACCATAAAGCAAACATAAGACATTCCAGCAAAATGAGATTTAGTCTTATGGTTACTAAGCAATGATTTTTCATGTATCAAATTATTTTGAAAAATAATGCCCTTGCTTTGTTCATATCCTAACACTGCTAAATACCTGTGAACCATCAGAATAAAGACTGAGAGAGAATCACTGATATCTAGGCTCCCAAGATAATACTAAATGTTAGAGCACTAGAGAAAACCATTTCCTCTCCCCAGACCTTGTTTCCCATTATAATCTCCAAGCCCAGATCTGCCTTCAACTTGGGGTACTAATACAGGATTTCTCTTCTTAGCTGTTCAGCTTTTTGTGAATATCTAAAGATGATTAAAACAGAAATATTTTGTAGTCCACTATTAAAGACAACATTTTATTATTCTCAGGCAATATATAGTGTATTTATTCTCCATTTTTGTCCTAATGAATTCAATTTTAATGAATATTATGTGAAAATACGTTGCTACATATAATATTAAAGCCTTAGCATGTGAGTGAACATGAAATTAGTTAATCTTAGGAAAGTTATTAATACATCTTATAGTATTATTACTGCTTTAAAATACTAACTACTTTCATTCACCAGGTCGGCTCATGTGATAAGAAAGCAATTAGCATACTACCAATGCAAATATTATGATAAGAGTTTTATATTTAATCACTAGCTTTGATAAAAGCCTGGTAGTTTCCATTTAATAACTGATTTATGTGATTTAGGTAATGTACTAATACCCACTATGGACATGGCATTTACGATAAACATATATTCTGTTTATCTTTTTCCAAATGTATTTCCATTAAAAGGAGCTAGATATTGACAGAGTTGCTTATCTATAGACAGACAGAATAATTTAGCTTTACTTCTTTAATTGCAAATAATGATTAATTTTACCAGCTACTTTTCCAGACTTAATTTCTATCATTTCCCCCAAAATATCCTGCAACACGACTTACAGAAAAAATTGAGCAGTTCTCCCAAGCCATGTAATGAATCCTTTACACTTTCATCCTTTCCCTGGAATGACCATCTCCACTTGTGATTTCCACACTGATTATCTTCCAGTCTTAAGTCAAACTTCATTTACAACGCAGCCTGTTCTGATTTCTAGGCAGTTAGATATTTCCTTCTTTGGGCTCTCCTAGCACATTTTTTCACTCTATTATAGCATGTTTACATTACTATTAAATTATTTTTATACATCATTCTCCTTTTCAATATGATTCAAAGACTCAGTGTTATGGTGTATCATGGAGAGTTTCACAATTTTTTTTTTTTTACGAATGAATGAATGAATACATTATAGTTTGGCATTGAAAAGTAGCTTACAAATGTAGTAAAAATGAACATTATTTTCAGTTTATATGCATGCCATTTTAAACCTACACATATTCTAAGAAGTTCATGGGAATTCTTTTTAAATGATGACAATTTTTACTACTATATTTCAGTTTTCTTGGCCTGTTTCATACTTTTATCTAGTCAGCAAACATCGATCACTCATTATGTGCTTCACATTGACTTCTACTAATGATGCAACTGTGAACAAAACAGAGAAATTCTCCACTTTAATGTACCTTACTTTAGAGTCAGGGAAAGCAGAACATAAACAAATGAATATGTGACATACAATGTCAACCCAAGAAATGCACAGCCCCTTAGATTAAGTTTAAAGGACAATTCATTTGAATTTACCTACTAAATACTGAAATTCTGCTGAGAATAAGAACAAAAATTACCTGATATGTTGAATTTTCTGTGTAAAATCCAGAATGCTTATAGATGTTCAAATGCCCCATGTATTTGTCTGAGTTGGAGAGATTCGTGCGAAGACAAGTCATAAAAATGAACCAGTGTCACCTAGTATCAAATTGGCTTCCTTATAGATTGTGATACACTTCTTGAAATTTCCAACCACTTTCACAGACTATATTGATAATTTGTATTTTATATATTTCTACTTTTCATATACACTTTAAATTAAATTGGCATTGGAACCAACTTTATCAACATTACTGTATTTTACTCTTAGGTCTAGAAAATTAATTATTGCCTCTTGACCATGGATAATATCTATCTATCTGCTCTATTGGTTTCAAACAAAATTATCCAAACAAAAGGTCAGTTAACATCATTGAGATAAAGATCCAATTGTGAAAGTCTAATTAACACTCCTTCAATTTTTACCAGGGAAAATACTTATTTGACTAGCACTCTAATTTAATATTACATTTACAAAAGGAAAGACTTCTAATTTGAGAGCATATAAAAACAAAATATACTTTATCTCACTTAAATATGGGCAAACTTGAATGGAACCAATGTTTAAACGGTATTTTTAATACTTGGCACACTAATGAATAGAGTGGGATACTTAATATCAGGTAATAAGAATTATAGCATTACAATTGATGGAAACTCAGGTTCTCAACTACTATAAATAAATGCAGGGGGTGTTTAAATGAATCCAGTTCTGTAGCATACGAACTGTTAATATTAGCATGCAGGCATTATTCTCTGATCTCTAGATTAGTTTATGAAATAGATAAAATGCTTGAAAAATAAGGAGGGTTTCCATTACTCTTTATTACATGTTAATTAAGATAATTTTTACAAGAGTATCTTTTTATGTGAGGGTTAGTTAATTTAAAAAACCTGATAAAAATAAAGATTAATAGCTTAGTATTTCATAAATATAAAATTTTGAAAACTCCAAAGGCACTAAAATTAAACTAATAGTTAACATTTATTCTTTAAATTAACATTTGGCTACCTTGCTATTTCAAGTCAGTCTGATGTAATTTAGTTGATGAAAATTATAATTGACATTTAATAAATGTGTTGATTAAAATATATGTTGTTTTGTCTTCCATTTCAGATGGCAATTACCTGCTTAAGCATCTTTTCATTTCACAGATTAATAAGAACAATAGAATTTTAGTATTCCTCTGGCCCCAAGACTGTTCTTTATATGATTTATACTATATATTCTTTATATGATTTATACTATATAGGATTTTCCCAGTACAGAATTTACTTTCTAGTGTTAAATTAGGTATCTTCCTGAGAGCACTGAGCCATATTTTCCTGGTGTGCATAATCTATGCCCTGGGAGTAACTGAAGCATATTGGGAGTTGTGTGAACTCCTATAGGCCAGTGGGGTGCTATTTAGTAAATAACTACTTAAAGTAAACGGTATTCACCGTTTCTTCCTCATTCTAAATTTATCATTTTTAGTTTCTAACCTCTGTAGACAATGCGGCCTTCTTACTTTCTCCCCTGTCTTCAGTCCCATGTTCACCTAGGACAGGAGTGGGTCAGAGACTGTTAACAGTAAGAGGGGCCCAACAGCTGAGAAGGACAAGACCCAGTCTAGGAATTTCTCCTCTATCTTTTCATCCCTCCAACTATACTTTCCTCTATACAGAATCTTTCCTTCTTCTCTGATTTTCTGTAAGGATTGATGAAAAATTGGAGTTTTCCTACTACACTCTTGTCCTTTCTTCTGTAAGTCTGCATTTTTCTTCCTGCTACACGCTGGTACTTAAGAAGTCTCCATTTGACTTGCCTTTAATAAGACATTTATTCTTCTAATTTTACTAAACATTATAGATTGAAAAAATCCTAAGTGATCTGACAGCTTTCATGAAAAGGAATTTCATTTAAGGACATCAAGCTTTTTATCATATTTACAGTAAAAATTGCGGGTGCTTATTGTTTTGCCCTCGCCCATGCTCTACTTGCCTCAGGTAAATTATCCCATATCTCAGACATTGTATTGTAACAAATTCCCAGAAGCAGCTTTATGCAGACTTCTTGTCTCATATTCTCTTGGTCCTGTTAGCTTGTTATGTACATTGGATATTTTAGACTGGGCAATGGCATAATATTCCCATTTGATTTAAGAGTTCTATGCAACTAAGTTTTACCTAAATATAAACATTTAGATAATAAATATTATCTACTTTATTTACTAGTATTTCCTCATACTATGACACATAAGCAGAAAGAATTTGTTTAAATAAACCAACTTTTGCTTAAATGTAAAAGAAATTTTACACAGAAGAAAAAGTTGTATCATCAATATCATTAAGAACACAACCAACACAAAAATCTTGCCATTTGAAGCATCTTCCTGGAAACCATTTGAGAATACTGAATTGAATATAGTTAAGTATCATTGTTAACAGTCAAAATCAACAACATTAGAAATCTGCTCATTGACTAGATTGGCTTGTCATTCCACTTGCCTTGTTTTGATACTCTATGAAACCACATCAGAGAGAATGATGAGACACAAACCCTAGTGAGTCTCAGAAGTCATTAAAAGGCAATGTCTCATGTTCTTGCAGAGCTTTTCTTTTAAAGCCTCCTTCAGTGTTGCCAATGTTTTTGGCAATAAACACTTAATGTGTTTTGGGGTATCTTGGTTTTGAAATATAAGACATTGAAATGAAATCCTTTTGGGTCTGCTTTGATTATGATAAAAATTGAATCAACATATATCAAACCCTTGTATATTCATGTTAAACTGGTATTTGAGTAGCAATATAGTAAGAGCATTAAAAAGATTCTGTTAATATGAGATATGATGCATATCATTTGTGGACTTACAATTCTACCTTTATGGTTGATAGATCAACATAAATACTGAAGAGTTTGAATAGGTCCTTGGAGCATAGTGGAATAAAAACATTTTCCTTGAATTTTGGTCTCACCTCTGCCATTTGTGAGCTTTGGATATTGATCAATTTATTTAACCTTATTTGTGTGTCATTTTCCTATTTTTTAAAATTTAGATAGTAATGCTTACTTCATAGTATTGATGTACTAAGTAATTGAGCTAATATATAAATATTTTTTATTGTTTCTTACACTTAGATGCTAAATACATTTTAACTTGTTTTCTTATTGAATAAAAAAATAAACTCAAATTTTGCTCCTTTGAATAAGAATGCGTAGTAATAGGACTTTGTGAGCTACTATAGACACAGATATGAACTGATTGGAAAATTATTCTTCCCATTTCCTCAGACTTACATACATTCACTGTTATCAAATTTCTTGAGAAGGGCTCATTGGTAAGATATACAGATATTGTGGTTTTACTGAAATAACGTGTTCAAAAATTTTTAGTGACCTGATATTATCCAAGGTATGCCTCAAAGCTAAACTTTAAATTTGCAAATTTATTCGTGAGTATGTGAAGTGCCACATCTAATCTCCTTATGATTTGGGAAATAACAATTCAAATTTCTCTCCAACTTTAAGAAAGAAGGTTCTTTTATGTCTACTCCCCAGACCTTCTGTATCTATGCTGTACTTTGAGTTGGCCCCCACTGCCATATTTCGCACCCTGAATTTCAAATGATTGTTTACTTGTATGGCTCCCTTCAGTTCAGTTCACTTAGCAGCATTCCAAGACTCTGCTAGGCGTTAGCGTTAAAATGAATCAAAGATGTTCCCTGCTATCCATAGCAGGGTGAGGATTCAGGGAGAAATAGTTGATAGCAGGACCTGTCACCATGTTGGTGCTGCTTAGCTACTAACTCAGGACCAACACCTGGTTGCCACTCAGTACTTGTTTGCTGAATGAATAATTGAATATACCATGTTATTACCTCACTGGAAGGATTTAACAACATCTTTAAAAATGCATTCTCCACTCTCCCTCACAGCCTACCCAGAGCCAAGGTTTGCAGCTGTGAGGAAAATAGAGGGGCTAGTTTCTCTCGTTCTTACTCTACTTTTAACTTAGCCTAGTCTTATTCTGATCCAAATTTATTACATTTCTTGATATAGAACTATGCCCTTGATATATTAAGTGAAAGAATATTAGGTTAAAATGGGATGTTCAGCATGATGCCATTTAAAAAAAAAATGTAAAAGTGTGTTTGTCTTTAGTAAAAATATAGGTGAATATAAACCTGGATGCTTCAGTAGCTGTCATTGTATGGTTGAATTAAGAATAAACTTTATTTCTCTGAATGTTTGTAGTAAACATGTATTCCTTTTATAGAAAGGAAAAATCAGCTATTTTTAAAACAGAGAAGTAGCTTTGACTAGAAACAGAATGCAAAATGGCCCAGGGGTCTGGATTTAAGTCTATTTACATACAAGAAGGGTCTTTTGGTTGCTTAAAGTATGGTTCTTAGAAACTTTACCCCTTATAAGCTTAGCTCATGGCTGGAAGGGATGAGTCCATGAAAGAATATTTGCTGGGTTTCACTAGAATTTGCATTATTTCTCTTAATTAACTCTGTAATGCTAGGGATGATCCTGATCCCAACTTGCCAACTTCACCATTGGTGCTAATCCCTTTAACAAACTGTCCTTGACTATGAACTGCAATCATCATTGTGTGCTTGTCTGCTAGTGATTCAAACCAGTTAACCTCAGTCCTAAGAACTTTTTAAAAATAACCAGCAAAAACTCTTTTTTTTTCTTCTTCCTCTTTAGCTGTAGGCCATTGTTCTGTGTCCTTCTATCTTTTGACATTATGAATGATGTCCTTCCTTTAGTCACACGGTTACCTTGAAGATATTTATAGATCAAGTTCAGATCCCTCTGAGGGAGCCCTTCAGTTTGCACTCTTCAAGCTCAGTGTTTTGTATCCTCCAAACCTCCTTTTGTAACATATTTATTCTGGCAAAATGTTCTGCATTGGGAAACTTTTGTTTTGTTATATTCTTTTTACCCACTGTTGGTGCAAAACAAACAAAAAAAAATTAAAGGAAATGAAAAAAAAAGAGTTAGTCATACCAGGAGAATTTTGTTGTTCACATAGTCATCATTACTTGTCACATATTTTCTACCCCTTCTTATTTACCTTCCGTTTTCTTTGGAAATGACATTGGCTTGTTTCTCCTAGTACACCAAAACCATTTTTGTACATTCTTATTAGTCTCTCTCGCTTTTCTCATATATGTCATTCTTCAAACGTTTAATTTATCTACAGTCTAGGTATAATCTTATATTTTGCTAAATTGCAGTCACATCAGAGGGAATCTTACTGTATTATAAACATATTTTGCCACAAAGCAAATAGGACACACTGGGTGTTCTTTCTGATTTCAGGTCACTATCGTAAAACTATTTGTGTTAGAACTAATTAAATCATATGTGAGCTACAATGAAACTAAAATTCTCTTCCTTCTCTTCAACTCATTCTTTTAGACTAAGATCCGATTATACATGATGAAAATATGGCCATTAATCCACTAAATGTTTAGTTTTTGATTATGTATAGATTTAAATTATTTTTAGCAAATTTAATTTCTTTTATGTTAGGGCACATCATCTTAAAAAGGTTGAATATGTTAATTACTGTTAGGTATGAGCTAATACTCCGTTTTTATTGATTAAAATGATTGACAAACCAAAAACTGAATTTAATAATCCAATTTATGAAAAGTAAGGAGGAATATCTGGGAATGATACAAACCCATTAATCCTACATATCCCATACGTTCAGTCATTCACGTATGAATACATACATGAATGAATGAATACATGCGTGTTCAGCATACGTGTGTGTGTGTGTGTGTATGCAGTGCTTACAGTAACCCTATAGTAGTAGATATTTTTTCCCCTGCTTTACTGATGAGGCAGCTGGGGATAAAAAGCTTATCATGCCTGAAAGTAGGTATTAGCAATCTATAGTTTTTACATTTCACTACATTTGCAGACTACTATTTGTCAATAAAAAGACGACAGTTCTAAGGCCTGTCCTGAGGGAGTTCAGAGTGCTTTAATTTTATATGCGTTCTATACAATTTCTTGCCAGGACCTCAGTCTAGTCCTATGGGACAGTAAGTCAAGCTGATGGTTCAAATTTAAAGTTCCACAAGGAACCTTTAGGTCTAAAGGTTCCGCAAGGACACATATTGCTTCTTAAGACCTTTATTAATATATCCAAGTTAGTCCTGACTTACCAAAGAGAAGTTTTCCTAACATTTCTAGAGTCACTCATTGTGATGTTTTTCTTATCCATTATGCATTGGGTTATAGAGAACAACATCAGATATTTTTTAAAGATTGTAGTAAAACATGATCCACCATCTAGTATGGAGACTGGTGTGCAAAACTTATGTTGAACTTTTTCAAAATATTGACAAAAGCAGTAGAGCCCAAAACACAACTAGTAACAGCTAAATATGGTTTATTATATTATATATTAAAAATATTATAAAATATTTTTATAATCCTGAAGAAAGGAAGATATCAAAGCTTTAGTTTTTGGTACTTAATAATGTTTGATTACTTAAAATATATAATGCTGGTTCTTTATTTGTATATTTATATCTATTGGCATTATTATTGAGCATGGTTAATTTTCTTTTATCATTATTAACATAAGACATTTACTAGAAATCTCTTGCATTTCTACACACTAATGATGAAAAATCTGAAAGTGAAATTAAGAAAACACTCCCGTTTACCATTGCAACAAAAAGAATAAAATATCTAGGAATAAACCTATCTAAGGAGACAAAAGACCTGTATGCAGAAAATTATAAGACAATGATGAAAGAAATTAAAGATGATACAAATAGATGGAGAGATATACCATGTTCTTGGATTGGAAGAATCAACATCGTGAAAATGACTCTACTACCCAAAGCAATCTACAGATTCAATGCAATCCCTATCAAACTACCACTGGCATTTTTCACAGAACTAGAACCAAAAATTTCACAACTTGTATGGAAACACAAGAGCCTCCGAATAGCCAAAGCAATCTTGAGAACGAAAAATGGAGCTGGAGGAATCAGGCTCCCTGACTTCAGACTATATTACAAAGCTACAGTAATCAAGACAGTTTGGTACTGGCACAAAAACAGAAATATAGATCAATGGAACATGATAGAAAGCCCAGAGATAAACCCACGCACATATGGTCACCTTATCTTTGATAAAGGAGGCAAGCATATACAGTGGAGAAAAGACAGCCTCTTCAATAAGTGGTGTTGGGAAAATTGGACAGCTACATGTAAAATAATGAAATTAGAACACTCCCTGACACCATACACAAAAATAAACTCAAAATGGATTAAAGACCTAAGTGTAAGGCCAGACAGTATCAAACTCTTAGAGTAAAACATAAGCAGCACACTCTATGACATAAATCACAGCAAGATCCTTTTTGACCCACCTCCTAGAGAAATGGAAGTAAAAACACAAACAAATGGGACCTAATGAAACTTAAAAGCTTTTGCACAGCAAAGGAAACCATAAACAAGACCAAAAGACAACCCTCCGAATGGGAGAAAATATTTGCAAATGAAGCAACTGACAAAGGATTAATCTCCAAGATTTACTAGCAGCTCATGCAGCTCAATAACAAAAAAACAAACAAACAACCCAATCCAAAAATGGGCAGAAGATCTAAATAGACATTTCTCCAAAGAAGATATACAGATTGCCAACAGACACATGAAAGAATGCTCAACATCATTAATCATTAGAGAAATGTAAATCACAACTACAATGAGATATCATCTCACACCCATCAGAATGGCCATCATCAAGAAATCTAGAAACAATAAATGCTGGAGAGGGTGTGGAGAAAAGGGAATCCTCTTGCACTGTTGGTGGGAATGTAAATTGATACAGCCACTATGGAGAACAGTATGGAGGTTCCTTAAAAAACTAAAAATAGAACTACCATATGACCCAGCAATCCCACTACTGGGCATATACCCTGAGAAAATCATAATTCAAAAAGAGTCATGTAGCACAATGTTCATTGCAGCTCTATTTACAATAGCCAGAACATGGAAGCAACCTAAGTGTCCATCATCGGATGAATGGATAAAGAAGATGTGGCACATATATACAATGGAATATTACTCAGCCATTAAAAGAAATGAAATGGAGGTATTTGTAGTGAGGTGGATGGAGTTAGAGTCTGTCATACAGAGTGAAGTAAGTCAGAAAGAGAAAAACAAATACAGTATGCTAACACATATATATGGAATCTAAGGGAAAATAAAGGTCATGAAGAACCTAGTGGTAAGACGGGAATAAAGACGCAGACCTACTAAAGAATGGACTTGAGGATATGGGGAGGGGGAGGAGTAAGATATGACAGGGTGAGAGAGTGACATGGACATATATACACTACCAAAGGTAAAAAAGATAGCTAGTGGGAAGCAGCCGCATAGCACAGGGAGATCAGCTCTGTGCTTTGTGACCACCTAGAGGGGTGGGATAGGGAGAGTGAGAGGGAGGGAGATGCAAGAGGGAAGAGATATGGGAACATATGTATATGTATAACTGATTCACTTTGTTATAAAGCAGAAACTAACACACCATTGTAAAGCAATTATACTCCAATAAAGATGTTTAAAAAAAAAAAAAGACATTTACTAGGAGTGATTACCCTTTGTGATGACTGAGCTTACTGTGAACAAAATAGATTAGGTAGAATATGTACTTGGTTGATGCAACTGTGTGGGACTTTTTCACATGACTAGTTTACCCTTCTCTTAATCCTCAGTGAACCACACTAAAAAATATAGGCATTGGGGTGGCCGGAAAAATTATATTTTATATCTTCAAAATTTTCAGTAAATAAAGTGAGCCATTCTGTGAAGATGAAATTCAAATAGAAATGGGGCTTTTGCCCAGATTTTATTTTTGACTCCTACTTCAAATTTACAACTATGACAAGAGAAAACTTCTTTATCTGGAGCTAATACAAAAGGTAAGTCTACGGAAAACAGTGAGCTCTTAGTTTCCCATCGATGGGATTAATTGGATTTGAAAGGGCATTCATTCATAGAAGAATAAATGCAAACAATGAAAGAAAATGGAGAGATATCATATCAATACATCAAGTAAGTAAAAAGCTTCTGTTCATTCTGTCAGTGAATGTGCAGGCAAGATGTACTGTAGGTAATCAAGGATCATGTAATTAGAACTTAACTGTCATGGTAGTAATTCAGCTTTATAATCACAAGTATTTACCAGATATATTAAACAATTATTTCTCACAAGTTCATGACACATATTAGTAATTTTAAAAATCAGTACCTTTAGAGGTTTTAGATTTATCTTATTCACGTAGAAAACATTTTATTAGTCTTTTCAAAGCAATGGTGTAAAATTTTCTAATGTTGACACTAACTAAAACCTACTCCCTTGTTCTTCCATATGTTCAATACCACAAAAATGACAGAACATATCTCATTGATTTCAAATTCAATATATAAAATCAGAAATTGTAAAAGAGATTAACTAGACAGTAATTATTCTAATGGAAGCTGTGACAGAATACTCTAATTTTAGGTCATATTTAAGAATTGTTTTTAACGTGGAACTCTGTTAGTACATTTATCACACAAAGGAAGGATATCCATTTTAATAAATATTAAAGGTATAATCAATACTAAAATATACATGGTTCTTTAAATGTGGTAAACTTTTAAGATAATAGTAAAAATTTATAGAAAATTACTTAGTGAGGTGTAGGCCTTTAAAAAAATGTCATTTTTTGTTGCTGGTGAGATTTGATGGAGATTAGAATTCTTTTTTTTTTTTTTTTTAAGTTTATTTCCAGTTTACAATTCTAGCCTGATGCACCTTTTAACATCTTTATTGGAGTATAATTGCTTTACGATGGTGTGTTAGTTTCTGCTTTATAACAAAGTGAATCAGCTATACATATACATATATCCCCATATCTCCTCCCTCTTGTGTCTCCCTCCCACCTTCCCTATCCCACCCCTCTAGGTGGACACAAAGCACTGAGCTGATCTCCCTGTACTATAAGACTGCTTCCCACTAGCTATCTATTTTACATTTGGTAGTGTATATATATCCATGTCACTCTCTCGCTTCGTCCCAGCTTACCCTTCCCACTCCCTGTGTCCTCAAGTCCATTCTCTATGTCTGTGTCTTTATTCCTGTCCTGCCCCTAGGTTCTTCAGAACCTCTTTTTTTTTTTTTTTTTAGATTACATATATATGTGTTAGCATATGGTATTTTTTTTTTCTCTCTTTCTGACTTACTTCACTCCATATGACAGACTCTAGGTCCATCCACCTCACTACAAATAATTCAATTTTGTTTCTTTTTATGTCTGAGTAATATTCCATTGTATGTATGTGCCACATTTTATTTAGCCATTCATCTGTTGATGGACACTTAGGTTGCTTCCATGTCCTGGCTATTGTAAATAGAGCTGCAATGAACATTGTGCTACATGACTCTTTTTGAATTATATTTTTTCTGGGGTATATGTCCAGTAGTAGGATTGCTAGGTGGTATGGTAGTTCTATTTTTAGTTTTTTAAGGAACCTCCATACTGTTCTCCATAGTGGCTGTATCAATTTACATTCCCACCAACAGTGCAAGAGGATTCCCTTTTCTCCACACCCTCTCCAGCACTTATTGTTTGTAGATTTCTTGATGATGGCCATTCTGACGGGTGTGAGATGATATCTCATTGTAGTTTTGATTTGCATTTCTCTAATGATTAGTGATGTTGAGCTTTTAACATTAGTGATGTTTCTTTCATGTGTTTGATGGTAATCTGTATATCTTCTCTGGAGAAATGTCTCTTTAAGTCTTCTGCCCATTTTTGGATTGGGTCGTTTGTTTTTTTGATATTGAGCTGCATGAGCTGCTTGTAAATTTTGGAGATTAGTCCTTTGTCAGTTGCTTCATTTGCAAATATTTTCTCCCATTCTGAGGGTTGTCTTTTGGTCTTGTTTATGGTTTCCTTTGCTGTGCAAAAGCTTTTAAGTTTCATTAGGTCCCATTTGTTTATTTTTGTTTTTATTTCTATTTCTCTAGGAGGTGGGTCAAAAAGGATCTTGCTGTGATTTATGTCATAGAGTGCTCTGCCTATGTTTTACTCTAAGAGTTTTATAGTGTCTGGCCTTACATTTAGGTCTTTAATCCATTTTGATTTTATTTAGAATTTTTAATGAGCATCAAAAGTCACCCTTGACTCTTCAACAAAGAGCACATTTACCAGATTTTTCTTAGGACACTTTTTTTTAAATTTGGTATACCATCCATAAAGGTCCAAATTCATCCAATTTATCATAAATACTAGTAATACTAACCAGAATGATTCAGTATAAAAACTATATCCCCCAAAGTTTGGCCTGTATATATGCAATGTAAAGCACTATGATAAATAACCTTGCTGACCTGAATATACATCTAGCCAGCTCCCACCTCCATCCCCAAAATGTAATTCATGCCTTTGGAGAATTTTTTTAAGAGAACTCTTGTAGAACAAAGGCACATCCACTGGGTTTTGGTGTGTTTTTATTTCCATTTTCTGGAAGTAGGATAAACTCTACAGCCACTGGGATGGATTTTCTTCCTCCAGAAATTGGACATAAAGGTCTTTGATGAGACTGGAATATTTAAAAATAAACCTATGATTTATTAGCTATGTTTTGGTTGTATTCTTGCTTTTATTATTGACGAAAAATGGGAAACTTGAGTTATATATTCATTGCAATAGGAGGTCACTGAATCAGTCTAAATTATGCGTCTGCTGCACCATTAAATGTTATAACTTCAGAAGGCATTGGAAATAAAAAGTTGACTGTGACCAAAGTTGTCAAACCTTAATAGGCTTTATCTGTAATGTCTTTCACAAAGCTCTTTAGGTAGGAAGAGTGATCAGTGTTGTTTGATAGCGGAATGTATTCAAATAAGACATATAGTGCAGTATTCATCACTCTTTTGTGTCTAACAGCAAGTGTCATAATTGCTTTTAGGTTTAATTGCAAGTATCATTGATGAAGTTTCCAGGTAGATGTTTCTTTACTTTTCAATATAAGTACTTAAAAATTGACTAGCATTATTTCAGGTATTGCTCAAAGCTTGCAGAAGATTATACATAGATTTAGCCCTGTGACTCTTACTTGCAAACTACAGAGGCATTTACTCAAAGGAAAATTAAACAATTTGATGAATCTGATGATCTAATGACCTTTTTCTTTCTCTTTTTCCTCATTTTTTTGTATGTAAAAAATGTTTTGTATACAAGTGTATTTGTTTTCTTAATGTAAACCTTTGGCCAGTGTACAAGGAATGTTATAATGGGATGTCTTCAGGATGATTGTGAATGCTTCCAGGTGAATGGGAAATAAGCAGTGTTATCTTCAGATATACAGACTCTCACTTAATTCATCTTAGGTTTGCATTTTATGGTCTGTTTCTAGATGATAAAATTTCAGGGTTAGAGGAAACCATCTCTACAGGTGACATGAAGTTTAGATTATTTTTATATTACTCCCAGTGGTCTTCTAAGCATGTTTGAATGATTCCAGGGAACGGAACTCATCGTACCTCTGAAGAAACTCGATTCTCTTAGGCTTGCTTAAGTTAAAAGTTTTGCTTTTTTCAAAAATCGAACAAAAATTCATCTTATCGGGCTTCCCTGGTGGCGCAGTGGTTGGGAATCTGCCTGCCAATGCAGGGGACACAGGTTCGAGCCCTGGTCTGGGAGGATCCCACATGCCACGGAGCAACTAAGCACGTGAGCCACAACTACTGAGCCTGCACATCTGGAGCCTGTGCTCCGCAATGGGAGAGGCCATGACAGTGAGAGGCCCGCGCACCGTGATGAAGAGTGGTCCCCACTCGCCGCAACTGGAGAAAGCCCTCGCACAGAAACGAAGACCCAGCACAGCCAAAAATAAATAAATTAATTTAAAAAAAATCATCTTATCATCATCATACACTTATCCCACTCAGGATCACACAGAAAAAGTCTAATATTTCATCCACATTATAACACTTAAAAAATTTGATGACATTTCTTTTCTCCTGATGCACATCTCCTCTTTCTGGTGTTGATATAAACTCCTACACCATTCAGATTGTTTTCTCAGAATGTATCTTCTGACGTCTTCTCTGTGTTTTCCCTTTCTCACCCAGAGCTGAGCACAGTAATCCCAGTGGTCTCTGATCAATGCAGAAGAGAAGCTAGACTATCAAATTCATTGTTGTTGATAAAATTCTAAGTGTGAAGCCTACAACTTTGTTAATGCCTGTTGCTTCTACCATCCAGGCAACCTTCCTTTTGGGCTTCCCTGCTTGCCTGGACCTCTATGAAGTGCACATCCATGATAACTCACTGTTGCAAAGTCTGTCTGCCAAATTTAATAAACTAATACAGATTCAGGGTAATGTGCATTGTAACTCTGATTTCTGAAGATAGTATTCTGCCTTAGGACATTATTTAATTTTAGAAAAATATTAAATTAGATATTTGGAAGAAAGTAGGGATAATAATACAGCTTGAGATCTGCCCAATAGGTAGACTTTTGGAGTCCTGGATATGACCTGAAGCAGAATTTGTAGAAATTCCTGTGATTCCTTTTTTTTAGGTTTTTATTTTAAAGTTTTGTTTTGTTTTGTTTAATAAGCTGTTCTTCTTTGAGCTAGTAATGTATACTTCTACCCGGAACACATAAATTGCCAACAGTATCCAGATGTTATCTCCTTTCAACTCTGAATCACACCATCGAAAGAGAAGATGGTTTCAGAATTCTCAAGTCACACTTCTTTTGGAGTACCCATGAACACAAAAACACACAAAAGGTTGTATTCCATACGCCGTTATCAATCATTAAAAAAAAATTCCTTCCCTCCGCCCCAACAAAATAGCAATATCTATTAAAACAGCTTGGAATTCACTGAAGCGACAACACTTAGAAGATAGCAATGAGGCATTCCTCTGGTTTCACATCTGTTAACATTTTTACTATAGTCCAGATTTCTAAGGGAAACCAATAAAAAATCCTGACAATAATTCAGAAATATTCTGAAAAGCATACACTAATATTAGAAGTCCATTCTTACAGCTTATAATTCTTTTAAAAGAGAAGTACTGTGTGATTTTATACAAATTAATTTACAGCCTCTCAGTATATTAGGACAACAAATCTTATATTTATACTACTTTTACATTATTTATCTTTGAGCATCTAAAGATGAGGTGTAAGAGTGATGCTTCGTTCAGTTCCTTTAGTTTTCCTTTTTTTATATCTCTTTTATTTTTTGTCTCTATTTTATATTCTTAGCATTCTTATCTGTCTGCCTTTAAGATGATATGTCTTTTTTCTGCAAAGTTGAATGAGGGTGAGAGGGAAATGGAAAGTGTCTTCTGAAGAAAGACAGAGGATGAGGGAATGTAAGATAACAGTAGTCAGCAAGTGCTAGAGCATTCTGTAGCAAAACAATCTGACAGTTGTTATACATTTGATACTACCTAGGCAGTTATAGTAGAATTTACTTGTGGGTGGTGGGAAATGATATGCAGTAGGTTCTACCCAAGAAAAGATAACATTTTTTATAACGTGGACAGAATTGGAAGTGTGGTAACATGGAGTAGGTGGTCAGTGAATCTGAAATGTTTTCTGGAACAGATGGACTTTGGGGAGGCATTCTGGCAGATTGTGTTTCCACTATAAACACTCACTAGAGCTTTTAGTTCATAGGAAAACTATTTTCACTTAAACAAGAAAAGCATAGTAATGAGATAAGAGGAGTGAGAAGTGGAAGGCAGAAATATGTTGGAGGGCGACCCTAGTTTTGTTTGATATTTAAGTATCTCTTTAATCAGAATGCTATCTCTTTTTAAAAGATTAACTTCCAAAATGTATTCAGCTTGTCTATTTTAAAAATTTAATCCCAGATATTACATTTGTCTCTACCCAGTCTTATCAATTTTTCTTATTCATATTTTTAGCATCAAGTTTTTCATCCATTAATACCATATAGATGGCTAAGAAGTTATGTGCATCTTCCTCTGAGCAATGCTAGTTCTTTTTACAATGTATTATTTTTATGCTTTTAGATGTCAGATTTTTTCCTATTTTCATAAGTCTATTCATTCACAAAAGAAAGCAGATATGCATTTAGCTTTGTTCATGCATCCATAACATTTTTACTATTTTGAAATTCAAATCTGTTCATGTTCTGGGGGGCAAAATAAAAAGTATTACATAAAAGTTTTCATGTTGAAATATTACAGTTCCAAAGCTGACAACAAATTATAGTGAGAAGAGTGGTACAAGTAATTTGATCACATGGGTAATACTTATCTCTCAGAAATTACATATGTTCCACATTTTGGTCCTGTTTAGTGGCATCCTACAACAGTTTTAAGCCTTTAAACTTGTTTAACTCCTGAACTTCATTAACAACTTTTGTAGACCGTACAGAGCTCAAGTGCACAAAGCAAATATATGTATGTTTCCATACAGCTAAAATCAGAATATCTTCCTCAGGATCATAAGGTAATCCATACCCTCTGGTGGTTTTTTGTCATGCCAAATGTTCTCTAACAAGAGGGGAACCATTGCAGAGACCTACTCTCCTTTCTGTCTAAAAGGGGCTTTATTGATATAAGGAACCTGAGGCAGGCTCCAGAGTTTCATGTAAACTTTGGATAACCAGACAATACTTTATTCTATAAGAGCTGTACAGTGTGACATATGTCAAAGTAAATAACTGTTGTAGTTAAGTCAGCATCTCCACAATTTTGTAGAAAACCAAACCCATTTGTTTATTTTCACTGCAGTTGAAAAAACACTCACACATGAAAGCAAGTTGATCAAATCTGTTCCAAATTGCAGAGTGAAATTTAAAGTGTTAGGAAAGAGATGAAAATAAATGAACTGCATAAAACACATGTCTAGTCTTTAACTTTTTTCAATGTATTCTTCTTTTTAATCTTTTAAGATAGAAATGTACTTTTCTTCATTCAATTTTCAGGTGTTTGAAGAAAAGCCCCTTTTCTATCTATTAATCTAGAGAAGAATTTTATATAAGAAAGAAAAAAAAACACATTTTAAGATTAGATACCAGTGGGACAGTTTAAAATCTGAAACTGAGTATGTGAAACTGCATTAGGAAATGTTATACTGTTTAGAGGGACATTTGTTTTTGGCTGGTTTGCCCCACATCACAGGTCAGTCATTAATTTAGAGACACAAATAATTTTTTCTTCTCAATTTATTACAGCTCAATTTTAACAAAGTTTGTTTTTTTTGTTTTTGTTGTTGTTGTTGTTGTTGTTGTTTTTGGCCACGCCGTGTGGCTTGTGGGATCTTAGTTCCCTGACAAGGGATTGAACCCGGGCCGTGGCAGTAAAAGCGTCGTGTTCTAACCACTGGACCCCTAGGGAACTCTCTGAACAAAGATTTTTCAAACAAAAAATAGTCAATAACTTGAGAATTCTTGGAATAGATATTTTAATATAAAAGGAATATCTATAGCTTTTCAGTTGCTTATATATTAAATTTATGGCATATAGGTACATAGATATTCATAGAAAAGTATATGACTAAATAATTCTGAACCTATAAACGTTGCAATGATTTCATTTTTACTTTATTTAAATGCAATTTAAGTATTTTAAAATAAACAACTATATCCTTGTGATCATAAGTAAATGATCATATGGAAAGATGGGGAATGAATTATGAGTACTTGCATTTTTTTCCCTTGTAAGATTCCTTGTCTTGTGACAGTTTAAGTCCAACATGTAGGTGTCAACTTGAAGAACAATATACTTGGAATTAGACACACATGCTTGTTAACAGTAACAAGGCTTGTTAAGCCACATCTCTGCAGAGCCCACTGAAAATGTCCTTTCTTGCATAGGTGAGGCAAATAATGAACTTATTCCCTGTGTGTTTGTCTAACTCAAGCAGTTCCTTCAACTTCCCCATACAACATTTTACATATCTAGGGCAATTTACCACATCCAGCCTTCATTTCAGTCAACATCATGCCAGATTATTTTTACTCAAAAATTGAGCAGTGGCCAAAGGGAAGCAACTAAAATACTAAAAGTGAATACAAGTTTGGACACCAGGATTGGTACAGAAAGGTTGTTAGCCTGAGGAAAATAGAATGTAACTTAATAGCATTGTTCAATTATCTGACTACATCTTATATTCTAGATACCAATTATCTATCTAATACTGAGAGAATACAAAGTAATATTTAAAATTAAAGAAGAGATTATTTAATTTATACATAGATAAAAATGGCTTTATGAGTTCTATGCTAAATGTAGTAACAAATAAAGAAAATCTTACTAAAGAAAAACACATTAAAAAAAAAATCCTCTGTCTTTCCTGGTTTACATATATGCTAATAAGGAAAGGGCCTGTTAGTGATGTCCCCCATAAGATACTATAACTCTGAGTTTTGGATGCCATTTGTACTGGGTCCCAACCATTTATATTTGCTGTCAAACTAGACTTGACAGTTCTATACATATGTTCTCCCAGGAATAGTTCAACAGCAGAAAATTATTTGATATATATCCTTATGCTCCAAATGTAGATCATGGTATTTGTTTATTGTTTTAAGGGAGAAGTGACTACTTGAAAATAATCTGCAGGGTGATATTTCTGCTTCTATGGGAGCAGCCCCCATTCTAGTGAATGATATTGGAATTTGGTATCCACTGCTGCATCGTGAGTAGCTGTCTAGATCAATATTGAAATAAAACCATTCAGAAAATATTGACCTTAAATGACTAAAATTTGTACATACTTCAGAAAAGAAATTGATTTTTTATATATGCAGGTACTGAATTTCTCTTCCTCACTGCCCCCAAAATGTTTATTTTAGGATCTATCTATTATCTATCTATCTATCTATCTATTTTCACTGGTCAAAGTCAAGCATATTAGCCAGGTCTTCAAAATTGCAATTGTCAGCACTTCAGGAATTTTTCTGTAACATTTTAGACAAAGATAAATTTATTTCTTTAAATCACTGAACCAAGAAGTGATTACCCAGTCCATCCAACTTAAGGAAAGTTTTCTACTGATGTCAGCCTTCAGGTAGACCTCCCTAGTCATTAAGAAGGTCAAAATATTTTTTCCTAATGATATGCTTAAAGAATATCAATTGCATTAGAAACAATCTAAGTTTTGGACATTTGGATCAAAATCAAAAGGGAAAATAAAATAAAATACTGATGAATTTTATTTCTTTTAAATTTTACTTAATACCATTGCAGGGACTAACAGAAGCAAGTGTTGGATTTGAAGAACTCTGTCAGGAGTTAGGTCTTTCACTGTTATTTGGAACTTGTGGGTTTTAGACCATCATACTACTCATACAGCCCATTTCTTAGTCAGAAGTTTTTCCAGATCTTTGGCAATTGAGAAGAAGGGAAAAAATTAAAAATCTTTCATCTTCCTTAGGAAAAAAAATGAGCATTTTATTTTCCATTAAGGTAGCTGATACTCAACTTGTAAGCCAAAAAAATTGTATGATTCCAGCTCATAATCTATTTGGAAGGGACCCGTTCAGTGAGTGACAGTCAGCCCCTCACTTAAACCCCTTCCCTCCCCAGGTTCAGCAGCATTTCTGTCCTGCAGGAACTGACCTGCTCAGCAAAAGTTTTGGGTAAGGCTGCAGTGGTTGGCCAGTTCCCAGATCTCTGGACTTCCACTTTTCTGGAACACCAGAAATCATTCATTTTGAACAGTAACATCTGGCTCTGAAAGTGGCCACGATAACTAAGCAAAATAATCAGAAAGTGACATTGGCACAAGCTGTAGTTTTTGGTGACCACTCAGGAATATTCAACATTACTTCTGGAATTATATCTAAAAATTAGTTGCTTGCCATTATAATGTCCTATGCTGCACTATCCCAAGAGGTGTGAACATGCTACAGGTTTGAGCATTGTAAAACTATGTTAGAATGCTAATACTTAGGTGGAGAGCCACACTTCCACATTGTAGCCTTCCTAAAAATGTCATTCTTTTAATGTCACTGAGGTCCTTTTTTAATAAAAGAGAATAAATTATTTCTGAAAAACAATATTATTTTTCATATTTCCATTATTATCATTACAGATAAAAATCAATGCAGAGGCTACTTTTCTCATACTTGGCAGTTGTGCTTTATTACTTGGTATCCAAGTTAAAAATCTAAAATTGATTTCCCTGTGTGAACGAGTCTTAGCCAACCATCTGCTTAGGAGAGGGGAAGACAAAGCTCATTCTTTCCTGCTGCTGCTTCTCACTGCTGTTAGGTGGCTACTGGGAACCTTAAAATAGGATTGCCAGGTTTAACTTTTCAGAATATGGAGGAGGCATATGTGTCTGCCAGGGATTTGAGGCAGGGCAAGTTGTACTTAGACCAGTGGGACTAACTAAGTTATTAGATACTGACGTTGCTGAATGCCAGAGATAGAAGCACAGATGTCACCATCATGTCCTGCTACCCATTTCACATTCATGATTCAGCAATAAAAAATTGGATGATCTTGAATATATGGATCACCTGGGAACCTAGGTCTAGACTTAAATGTTATTATAATACCTGGATTGCTTAATCCAGTTGATTGCAATTTTCAGGATGCATATGTTAGAAAAAAATAGCTTTGGTACTGGCTACAAATTAAAGGAACATCTAAGGAAAGAGATAAATTCTGGAGCTGAAGAATTTGTGATAATGTTTAGATGCAGAAAAGGTTGGAAACTTCACTGCTCATGGTAAACCTGATTGTGGAAGAGAATTTCTGGCATTATAGAGTTTGTCATTGCAAAATATGCTGTAATAGAAAAAAAAATTGGAAAAAACAATTAGTACAATATTAAATATTTAAATCTGATATATGAAACTAGATTTTGAAATACAGAAAATACTGAAATCATGTCTTAAAAGACCACAGAGTTCATAGGAAGAGAACATAATGTTAAAGACATTTTCCATTGGAATATAGAAAAAATTTATTATAAGCCCTGTATTTATTTTCTCATATTTATGGATATTTTCTTGCTTCCTGGCTTCTTTTCTTCATTTATCAAAGTCTGTGTGGTATTCAAGCATTAAATCTCTCTGCTTCTACATAACCCAGTCACACATGTACTCATCCAAATTTTAATCTCTTCCTCTCTCTCACCTCCCATCCTATTCCTTTCTGTCTTCCTTCCATTATATTACCTAATCCTTACATGTAAAGAATTTCTGTACTGTCTGCTTTACTTCACAGAATCTCTTAAATATGTTTCTATAAATTTCGAAGTAGGAAGAGTTTCTTCCTTATGTGTCAGTACAGACTTTTTTTTTTTTTTTTAATGGAAAACCTCAAAAGCTAACATTCATCAACTGAAACAGAAATTGTAATGTTGAAGCAGGAAAATGTTTGCTATTTACTGCCATTCAACTTAAACTTATTCAATAATTTAGTGTGCTTGACCCCCATAATTATGATTTGAAAAAAGAAAAAAAAGGGAAAAGAACAAAAGGAGGAGGGAAAAGAATAGAGTGGAGACTGGAGGAGGGAAAGAAAAGAAAAATTGTATGTATCTGTATGTGGTTATTCAAGACTCAGAGCAATTAGACCTTCACAAGGAAGCATCCAAGTGTTTAAAGTAGGTTCTACTATTTAGCTAAAGTAAAGCAAATTAAGACTGAGTCACAATTATGTTTTACTCCTTCCAGAGTTTTAAAGAATATTAGCCAAAACCGTATCCATGTGTTTTCCCATTATTCTATCTTATCTATCCCTTCTGTGTGCTAATGCATATCCAGCAAAATAGTTCTTCCCATTACACTTACCAGCATTTTAAATTTTGCAGCCCCTGTCAAGAAAATGGTATGTGGACAATTCATAACTAGCCATACCTTAGTTTCAGCTGCTTCTCTGCCCTTCAAAAGTGACCCCTGCCAATAAAAAACCTGTTTCAATTCTGGATATTTTCAACGCTAACTTTGTTTAAAGTCTGAATTGTCTGTCTCAATTATGCAATTCACTGTGGTCTAAGAAACCTGACTTTTATTTTCCTTAGCAGTGTTTAAAATACTGACATATGATAGACTACTTAGATAAAATTTCATTAAACAAGTACATGTAATTTAAGAATGATAAGGCAGCCATCTGAGGGACGTTTTGTTTCAGTGTCTACAAATGTACTCTGTTTTATTTTAAGTTGTCAGGAATCTCAGGAATACCAAAACTGATGGACTGCAGGTCTTCAGGTTAAATACTCAACATATCAAGCTTTCATGTTAGAAATTAGTGACAACCATAGGTTGTTTTCTAATAATTTGGAATGAGAAAATGAAACCAATACTCCCATCAATGTCATAGATGCTACAATGAAATATTTAAGATAGGATTTGTTGAAATATTCCAAATTATCTTTTACCTACACAGAAATCACACTTATAGCAATAGCATTAAGAGGCAAAAATACCCCCATAGCTACTGGGAAATGAATTCTACCGAAGGGCGGACCCCACACCTGGCCCCCCTCTGCTGCAGTGTTACAGAGTAGAGTTCCAGTGATGAAGAACGACTCTCTGTTAGTGAGTCCAAACCTGGGTCCTTTATATTGAATGCAGTATTTAGCATGCAAGAGTGAACATAGTTTAGAAGAAAGAGATTCTGTCGGAGAGCATTCCTAAGCCTCTTCTTGGAAAGTTTTTTTTCTCTCTCGGTTATATTTACACTTGAGCATATTTATTGTGGCTTTTTTCATTGTTTTGTTGGTATCATAACATTATAAACTTTGAGAAGTTCCCCATCTCTGAGGAGAAATGATGAAAGTCCTTTAATAGGAGAACATTGCTCTAGTGGAAAGGTTTACCCTCAAATGAGTTTTCAGTGTGTCTTTGGGCTCCAGGTGAGATCTGTGCCCTGTTCATGAGATGGCATATAAACTCTTTTCTTTAGTCGCCTCTTTCTAAACCACTATATATGGTTTTGCTGAATCATGGAAAATAGAAATTTTCCTGTAGCTAAAAATCTCATACGTGTTTTAAACAAAAATTTGGCAATATTAGATGAAAAATATGATAAGAATCTACAACTTTGTGGCATTTATAGAAATAATATCTATGTATTTTATTGTCATTAACGATTATGTGGTTAGGATTAGGAGTTTTGTTTGGTTTTTTTTGTTATTGTTTTGTTTTTGCACTCTCCAGGTACTTGTGATAAAGTGGTGAATAAAACCACACAGTTCTCCTTAGAGGGTGTAAATTCTAAGTAATTCAGAGATTAAGGATATAACTTTGGATTTAATCGGAACTAAACTGTGATCCTATCTTGGCCAAATATTAGCCCCGTGAAGATGGATATGTTGTAAACTCTGAGTCACAATGTTCTCATGGGTAAATAACAGATAATAATCACTCTTTTGAAGCTTAGGTTACATAATTAAAGTGAGGAGCCTAACACAGGACTTCATTTCCAGGAAGTGTACAATAGATATTGGTTATTAGTACTGTTTGACGCACGCTAAAATCCTAACAGTAATAGGAGCAGTTTGTACATTGACTTGTATGGGTCACAAATGCCATCTGCAAACTTCCCAGCAATCCTGTAAGGTGTGTTTAGTCGTCCTGTTTACAGTTGAAGAATCTGGGGCTTAGGGCAAGAGTAATTAAAACTCGCCCAAGTCTCACAGCTGCTACTTGTCAAAACAAAGACTTGAACCACATTCATCTGATGCCAAAGCCCATGTGTTTCCACTGCATTAATCTCATCCTCAATCCAAGGCTTGCACTCCTTGGAGCAGCCATTTTTCTCTTTTTTCCTACATGGGAGAGAAACCAATTATACCTTTCCCTGTCCCCAAACCTGCATTCCGGAAGCAGCAAGACAGTCAACTAACTTCCTCATAAAACTGCCTTCTGGTTATATAATCTTGGAGCAGATTTTGGCCATTCACTATTAAAATAATCTCTCTCTAGCATCACCTCCTCCCTGATTTATTCCATTCCAAATCTATCCCCTTATATGTAAGCTTTTGGTATAATTTAGCTTCCAAACTTTGACATTTGTGGGAGTAAAAAGGGCATCAATGATAATTACTCTGGTTTACCAGTTATAAACAAGCTCCATCCTGGAGAAACGAAGATGTACCACCATTCTATTTATGTATCCAAGGTTTAGATTATGTGTTAGATTAAGAAAGTAGTGAGCACAAAAGGGAGAAACACTCTTTGCCTTGATATATGTACACACAAACATTTCCCCCTTAAGGTCAGAGTAAAGTCACTACATTATTAATACACTTTCAGTTTGTATTCAGTCACCTGCTGCAGCTGTGTAGTGACAACCTCCACCTTTCTTTGCTCCTTCAGACCAACAGAGATGAATAACTGGCACCTTCTCCTTATAACATTTAAATAATCTATTTTCCATTCAGGGGATCTGTGGATAAAAACATTTTATTTTCTCCTGCAAATCCTTCGGTCAGTGCCCAGATACACAACCTATGCATTCGGGAGGAAATGTGCTGTGTAAAATGGTTTGTTCAGTCCAGCTAAGTATCTCTGCAAAGGAAGAGGCATTTATAAGCTGTAATGCAAATTTTGCTATCATGGAAACCACCAGTTATTTGCTGTAGTTTCTTATTGCAACCAACATCTTAGAAACTGACTGCTAGGTAAATTCATTTATAAAGGAATAAAGAGAAGTGATGATAAGCAGAGTGTGTAGTAGGCGATTGAATCCGGGTGTGGGGAAGAAAGAAAGGAAAAAAAAAATACAGCAAGTAGAAATGAGACAGAAAATACCTATTATGATTTCCTTCCAATTTTATTGAGTTTTAGGATCAGTGAATTTGCTGAAAATTTCTTGTTCATCTTTACCAGGTGTCTGTGATACCTGTGATAGTTGATTGCTTTTAAAACATCTTTTTCTGTTATAACATTTAAATAACATGCAAGCTATAAATAAATGGAAGGAAGATGGACTATCAATCTGGTTTTACAGTATTGTAGTTATAAACGGGAAAGTTTCCACAATTTATCCTAAAATTCATACAAAACTCATAATTGACAGAAAATATATCTTAATATGATAAAAACTTAAATAGACTCAAAGTAGCAAAGCAAAGGTCATTGAAGAGAGAGATGCAAGTAAAAAAAATTAAAAGATTCATTAGTTTCAAAAAAGAAACCTATTAAAACAGCATATGCCAATTATACAGTTTACAATTACACTATGCATCTCAGTGATGTGTTTAAACTTAATGATTCATGCCCTGACCCATAATTTCACTTACTTTCTTTTCCTTCCCACTATCCCTCTTTTCTTGCTTGCTTCATTCTTTTTTTTTTTTTAACTTAATTATTTACTCACAGTTCTGAGGTCATCAATCTCTTTCTGAGTCTAATTTTTTAAGAGTCTTGCCTCCCTTCTTCATTAGCTTTCTATACAGTTATACTAGTATATTTTTGTTTTTAGGGTCTCCTCTCTCCCTTATTAGTCCTACTTTTCAAAAATTCTGGCAGTAAAACTGTTTCTATTCTTAGGAATGTTGGACTCTGCTCATCTAAAATTCCCATCTGACAGTAGTTTATTTTATTATTTAAAATATGAGCAGCCCATGTCTTTTGAGGATTTCTGTCATTTACACATAAACAAACATCAGTTTTTCCCTGTTTATCAGAATTAAGCTAGGAGTAAGCAGTGCTCTATGTATTTCTACTTTCTGTCAGATAAAATTTGACTTCAAGGCAAGTCTTAAATTTTATCAGATAGTCTATTTTAGATAACTGAGTCATCTAGCAGTTTTCATGATAGTTAATGTACCCGTCCCATAAGCACTGCCAGCCACAAACCGAATTAGAAAAGGCATTTTCCATGTTGCAGGCTTTTTGCTAGAATATCTGTCTCTATCTTTCTTTGTCCAATCAATTGTTCACTTTGTATACTTGCCTGAAAAACAGTGTCTTTCCCAGCAGCTTGAGTCTATTCATCTTACTCCAATTTTCTCTCCTATTACTGTGGTCCAATGGTTATCAAAGTAAGGGCTGGGGACTCCTGGGGGTCTGGAAGGTCAAAACTGTTTCACAATAAGACTGAGACATTCTTTGCCTTTACCACCATCATTCTGTCATGTGTAGAGAGGAGTTTGCCGAAGACTGCATCACATGTGATGGCTTCATTGTTCTGATCACTAATCGGAGGTGAACTTGGTATTCTTGTGTTTAAAATTTTTCTGTTTAATTTTAACATAGTAAATATTGATAGATATACACACACATAAGCAAAAGCTCTTTAGGGTCCTCAGATTTTTTTAGTGAAAAGAGCTCCTGAGACCAAAATAGTTGAGAACTGCTGCTACAGTCCAGTCCAGGTAGTGTATTACCAAGTCTCAATGATAACTATAAAATATATATAGTTTGTGTAAAGTTGCAAGTATATTTTGTTTATTTCTCACACTTGTTGAAATTACAAGTTTACATCTTAAGCTGAAGTGGTTTTACCCGCCTTTTCTATGATAGTTTCTCTTAAAAGTTACCGGTATTTCTTGAGCGTTTTTCATTCTTTAATACACCTGTTATATCTCTAGAAGCTTTTTTGCCTGAGGACAGAGTGCTTTGTTAGTTAAACAGTATTTAGAGAAAGAGACATTTGTGTTTATTTCATTAAAGGGTATTAGTAGTAGTATGATTTTAGTCAACTGCCAGCACATTTTGACAAAAATAAATAATTTATTTAATTATTTATTTAAATGAATAATTATTTATTTAAAAATAAGTAATCAATTTGGAAAGCTGATTTAAAACACATAAGGGCAGAATGTAGATTAACTTTTTGCTTATTACCTCTGTCATTGTATCCATGTGATAAACAACTTCTATTTTTCATTGTTTACTATTATGTTAAGTGCATTTTGCATGACTAAGCTAACAGTTAACATTATTTCAGTTTAAAATGCTGAGAAACAGAATTTTTCAGCAGAGGTAAGTTTAGCATATTACACATTTAATAGTGGCATCCCTGCTGCATCCATTAAGATGATTTAATAAATCAAAGATCCAGGTCAATCAACAATCAGATTGTGATCATTATAATTCAAAGTCTTAAATTAGGAGGATGGATATAAATCTTTAATCTAAGTTATATTGATATTTACTTTATGTAACCAATAATAATACATTTTAATGACAATAACATAGATATTAGGTATGTTAATGAACATATTCTTACGTAAGCTTTTAAGTTCAGTGTTTCTCTTATTAAAGAAATATATGCAAATAAAATAAATCAGATTTCTCTAAACCATAAAGACATTTCTTGTTTACTTAACAAGAAAGTTGATTATACTCAGTTTCAGAATTGGTTTAATAGCAGTTTATGTCATGAAGGGCTGAATGTTTTCTGTTTTTCAACTCTGTCACCTTTTTTTCCTCTTGTTGGTTTCAATATGGCTGCACTAGATTCAAGTTCCACATATTAACTCTGTCTTCTAAGGCAGAATGTAGTCTGTAAAAAAGAGAGATAATTTATTTATTAATTTTTTAAAACCAGAAGAATAGATTTCCTTGGAAACCCTCCAACAGACTTCTCCTACCTAATGACTCCCTGCCTAGAAGTGTGTCACATGGCAATCCCCTAGGGCAAGCAAAACTTAGAAAGTGAATATCAGGTGGAAAAACTAAAAAATTTGAATAATTAGCTTATACCTCTCAGTCCCCTTCTAGCCTGAGCACATTGATTGACATTGTGAAAAATATGCCAGTTCTGCTAGGAAGGGAGGGATCATTCTTGTGGAATAGGAAACTAACAGCTTTTGCCATAATTGATAAGTGATAAGAACAGGGGCATAGACAGGATGCTCAGAAACCCAGATGGTAAGGAAGCCCAGTCCAAGGACCTGGGGGGAGTCACACAGGAATAGAGGCTAAGTGATACAAATCTGGAAGGTAGAGTAAGAGTTAGCTAGGTAGACATGTGGGAAGGCAAACAGAAAGACATTATCTGGGGCCTTAGGTGGTATAAAAAGTCTGAAGTGATTTCAAAAGCCAGTTTTCATTCTATAAATTGTATTTGTTTGAAGGCAATTACTATGCATTTCTCTGCACCCTTGCATAGGTATGTTTCAAGACTCAAGCAGTGCTAAGATTAAACCAGTAGGATGCATGTCCACATAGGCATATCACTGCATTAGGTCTATGAAGTGCTTTCACACACTTCTGATTTCCCTGCACATTTAAAGTGGTGTGAGAAAGATGTGTCCTTTTTCCTGTTAGTTCTCCAGGGAGACTAGATTCCTTATTACATTCTTTTAGATTACATTATCAGTCTCTGGTGGGGTCTTCTTAACTTCTAAAGCACAAAACAATTAAAATCACTGAGCAAAGTGTCTTGGGACCTGCTGGCCTTTTTTCTCTCCAAAACTATACTCGGAAGTTAAAAAAACTATACTCGGAAGTTGAAATCAAACACCTTTCTGAAAAATTATATTTGTTGTATAGTCATTGTTAAGACTGGGCATTTCCAGTAATGGGCCCACTAGCCCACTGCAGTTTACCTGGAGAATAGAGATTTCATGAGTTTGGCTTTACTTGGCAATAGTGAAGGAAGGTAATGGGTGTATCTTGCATTATTGTCCCGGTTCTCTATTCAAAAAGTGTTTGCAAACTTGCAATTAACAGAGGCTCCTTGTTTCCATTGTTTTTATGTGGCAGAAGAGCTTGGAATTTCATTTGTCTAAGCAAGTAGTATGATTTACAAGAAGTTCAATCATTTCAATAGTATATCATTCTGTTGGAAACCTAATAATATGAACAGGGCTGTGTCTGTCACTCTTGATTTTCATTACTGCAAACAGAAATTGATAAAGTTATCTGGCCATAGTATGACTCTTTTCAGTAGGGAAAGCCATAACTGGAGAACAACTGCTAACTATGGAAAAATGATGATGACACATTTTTGTCCTTAGAAATTTATTGTATAGATAGGATCTATTATTTATACATTGCATTTGATTAATGTTTATTTATAAGGATTTAAAAAAATATTTTTATACTCTGACTAATAGTGCCTCCTTGCCTGGGAATGATACTCACTGTATGTATCAACAGGTTTCATTTTGGCATTGATAACACACCTGTATCCTAAGAGACTTGTAAATGTAGCTGATTGTTAGAAATAAAGTGGATAGACTTCATGCCAAAACATGAAGATAGAATACTTTGTCTAAACCCAGTTTTTGTTCAGATGATCCATGGTAGTGGGTAGTTCTTGCATTGATAAGTCAGGAACACGCTTCACTGACCGGAAGTGATTGTAGACTGTGAGCCAGTGTGGCAGCCCGTACATTGTTACAGCACTGATAGTGACATTGGACTGCACTGGCCATGCTTTGTCTAATGAATCCCAGCTTTCTTCCCTTAAATTGAACTGGAAAGTCGTAAAATAAAAGTTTAAGACAATAAATTATAACCCAGTGTCTAATACTCACTTTTTTTAAATTTATCTAATCAAATTAACAATATTTGTGTGTATGAACAGATTCCTTTTTTTCCTGTGGGTGGTATTTTACTTAAGAATCCAGCTTTGTTTATTTGTTTCTTTTTTGCTTTGTTCTGCCTTTTTATTTTAAACAAAAAGCTGTTTTCTAGACTAGGTATATAGGGGAATTGCAATTCTGTTTTGTTTGTTTTAAATTTAAATGTTATTAATATGCCTTAGACAAAAGTGAACAAATGAACATTTGGCTTAGGTACACATCCTACCTTAGGGGAATAATCAAATGTGTTTTCATATTTCCTTACTCTGACTTTCCATTCTAATTCCAAACAAGTATCAGTAACACCACCAAATTGATTTTCCCAGCTTCCTATTTTAAGCACTGCTTAAAAAAAAGAGGGAGGTGGCTGGGGGAAGGTGGAAACTCTTCATTCCTGTCTAAACCACTTAAACATCAAAAATAAGCTTCCGGCAAGAGATAGAAAGATGCAGGCCAACCCCAGGCATAATACACACCTTTCAGAAGTTTCTTTCTAGAACAGAAATGGCACAATCCACCTTAGGTGAGCTTATGGATATGCCCAGTTCAGATTAGTGGAACACCATAGGAAGAGACCCAGGCTGACTATTCAGGAGAGAAAAATAATTGAACACTTATGGTGCCAGACTCTATTCTAGGGCCCTTCAAGTGCATGCTCATTTATGCGGTACTGTAGCTCTGCAGGATAGGGATTATTATTCCCAATATTTATAAGTGGAAAAAAAAAGCAAGGCTCCAAAAAGCATAGTAACTTGTCCAGAGTCTCCCATTGTATGTGGTAGTACCCGGATTTGGTTATAGCTGTGCCTAATTCCAGGCTTTTACCACTGCATAACTCAGGAAAAACTTACTGCCTTAATGAGAGGTGGGATTCAGTACCACCTTATCCCTTGGTAGCTTAATCAACAATTCTCACAGTATGCAATTAAAAATTATTTTGTCCAGGTGCATGCCATCTATGAACTATGTATCACTTTTGTTATTTGTTTTATTTTCTTTTTATAAGTTTGTTGTATTCAGTAGATGAAAATCATAATTTCATTTATAATAAAAATGACTCATATATTTCAATAAATATTAGCTATAGTCTGGCGATTGACATGAGTAATGCATAGGTCTTAGTTTTTGAACTTTCTTAGTAGGTACCAAAATGTTATTTTCTTATATATTTAAAATTATATTGTTAACTTCAGAACTCAATTTAAAATTCACTTAAATGTGATCTATTATATAAATTTTTCCTGGTTTCTTCTTTCACATTCAGTGAGGCTGCCTCAATTTTACGTATTTGTGAGAATCAACAAAAGAGAGAGTAAGCAAAACCTAATGGGGATATAGATTTTTAAAAAATAGACAGATTAAGTCTTCAATTAATTAAAATACCTCTAAATCTTCAAGATCTTTTTGTGTTCTTTACTTATATGAATCTAAACCTGAGTCTATTATTTATAAAGTCAAGTCATAATCATTCCAACAGCAGAATTTCTAAATACATTTATTGACTGTTTAACAATAATTCAAGAAATAGTAACCAAAAAAATCTGCACTCTCTACTGAAAATTTATCCTTAATTCATGTGTATCATCTAATCTTACAGAGCTGCTTTCTTATTTGCTGCACCTCTCACCCCAGATTTTGTTTTAAAGCATGGGGTAAGGATTCTGGTGGCCTCATTTTTTTTTCAGTCAGTCCTAACTCTGCCTATCATGTACAATATGACATTGGACAGATCATTTAACTGTTTGGAATCTCAGTGTTCTATTCTACAAAACGAATGGTCAGAGTATTTTCCAGTTTTGAATAACTAGGATTATATGAAGCTAAATATATATTGCCATTATTACTTCTGTAATTTGAGTTTATCTCATTTTTGTTTTCTCAAAACCCCTGGCTATTTCATAAAGGAAATGATCTTAAAGTTTGCTATAGGTAGTAGCAGTCACTTCACACCAATAATTTCTATGAAGCCTTCCTATGAGAAGACTGTCATCCAATTATTTTCCTCTTCTATGGAAAACAAAAGAAGATACTTAGAGGAAAGGAAAATTAGTTCAGTAATTAGTACAGAACTATTTAGCCAGTCAGTGATAACAAGGAAGCATATAGAACACAGTTTTGCAAAGATATTTTAAAATAAAATTTTTTTTTTAAAAGTCTTTTTATGATTTGCTAATACTATATTTAGAAACAGGACTGAATACTCCTTTAATACATTGTAATCAGTGATTACATGATATCAATCACTGATATCTCCTTGGAGTGGATACACTTCCTAAATTCAAACCATGTTTATGATTCCAGAGGTATGGGCAAACATTTTGTCGGTAAGCTGAACTTATTGATCCATCAAATGATTCTGGTTTTGTTATCAGACTAATAGAAGATCTACATTTGCATGGCTATTTTCATGTTATTTTCAGTGACATTTATCTTTTTAAGTGTAAATGGTAATGCTTATCATAAAATGATACCAACGTATATTTGCCATGATTCACCCATCTCCTTTTTTCCTTCCTATTGTATTACTATTTCCTTCTCATTTATTTTTCTCATGCTTGGTCCTATGTCGCTTATGTCCCTTTGTTGACTTCAACTTCCAAATTCAGAACCTAGAGTCGTCTAGTCAGCTGAAATGCCAGGCCCCATCATGAGTGCTTTCATACACATTATTTTATTTATTACAACAATTATAGGAATTAAGGAGTACTATCCACAGTTGAATTATTATGTAGGAAGGCAAGGGACTGAACTCAAACTCTTTTACTCCAAGTCTAGAGTTTCTTCTGCTGCAACAGAGCTGCCCCCAGACCCACCGATCTTATTTGTTTCTTTGCTCGTTCATTCATTCATTCATTTGTGATCACAGATAGGAATCAAACATTGCAGGTTGTAATGACTGGTGCCGATGAGTATTTGTGGCATTAGAGATCAGTGTTAGAAGCATACTGAGTGGCAGTTAACAGCTTGTGTAAAGTAGGCCCTAAGTCAGTCTTCAGCGTGGGTTCATCGCGTATTCTATCAAGTCAGTTCATCACATACCCTAAAGAAGCTTCCATGCCTTTGTGAGCTGTTAGACTCTTGGGAATAAAAATGTGAATTAAAAAAAATGTGGATAAGAAAAAGTTCTTGTCTTTGAAGAACTTACATTTTAGTAAAAAGGCTATCAATGAAGAGGGAGTTGAGTTCTGTGACAATCGAAATGATTGCCCATCTCCCCTAGATGGCCCCTTTAATATTCTGATGTTCTGTGAGAGATAGGAAGTACTTGGTATGTGCACTTTGCTCAAGTTTGCAGCGTAATTCTGAGTCTTACCTCCTTATCCTTAGCCCCTCTTCTCAGTTATGCTACTTAAACTAGTTAGAAACATAGTATATACAAACTCAGATTTCCTACCCATAGTTCCCCCCAAATATTTTTGTTTATATATAACTCCCTTAATAGATTTAAATCTTCAAGGAAATAAATCTTATTTTTTGTTCTCATTCTGCAATCTATACTTGGGTCAGACTATACTAATGAGTGCTTTTCCCTTGGTAGGGCATTCAAAAATGTTTGATATATAAATAGCAAAAATGGAATGAGTCTTTAGAGTTAAAATAAATACATCATGGAAAAGATAATATAAGCATTTTTTCTTTGTATTTTTGAGTGTGCAAATTTTCACCTCATATTTTACTCCATAATAATCAAGTGCATAGTGACTTTCTGGTTTAAGAGAAACCAGCAAGAAGGAGAGTATTTTGCTGATACAAAATATTTATAAATACATTCTCTGAGTGCTGTATAAGCTCAGTCTGTTTATTTCAAACCTTCTATAGATATTTATTTTTTCACGGGGTCACTCTTTAAGGAAGCATGAGATTCTTGAATACATCAATAGCGTTCAAGAAGATCCATTAATTGTGCATTGAATGGAAAGAGGGAAGGAGTATTCTTCACTTTTCCCTGTCCTTTGAGACCCAACACTAAAATTTAGAGTTTTATTGAATGTTTCATTGGCATTTGAAGCTGTTCTTATATAGGAGGACAACTATCATGTTTCTCTTTCCCAAGATGTAGAACTGTACAAACAAACAAATGAACAAAAAAATATATTGTATATGAACAATATTGTTTTTGCAAGGATATTCCCTTTAAATCTTTTAAATTTTATATTGCAGTATAGTTGATTTACAATGTTGTGTTAGTTTCACGTGTACAGCAAAGTGATTCAGTTATACATATACATATATCTATTCTTTTTCAGATTCTTTGCCCATATTGGCTATTACAGAGTATTGAGTAGAGTTCCCTGTGCTATACAGTAGGTCCTTGTTGATTATCTATTTTATATATAGTAGTGTGTATATGTTAATCCCTTGAATTCTGCCACTTTGGGAATCTCCCTCGTATTGAGACAGCAGCAAATTACTTAAATATATATGTTCGTGATCTAATCATTGACATACATTACAATAATGTGTTTTTATTTAGTATATTTTACTCATTATAGAATAGTCTCCTTGCATGTTCTGCTTGTCAGACAGCTACATTTAATTAACTGTGCTGTGTCCTCTACTCAGCATAATTGTCCTTTTTATTCACTTAAAAAGTAGCACATGTTTATTGACGAAGCAGCGGCATCTATCCCATTCCTTTTTCTGGCCTATTTTTCAAAGTTGTATATTAATTAGAACATTTATTATTTAAATGAAACATCAAATAAGAAAGAGGGCAGTTGACATTATAAAGATGATTGTGCCTTAATATATTTTAAATGCGATGGAAGTTTGAATATTCTCAGTCCTCTTCCACAGTTTACTAAGAAAATGAGAATGCAAATATGTCGGGGCCACCCATAAATAAGAATATTTAATCTGTTATGGACACACAGTTATGTTGTGGTCAGTTGTTATGTTTTTATTTTTGGTGTTTAAGTGATTTGTGTTTGGCTATAAAGAAAAGGGTCACAAAATATGGCAATATTTACTATCCCCAGTCTTTAAGTCAGGCTTTCTTCTCCTTCCCATCCCCAAGCAAATACGTAAAGTAAACACCATGCAAATAAATATTATACTAACTTCTTTCTGGAAAAGATAGAGGAAATTTTAACAGAAGGAAATCTGTATGCTAGTATTTCTTAAGGTAATGTAACTTCTTCTGTGCTTCATTCAAGAAGATGTGTTTCACTGAAATGCTATAAAAGGTAAACCTTACAGTTTATTGTTTCAGCCAGTGACCCAGAAAATCTGAGAGGGTTCTCCACTGCCACTAAGTTATCAACTCCTCACCATTCTGTCTGGATAATCACAGTAGTTTTCTAACTTGACCCCCTGCCACGAAATTCCAGCTCACTGAGTCACCTTCCACATTCCTACCACATGAAATAGTGTTTTATTCCCTCAGCTTTGTACCCATCTATTTCTCTTATCAGCCACAGCATAATGTGAAGTGCTTAGTCTTGCACCAGTTAGCCCTTAACAAACTTGACAGATTCATTTCCTGCCTCATCCTCTCCCTTCTCTCCTAGTCAGTAAAGCTTTCCTAACTAGCCAGTAGCCATCAGAGACAAATGAGCGTCAGTCCTGCTACCAATAACTGAGTGTACTCTTCATTTAAGAGATGTGAGTCACCTCTAGAAACATGCCCTTACCTTCAGTTAACCTAGATCCATACCTAGATCCATTCTCCTCCACCTACCCATAGTAGGTCTATAATTTGTGCATACTTGCTTTATTGATTTATGTGGCATGCATGATGTACCTTTAAAGTTATCCACTCCTTCAATAATTATTTATTCAGCATTAATTGTGTGTTAATGACCAGTCTTAGCCAAAAGCTACTTTGGATACCTGCTGGCCTTCCCCAATGGCACGAATCTCCTATGTCCGTCAACGTGCCCATACTTTGCATTATTTTCAATATTGTTGCGTTTCTGTTCCCAGCCATACATCATCTCCTTTGACCCCTGTGCCAGCTTCTCTCCCTGCAGAGCGTAGATGATACTGTGTCAAGTCAGCTCTTTACATAAAAGGAATTAGCAGTGGTGCTGTGCCCATGGATCTGGTTACAGGTCTTCCTAGTCTTAAAACATAAATCATTACTATTCTTACAACATAAATCATTACTTGTCTTGTCTGAGTGGACAAGTGGCTATTTGCAGACATGAAATATCCTTTATAGTCTGACTTTTCTATCATCTGTGTGCAGATTTATTTGGAAGAAAAAATGTTTAGATCTAGAATCTTAAACATCAACAAATAAGAATTATATCATTTTAAGACTAGAAAGAAATTTACACTTGGAACAAAGAAGTCCAAATCCTCCCTGAGCTGGACTCAAGGTCACACAACAAGTCCAGTGAAATATACAGAAAACAATAAAAGTGAAGGTGTGTGGTAGTGTTTTAATTTGCATCTGAAAAACATCCAAGGTTTAGAGAGTTATCAAGGTAATAACTGTTGTTTGCACAAGAGATAAATCAATTATTCCTTTTCCAGTGGATTTTTAAAGGCCTACCTTAGGAAAGACGCAATGCCCATATTTTTACCCTACTCTGCTCATTTGAAAAGAGCAAAGTGTTGCCTGCAGAGATAGGGAGGCTTCTCCTAGGTTTGTGGGTGGGCAATTCAGAACAGAGATGTGACTTTCATAGTAATTTTTATAGCTGAACATGAAGTAACGTTGACCCATTTTATCTCCATAAGTTATGAAAGTGTGCAATTCACACCCAGAAGTGTAGACTGCCAAGGAGAATATGTTTAACACACTGACCCATCCCTGCTTCACTTTGTGCTCTGCAGACCTTAACGTTTTCAGTTCCAGAGGCAAGCAACTCTTTTAAATTTAAGGAATAACAGAAATTTGCACTGCAGACAAACTCAGAGGGACAGTTTAAGAAATAATGAGTTAGTTTGTTGTGGGGAGAAAACAATACATGATGTTATTATTACTTTTAATTCAGTGAGTGCAAAAATGGATTTGGGGTTTATTATAAAAGACATGACCAGAATTACATATCCAGCCAACCATATAAACATTTCTAAAATTAATTTAATATATATTTTGACAATAATGACATAGCTAAGTAATTTTCAAAAATGTCATGAATAACAATTTTTTGTACTGTTACTTTTTATTCTATTAGTAAAATATATGTATTTAATACTATTACCTTAGATATATGTCTAAATTGGCTTAACAAATGATTTCCTCAAATATTAACTGAAATAATATTGTTTACCTTGAGAAAGCATATGTTTTTCTACAGTGAGTACTTAATCTCAGCATTTCAAGTCAGTTTCATTTGACAAAATTATATTTGATATCTAACATATGTTACTGTAGTACTCAGGTAATACAAACTAGAAAGACAAATTTCTCTGTCCTCAGTGATTCAAAATCTCTTTCTAATTCCTAGCTTTACATAGCAGCAGGTTTTGAGAAGGTTGCAAGTGTGTCGGTTAATATATTGTTTTCTCCTCAGAAGTTACCATGTAAACAAAAAACTCAAACTTGTGTGTGTGTGTGTGTGTGTGTGTGTGTATGAAGAGACTGAAGTGTATTTTTACTATAAGTTGCACATCAGATTTATTTTGAGCAACCTGACTCCATATCAGGGCAGATTGGGCATAGATCGCTTTCATGGCTGACATAAACTGAGCCCTTTAAACTGAATACATGATAAATTCCTTCTCTAAGACTTCTAAGATATGAGCTACCTTTCAGTTGTTCATTCATTTATGAAGGTTTAGGTTTGGTTTTCTGAATTGGGGGAAAAATTGCAATTCATGATACCAAGAAATGAGCATAGACTTCTTGCCATGCAACATTGAATTTGTGAATCTAACCTGAATATGTAATGTGAGTTTCCCAAATTTGTTGGCAAGTTCCTCTTTTATGAAATCACTGAAGCTCAAGCCTCTATTAGATACACTTGTTGACACTTTGGTGCCTTAAAAATGTACCTGTTCGCTGAAGAAAATGATAAAACAGACAGAACATTTGTAGAGTTTAAAAGTATTTGGAGCCTCCTAGTTACATTGCACAACTTTCATTAGGAACTCTCAAGACGTTAACATGACGAATGTTATTTATAATTACACAGCTTGTCAGCAGGCAGTTCATAAGCAGGATCTAAAATTTTAAATAGGCTCTGATCACTTATTGTGGTAAAATACTTGCTCATAAAATTGTTGGTTGTTATTTTTTGTCATTTTACTAGTGACAGTGTATCATATTATAGCGTTCTGCTGAAATAAGGTAAAAAAGAATTAACCAGTTACAGATCGCTGTTACAGTAAGAGACGATACTGGTAATATAACATATTTACATGCTGATTTATAATGACTGTGCTAGTAAAATATAAGGCTGTCATTTGAGTTTATTTTCTGGAAAGACTGTAGACCCCAAACTGTAGCTGTTTTCCCATTTGATCTTCTCCTAATAGCAACATGCTGGATTGGGACAGAAGGCATAGAGCTAGGAAAAATACCTTGATATTCTCTAGCCTCCACTTAATAGGGATAAATACTAGTTTAAGTAATGGTATGGGAAGCCTTGAAAGGAAAAACAAAGAAAAGGCAGCCAAGGGTATAAGATAAATGAAGGTGTGAATGCCTTAATGACTTGGAAAGCTAGTCCCAGTTCTCTACGGTAACAGTTTCTACCCTCATAATGCAGATCCCATCTATTCCCTAGCATGAGACAGTGGGACACTGTAAAAAATGTCCTGGGCTATGAAGCAATGTTGCGGGTGGGATGGTTTTGCTTAGACTTTTAGACAACTACTAAGTGTCCCATTTCTTTCTGGTTGATCTTTCCCCCAGGAATTCTTATTTATTCAGGAGATCTACCAGAGGATGTGATCTAATTATAAGGTTACAGGGTGACTTCTAATTTTGGGTCAGAGTGAATAAAAAGATGAGAGCCAGAAAACAGACCCATGGCCCTAATTGATCCCTCATATCAGAACTAACTCAGATTTAGTTTGCCATGCTTGCCACTTGTCCACAGAATTTAAGTGGAGAGGCAATTATATTATATCACTGGGGAAATGTATTCTCTTGTGTATTCGTATTTCGAAACAAACATAAATATGTGCCTTTTAGACATTGATTGAATATGAGCATGTTTTTTTTCCCCAGTGGAAAATGATCTAAACAAACATACTGAGATGTAGTCTTGTGCCTTGAAGTTATCTCTCTCTCTCTGTATGAAAAATCTGTGATTCTGAAAAGATTTTATGTGTGTGTGGGGGAGGGCAACCTTTTCTTCCAGGAAAGACAATATTAAGGAGACGTCATTTTAATTAAATAGACATGTATGTCTGTATATAATTCTAATGAAAGCTTCATCAAATAATTTTTAATTGAGGTAAAGATTGCTATGAAAAGAACTTTCATGACTAAAGTCATCAACTACTTTTTTGAATCTACATGAAACTGTAAGATTAGCTTCTAGGAAGCAAAAGCAGATCAATATGGCTCTGCTTATCTGATATTACGTTTAGTCCCTCTAACTAGTGAAGGGAATTGGAATCTCTTTACCAACTAAATTTGGTCCACCTGAGAGCACACATAAACATCAAGTTTTTAAGCCTCTTTTTGGACCCTGTGTCATATCCAAGGAGGATGATGTTTAAATGAATTTAGAATTTAGAATTTATGTTTAAATCTTAAAGCCATTTGGTAAAAATTATATCTTTGAACGTCTTAGAAAATTAAACATTTTTTTTGAGATTTGTTATAGTTTCATATATTCGCCCTTAAACCCTGACTCAGAACTTGATTTTTACATATGGCAGAACATATTTCTTCATTTATTTTTAGAAATTACTTTTCATGAATCAATTCCTATATGCATCCAATATTAAGAAAAAGGTTACATTTCTTCAAAGATCTTTCACATTGGACTTAATTATTTTAAAACAGAGTTTGGGACAGGGGAGCAAGCTGGATGTTGGGGAACACAGGATGGTAAAAGGGCCCCAAGATGGTACTTTAAAATACATTATAAAGATCAAAATTAGCTGCTAAAATTTGAAATGGATAAGTTCTTAATCCAGTGATTTTATTTAAAAATAAGTAGAGTTTACTTTTTGCATGATTTTCTGTTACTATAATGATTTTACAAATGTATGTTTTAAGAGTGTGAAGAAGAAATATGATAAGGAATTGTTTGCAGAACATAATGTTTGCACACATAATTTAAGGGAAAATTGTACATCATAATCTGTTTTGGAATAATTGAAGGCATGATAAAATATGGCTAATTTAATACAGAATATTTATATTGGTTGTTACTAATTTCATTTCTTGAAAATGTGATCTGAATGAATATGTAGGCTTTACTCTCTGAGAGGCTGCATCTTTACATATTTATGAAGAATAGCTTCTTTTTTCCAAGGGACTTGTATGATTACATGTTTGTGAAAATAGATGTTGGTTAACAGGATTTTGAAACAAGTATTCATGATATCCAGTAGTATAAATAACTGTATCATATAAAATGTAATGTCTGCCCTCAGATTTCAAGGAACTTTTAAAATTTTTTCTTATTGACTTGTGAATATTAAATCACAACGCTTGAATCAAAGGCATAAACATTATTATTTTAATTCTTGAAAAAAGAAGCTTAACAGAAAACTATGTAAACTTCTCACAGTCAAAAATAAAAACCTTTAAGTCTTTAAAGTCACCACATAATACCGTTAACTATTACTGAAAAGTCCAGTGAAGTGGTTGTGGTGGGAATTATAAGGAAAAAAACTTGATAAAATCATAAATACCACATTGACTATCTTTGAACCTTGGTAACAGTCACTGTGAAATCTATATTAATCCAATAAATGAAAAAGCTAAAATCAGTTCACTGAAGGGAAAATCATTGTCCAAATAGACTAATTCTATTTCCAGTGAGTAGGAAATATAATTTATATGAGTGTAAAGGTAGTCACACATCTCAGAGTTTCATAAATATAGATGATATATCTCCCAATCCTTTTAGTCTAGAAGAATTCATTGTGTTGGCAAGCACAATTATTTAAAGGAAATATATCTTAACTTTGAGTGGTCATAGGCAAAAATCAAGACAACTATAAATTAATGAAATCCTATAATAGAAGGCTCTTTGAAAATACATTTGCAATAATCATCCTCTCCTGAGATACTTAATCCAAGGAATTTGACTGGCATCTAGATAATAGGAGGCTGACTTTTAAAAACTGTGCAATATCAGCTTGGGGGAAAGAACCCTGTTTATATCAATTGAATTCATTCAGTTATTTATTCATCAAATAATTGGTGCAACTATGCATCAGGCACATAGTAGGCTCTGGAGACAGAGGTGAAAATGAAACAGAAGGTTGCCTTTGAGAAGCTCCCAGTCAAAATTACAAAAGAAATAATTACAGTAATGGTGGTTTTGTCAGTAAACCTAACTGGGAAGCTTAAAGGAAGAAATAGTTAACTCTCTGTAATTTTATGGGAAATTCACACTGAAAATAACTTTTGAGATATATTTGGGGGATGAATAGAAATCAATCAAAAGGTGAGGACTTTTGTTGCTTAATTGGTTGGCTGGAGAAGAAAGTCTTGTAAATGGCAATAGTGTATAGTCGGCAGGAAGGGTGGGGGGAGTAAGAAGCAGTGCTTTGTGTCTGAGGAGTTTTTGTTTGTTTATTTGTCTGTTTTTTAAACAAGTACATCCATGAAAACCATTTCTCCAAGGTAGTACATAATCCTTAGAGTGCAAAATGTAAATGGTTATTTCAATACTGAGTATTAATTACAGACTTGCTTTTTGTGTCTCAGGGACCATTAAATTGACAAGTTATGATTTTGGGGGGGAGAAAGTAAAACACTTAAGAATTAATACAAATGCAGGTAAACTATCTTGCCATTACTACTTGAGTTGAAGAACAGAGAAACTGTGACATCATGTAGCAAATCTGATGTTTAGTGGGATAGCTGAATAACTTGGCCTGTTTGACAGATCTCTCTCTCTGGTGTTTTATTCCCAATAAATTAATGTTAATAATGTTGCCATGAACACCTGCACAATGGTGTTGGGGACCACTCAATTTTGTCATTAATTCAGAATGAAGTAACTCTCCATTTCTGCCAATCACTACTGGCATATTTCTATGACACCATAATTTTTGGAACCCACTTGCTAAGTAGAGACTACAGTGTAATTAATCTATAGCAGGTTAATCTGATTGAAAAATAATTACAAATAATTTTACTACTACTAGTAAGGTTATGCTGTGTAAGTACAATGAAATAAAACATTATGTTTTAAAGTTATATTTAGTAAGCCCGGTCTTTATTCTTTGGTGGTATAAAACATTCATTCAACTCAAACTTAATTCATCATTTCACCCCCAAAAAACTAAGGCATATTCATTATATGTTAGGGACTTCATGGAGTAGAGTGGAAATGCAAAGGAGTTAAAGATATAATATCTGACTTTCAAAAAATAAACAAAAAAAACAACCTTTAGTAATGGAGAGGAGGATACATTTCACAAGATTTTCTATTGAGATAGAAGATTTAATGTCAGTTTCATAAAATAGTAGTAAGTTATAATGTTGGGAAATAAATATATTAGAAAAATGCATAGTATTATTTCTTGAACAGTGCAGATGCAGTGCTGTTTTGGACTAATGATAATATGCAACATTGTTGCAAAAACATATAATTTATACATGTATAAGAGAAGAATCTTATGGGCCATTAAACTGATTTATTACCAACATTTTTGAGTCTAGTTAAAAGATACCTTTTCTTCTCTTTCTTTATCAGACATGTTTCTTAGAACAAAATAGAAAATACAGTTGTAACATTAACATTTCCTTTGCTACATTAAACAATTTAAGTGCCTGTCCACCAAAGACTTTCACATGCCATGCTTTCTCTCAAGATTGACATATTATTCCCCATAGTTCTCAACTTGATTTTGTTTTCTATTAAACCCTACCAGACAGGTTATATTTGAAACCACTGTTAGAATTAAAATGTAACTGAACCCATTTAACTCTATTATGATATGTCTGACTGCCTTCTCTTAATTTTACTTTTTAGAATCCTCTAAAAATCCATAACCATTTTACTACAAGCTATACATTTAAATTAAAAGAAGAATAAGAAGGCAAAAGCTCTGAAAAGCTGTTGCTCATATCATCTTAAATCTGTTTATTTCCATCACATCATCAACACCTGATTCGGGTAACATGAAACACCCTGTTATTAATTTGTTGGACAGGGATAGGTGAAAAGGAGAATTCCTGTGCTGAGTCAGTGGTTGGATTAGTGGTTTTGAAGCACTTTTTTGGGGGGAGGATGAAACAAGGTGGAGATAGGCATGAGGAAATAATGCATAGTGGATTCCATTTATATTTATTGTTTTTTTTTTACCTTTTCTGATAGCCCAATGTAAATATCTTTGTGTTTTCTTACCCTAAAATATATCTCAACTCTCTTTCTTTGCACTATCAACAGATGTATGCAGTTAACATTAGATTTATGAAATTTTTGAAGTACTATGCTTAACTAGTAAACAAAGTAAATATATTAATATGCTTAAACCAGAGGTGAATATGCATAATGTCTGTAGTTTGAATGCACAGAGAACTCTCCATTTATATGTTAATTGTTTCTATAAGTTTCATGTTGTCAAAATTACCATTTATACTTTGATCAGAAGTATTTTTACCTGAATATAGTGATTTAGATTTCTGTGAAATCCAAGTCCTGTAAAAAATAAACATATTTAAGGAAAAAAAAAAAAACAGGCAGGTATATTTAATAATGGTCACTAATCACCTATAAATGATTAATATTAATAATCAGTTAACACATTTCGGTAGAAATATTATATCCTTGAAATGTTGTTATTGTTCCTCCGTTAGAAGATCATCTTGCTAAGGAAATTTCATTTTAATTATTTTCATTTGGAAACATTTTACAGTGTTTGTGGTGATTGTAAAAAAGTGTTGCATACAGGGAAAATGAGAATTTGGAAACTTAGAGTGATTGTTAAAAAATCCCAGAAGGTGAAAAGACTGATATTAGGTCATAAATGAAACACTGGCACAAACAAGATATATATATTAATATCTGCATAGTGAAAACCATTGCAACACTGTATTTTTAAACATTTTTTGCTGATATCTGGATGCCAAGTGATCAGTCTGTTTCCTCTAGAATTTGTGCTGGAATAACTAGGTAGCATTCATAGTTGTTGGAAAACAACTAAAACCAATTAGCAAATTGACTTTGATGTGTGCCATCCTTTTTTTTCTGAATTTTTGAATTTTATTTTATTTATTTTTTTATACAGCAGGTTCTTATTAGTCATCCATTTTATACGAATCAGTGTATATATGTCAATCCTAATCTCCCAATTCACCACACCACAACCCCCAACCCCGGCGCTTTCCCCCCTTGGTGTCCATACGTTTGTTCTCTACACCTGTGTCTCCACTTCTGCCCTGCAAACTGGTTCATCTGTACCATTTTTCTAGGTTCCACATACATGCGTTAATATACGATATTTGTTTTTCTTTTTCTGACTTACTTCACTCTGTATGACAGTCTCTAGATCCACCCACATCTCTACAAATGACCCGATTTTGTTCCTTTTTATGGCTGAGTAATATTACATCGTATATATGTACCACATCTTCTTTATCCATTCATCTGTCAATGGGCATTTAGGTTGCTTCCATGACCTGGCTATTGTAAATAGTGCTGCAATGAATATGGGGTGCATGTGTCTTTTTGAATTATGGTTTTCTCTGGGTATATGCCCAGTAGTGGGATTGCTGGGTCATATGGTAATTCTATTTTTAGTTTTTTAAGGAACGTCCATACTGTTCTCCATAGTGGCTGTATCAATTTACATTCCCACCAGCAGTGAAAGAGGGTTCCCTTTTCTCCACACCCTCTCCAGCATTTGTTGTTTGTAGATTTTCTGATGATGCCCATTCTAACTGGTGTGTGGTGATACCTCATTGTAGTTTTGATTTGCATTTCTCTAATAATTAATGATGCTGAGTAGCTTTTCATGTGCTTCTTGGCCATCTGTATGTCTTCTTTGGAGATATGTCTGTTTACGTCTTCTGCCCATTTTTGGATTGGGTTGTTTGCTTTTTTTTAATATTGAGCTGCATGAGCTGTTTATATATTTTGGAGATCAATCCTTTGTCTGTTGATTCGTTTGTAAATATTTTCTCCCATTCTGAGTGTTGTCTTTTCATCTTGTTTATGGTTTCCTTTGCTGTGCAAAAGCTTTGAAGTTTCATTAGGTCCCATTTGTTTATTTTTGTTTTTATTTCCATTACTTTAGGAGGTGGATCAAAAAAGATCTTGCTATGATTTATGTCAAAGTGTGTTCTTCCTATGTTTTCCTCTAAGAGTTTTATAGTGTCCAGTCTTACATTTAGGCCTCTAATCCATTTTGAGTTTATTTTTGTGTATGGTGTTAGGGAGTGTTCTAATTTCATTCTTTTACATGTAGCTGTCCAGTTTTCCCAGCACCACTTATTGAAGAGACTGTCTTTTCTCCATTGTATATCCTTGCCTCCTTTGTCATAGAGTAGTTGACCATAGGTGCATGGGTTTATCGCTAGGCTTTCTATCCTGTTCCACTGATATATATCTCTGTTTTTGTGCCAGTACTATACTGTCTTGATTACTGTAGCTTTGTAGTATAGTCTGAAGTCAGGGAGTCTGATTCCTCCAGCTCCGTTTTCTTCGCTCAATACTGCTTTGGCTATTCGGGGTCTTTTGTGTCTCCATACAAATTTTAAGATTTTTTGTTCTAGTTTTGTAAAAAATGGTATTGGTAATTTGATAGGGATTGCATTGAATCTGTAGATGGCTTTGGGTAGTATAGTTATTTTCACAATATTGATTCTTCCAATCCAAGAATATGGTATATCTCTCCCTTTGTGTGCATCATTTTTAATTTCTTTCATCAATGTCTTATAGTTTTCTGCATACAGGTCTTTTGTCTCCCTAGGTAGGTTTATTCCTAGGTATTTTATTCTTTTTGTTACAATGGTAAATGGGAACGTTTCCTTAATATTTCTTTCATATTTTCCATCATTAGTGTATAGGAATGCAAGAGATTTCTGTGCATTAATTTTGTATGCTGCAACTTTACCAAATTCATTGATTAGCTCTAGCAGTTTTCTGGTGACATCTATAGGTTTCTCTATGTATAGTATCATGTCATCTGCAAACAGTGACAGTTTTACTTCTTCTTTTCCAATTTGTACACCTTTTATTTCTTTTTCTTCTCTGATTGCTGTGGCTAGGACTTCCAAACTATGTTGAATAATAGTGGTGAGAGTGGACATCCTTGTCTTGTTCCTGATCTTAGAGGAAGTGCTTTCAGTTTCTCGCCATTGAGAATGATGTTTGCTGTGGGTTTGTCATATACGGCCTTTATTATATTGAGGTAGATTCCCTCTATGCCCGCTTTCTGGAGAGATTTTATCATAAATGGGTGTTGAATTTTGTCAAAAGCTTTTTCTGCATCTATTGAGATGATCATATGGTTTTTTATTCTTCAATTTGTTAATATGGTGTATCACATTGATTGATTTGCGTGTATTGAAGAATCCTTGCATCCTTGGGATAAATCTCACTTGATCATGTTGTATGATCCTTTTAATGTGTTGTTGGATTCTGGTTACTAGTATTTTGTTGAGGATCTTTGCATTTATATTCATCAGTGATATTGGTTTGTAATTTTCTTTTTTTTTGTATTATCTTTGTCTGGTTTTGGTATCATGGTGATGGTGGCCTCATAGAATGAGTTTGGGAGAGTTCCTTACTCTGCAATTTTTTGGAAGAGTTTGAGAAGGATGAGTGTTAGCTCTTCTCTAAATGTTTGATAGAATTCACCTGTGAAGCCATCTGGTCCTGGACTTTTGTTTGTTGGAAGATTTTTAATCACAGTTTCAATTTCATTACTTGTGATTGGTCTGTTCATACTTTCTATTTCTTCCTGGTTCAGTCTTGGAAGGTTATACTTTTCTATGAATTTTTCCATTTCTTCCATGTTGTCCATTTTATTGGCAAAGAATAACTTGTAATAGTCTCATAGGATGCTTTGTATTTCTGCGGTGTCTGTGGTAACTTCTCCTTTTTAATTTCTAATTTTATTGATTTTAGTCCTCTCTCTCTTTTTCTTGATGAGTCTGGCTAATAGTTTATCAAATTTGTTTATCTTCTCAAAGAACCAGCTTTTAGTTTTATTGATCTTTGCTATTGTTTTCTATTTCATTTATTTCTGCTCTGATCTTTATGATTTCTTTCCTTCTGCTATCTTTGGGTTTTGTTTGTTCTTCTTCCTCTAGTTCCTTTAGGTGTAAGGTTAGATTCTTTATTTGAGAATTTTTCTTGCTTCTTGAGGTAGGCTTGTATAGCTATGAACTTCCCACTTAGAACTGCTTTTGCTGCATCACATAGGTTTTGGGTCATCGTGTTTTCATTGTCATTTGTCTCTAGGTATTTTTTGATTTCCTCTTTGATTCCTTCAGGTATCTCTTGGTTATTTAGTAACGTATTGTTTAGTCTCCATGTGTTTTTGTTTTTACATTTTTTTCCATGTAATTGATTTCTAATCTCATAGCATTGTGGTCAGAAAAGATGCTTGATATGATTTCAATTTTCTTAAGTTTACTGAGGCTTGATTTGTGACCCAGGATGTGATATATCCTGGAGAATGTTCCATGCACACTTGAGAAGAAAGTGTAATTTGCTGTTTCGGGATGGCATGTCCTATAAATATCAATTAAATCTATCTGGTCTGTTGTGTCATTTGAAGCTTGTGTTTCCTTATAAATTTTCTGTTTGGATGATCTGTCCATTGGTGTAAGTGAGGTGTTAAAGTCCCCCACTATTATTGTGTTGCTGTCGATTTCCTCTTTTATAGCTGTTAGCAATTGCCTTATGTATTGAGGTGCTCCTATGTTGGGAGCATATATATTTAAAATTGTTATATCTTCTTGTATTGATCCCTTGATCATTATGTAGTGTCCTTCCTTGTCTCTTGTAACATTCTTTATTTTAAAGTCTATTTTATCTGACATTTGTATTGCTACTCCAGCTTTCTTTTGATTTCCATTTGCATGGAATATCTTTTTCCATCCCCTCACTTTCAGTCTGTATATGTCCCTAGGTCTGAAGTGGGTCTCTTGTAGACAGCATATATATGGGTCTTGTTTTTGTATCCATTCAGTGAGCCTGTGTCTTTTGGTTGGAGCATTTAATCCATTCACGTTTAAGGTAATTATCGGTATGTATCTTCCTTTTACCATATTCTTAATTGTTTGGGTTTTTTTTTTTGTAGGTCCTTTTTTTCTCTTGTGTTTCCCACTTAGAGAAGTTCCTTTAGCATTTGTTATAGAGCTGCTTTGGTGGTGCTGAATTCTCTTAAGTTTTGCTTGTCTGTAAAGCTTTTGATTTCTCCACTGAATCTGAATGAGATCTTTGCTGGGTAGAGTAATCTTAGTTGTAGGCTCTTCCCTTTCATCACTTTTAATATGTCATCACACTCCCTTCTGGCTTGTAGAGTTTCTGCTGAGAAATCAGCTCTTAACCTTATGGGAGTTCCCTTGTATGTCACTTGTAGTTTTTCCCTTGCTGCTTTCAATAATTTTTCTTTGTCTTTAATTTTTGCCAATTTGATTACTATGTGTCTCAGCATGTTTCTCCTTGGGTTTATCCTGTATGGGGCTCTCTGTGCTTCCTGGGCTTGGGTGGCTATTTCCTTTCCCATGTTATGGAAGTTTTCGACTATAATCTCCTCAAATATTTTCTTGGTTCCTTTCTCTCTTCTCCTTCTGGGACCCCTATAATGCTAATGTTGTTGCACTTAATGTTGTCCCAGAGGTCTCTTAGGTTTTCTTCATTTCTTTTCATTCTTTTTTCTTTATTCTGTTCTGCAGCAGTGAATTCCACCATTCTGTCTTCCAGGTCACTTATCCGTTCTTCTCCCTCAGTTATTCTGCTATTGATTCCTTCTAGTGTACTTTTCATTTCAGTTATTGTATTGTTCATCTCTGTTTGTTTATTCTTTAATTCTTCTAGGTCTTTGTTAATCATTTCTTGCATCTCCTCTATCTTTGCCTCCATTCTTTTTCTGAGGTCCTGGATCATCTTCACTATCATTATTCTGAATTCTTTTTCTGGAAGGTTGCTTATCTCCACTTCATTTAGTTGTTTTTCTAGGATTTTATCTTGTTCCTTCATCTGGTACATAGCCCTCTGCCTTTTCATCTTGTCTATCTTTCTGTGAATGTGCTTTTTTTTTTTTTCCCCCACAGGCTGCAGCATTGTAGTTCTTCTTGCTTCTGCTGTCTGTCCTCTGGTGGATGAGGCTATCTAAGAGGCTTGAGCAAGTGTCCTGATGGGAGCAACTGGTGTTGTTTAGAGCTGGCTCTAACTCTGTTGGGCAGAGTTCAGTAAAACTTTAATCTGCTTGACTACTGATGGGTGGGGCTGGGTTCCCTCCCTGTTGGTTGTTTGGCCTGAGGTGACCCAACACTGGAGCCTACCTGGGCTCTTTGTTGGGGCTAATGGCGGACTCTGTGGGGGCTCATGCCAAGGAATACTCCCCAGAAGATCTGCTGACAGTTTCCTTGTCCTCACGGTGAGACAGAGTCCTTCCCTCCACCCACAACCTCTGCAGGAGACCCTTCAACACTAGCAGGTAGGTCTGGTTCAGTCTCCCCTGGAGTCACTACTCTTTCCCCTGGTTCCCGATACGCACACTACTTTTTGTGTGCCCTCCAAGAGTTTAGTCTCTGTCTCCCCCAGTCCTGTTGAAGTCCTGCAATCAAATCCTGCTAGCTTTCAAAGTCTGGTTCTCTAGGAATTTCTCCTCCCATTGCTGGACCCCCAGGTTGGGAAGCCTGACGTGGGGCTCAGAACCTTCACCTCATTAGGTGGACTTCTGTGGTATAAGTGTTCTCCAGTTTGTGAGTCACCCACCCAGCAGTTATGGGATTTGATTTTATTGTTATTGTGCACCTCCTACCATCTCACTGTGGCTTCTCCTTTATCTTTGGATGTGGTTTATCTTTTTTGGTGAGTTCCAGTGTCTTCCTGTTGATGATTGTTCAGCAGTTAGTTGTGATTCTGGTGTTCTTGCTAGAGGGAATGAGAGCACGTCCTTCTACTCTCCACTGTGTTGAACCAATCTCGATGTGTGCCATGCTTGAAAATGACATGGTATTTCTGAGCATTTCAAATGAAATATGAACACCAAGGACTCACATTTTCTTAGAAGAAAGGTAATGGGATACAGTGTTTTCAAACCAACCTTCTGGGGGTGGAAAAGGCAATGACCTAAGAGTCCAAAGATCCTTCTACTTACATTTTGGTGAAAGAGTCCAAAGATCCTTCTACTTACATTTTGGTGAAGTACTCATAGAAGCATGTCACTTTTTTGTGTTTATTGCATCTCATTTTCCTCATCAGATAAATGTTCAGAATGTAATTTTCCTTCTGTTCTGACAGTCTTCTTGATCAACAGAAATTAATGCCTGATAATATTGACTGTGAACTATATTTTGCTTTTGTAAAGGTAAGGTACCTTTTCCTCATATAGGAAAAAATTAAAGATATTTTGTTATCCTTAGATCATAGTTGAAAATGGTCTTTTAGTGATAGCAAAATCACAAATCCTCGCTCTTGGACAGCAACTTTCTGATAAATGTTCAGTTCATCTCTGAAAATAGTTTTGTTCCAAAAAATAGTTTATTAGATGGCAAAGTAGTTTATTAAATGACCAAGTAAGTTCATAAAAATCATTCAAACATATGTATTTACTTCTATTTTAAGGTTTTTTTAGTAGCTAGAGAAAGAGTAACTTGTAATTCCCTTCTTGTCTCTAAGAGTACACTCTTTTCTTTTTGTTATGGTTTTTTTCACTCAACTTAGCAACTATATGGCATCAGTAGCTGCCATTTCTGCCATTCCTGACATTAATACCATTTTATTTCTAGGGCTTATCTGATTGCTTTCCTTATCCATAGGCTAGGTGGCCTATTCTTGTTAATTAGATTTGTTTCAGAGAATTTGACCTATCAGTACACACTGAATTTGAATTAAGGTCATTTTCAAGAAGTGCATTTGTTTTCACAGTGATTTAAAAGAGGAAAAGATTAACAATTAATAGATTTCCTGGGTAAGAGTTCACTTTTGCACATAGCTTTATAAAGAAAGGTTGAATTATTTTTCTTTTACTCACCTACCCTTTCTGATCTTCATATAACTTTTTTCAGAGGAAATATTGGAGTACCTAGCCTGCACCCTTTACACAGGAATCTATGCCAAGTCACAGGTTTTCTTTCTTTTTTTTTTTTTTGCTTTTTAATAATTCTACTCTTATGCATCCCTTATCACATTGAGTTTGCCCTTGGTATAGATGGTAAAGCTTTAAGTGAGGGTTTAATTATAGCCATTTAGAGACAATTTAAAAACGCCTATCTAACTTACTGCAGTTCTAAAGTAGAGTCTGGATGAGTGTTTGAAAGTTTGGAAACTAATAGATAAGATGCTTACAGGGAGGTTTGTACAGTTTGCATGTTTTTTCAAGGAGAAATGAAAGAATCAAGAGACTCCTACATAATTAAAGTCACTTGACCAGGCCTAGGTTAAAAATTTAACTCCTTTAGCTGTGACTTAGAATTTGATGACTTAATTGACTAGCTTTATGTTTATCTTTTCTGAGACGGCCTTATAAGAACCTTTTGCTATACTTCTGACTTAGGACCTTTTTGGTATATGTGTGTGTGTGTGTGTGTGTGTGTGTGTGTTTTCAGAGAAAACTGTTATAAATCATAAAAATTTAATATTATTTAATTTCAGTTCTAAAATTAAACATTACAAAGTCTGACAGAAAGAACATCATCCTGAGTTATCTTGAACTCATTTAGTATCTGTTTTAAATACATATGACAGGTTTTATACACCTAAGTTTCTCTTATTATTTGAGAGCATATGTTTTAATCAGATATTTTATATCACTGTAAAACAGAAATAGATGCTCCAAACACTTATTCTGTATGTTTTCTTTACTGTCAAATGCTAAATCTCTATTTTTTCCCATAATGAATTCTAATCTTTTATAAATTGTGAGATATAAGTTTGTCCCCTTAAAAACAGAATTTAAAGACCTGATTGAGTTAAGAAATGAAAACACTATTCTTAATTGAGAGGCTATTGCCAAGACAATGGTCTTCAAAAGGAGAAATATTTTAACAGCTATTTTAAAAATATAATTTAAAATTCTATTTTTCAAATAAATAGAATGAATTTTTTGCAGGCATGAGACAAGGTAACTAGATAGTTTTGCAAGCATTATGTGCACTGTTAGAAACATTTCTTTGTATTTCTCTTACTGAAGGTTGACATGAGTATTTCTTTCTTAACTTGAATCAGGGGTTCATTTCTGGGTCTCGTAAAGGAACACCGATAATATATTTCATAGACCCTGGAGGAAAATGTGACTTTCTCCCTTAAAACAACCACAATCCCTTCTCCATCTTTTTTCTCTGGCAGTATGTGCCATCTACTATACTTGCTACTATGTCAATTCGCTGTGGAGGTTGTATTGCTTACATCTTAGCACTTCCCAAATTCCTCTGTTTACAGTTATTTCAGTGTACAGTTTAATGAAATCCCTGAAATAGGAAAATAATATGTGATATCTTCAGATGACATTGGAATGGACAAAAGTTTTGAAGTTTTTGTCTTGAAATTCCAAACATAGAGCTACCATTTTATCTAGTTTGACTCTGTCTTATTATCCTAGTATTGGGAAGCTACTTATCAAAGGTCCATTCATCCATGAAACCTGAATATATTCCTCAAGATTAAAATTTTTATGGCTGCTTCTAAATTGTTTATAACTAAAGAGCCAATTTGTTCTCAAAGAAATTATGTACTTTTTTCTATACTCTGCATATGAATCTCTGATCTCAGCTCTGTGTTTGGATAACTTTTGATTTCACTCAGTACCTATATGTTCTAAATGTGATCCTTCTTGACTGATCTTTTGCTTCTTCGCTCACTGGAAAGCAACAACCTCACTTTTGTGTTTTGTTTATTGTTTGTTCTTAAGACACAGGCCCTTTCCCCCAAACATTCAGAATGCTTTTCTTATTAAACAATTAATAGTGGTTTCTCCTTTATAAGCAGTAACTCTGGAAAGCTAATTGCCTGCATCAGCTTTATATACACATGCACAGATATAACACAGAGATATGATTTTAAACTTTTTATTTGTTCATGTTCCATTTCTCCAAGTAGATTTTCCTCTCCATCTCTTCTTTCTCCTTCTCTTTCTTCTCTCCTTCTGTCCTCTCCTCTTTCCCCCCCTGCCCCCTTCCCCTCTCTCTCCCTCCCTCTCTCCCTCTTCCTCTTCTTCAACTAGGTTACTGAGGCACCCAGCGAAGCAGTTTGCACCCGCACCTACACACAGCCCAGTCAGCCCCTGAGAGGAATCTCAGCTCCACCGAGGCTGATGGCAGCACTGCCTAGTTTATCTACCACCAGATCCTGCTTCTCTGTACTACTTACGTCTATATCAATAAAATGATTCTATTTTTGCAATAATTCAACAAAGATTTATTTATCCAGTTACGTATGCCAGGAACAGAATTTCCCTTATCCCACAACATTTAGGATTTGAGAGTAAGGATTAGTTAATGCAACACATAAACTACATTAAAATATTATTCTGAGTTCTGACCTGATGGCAATACTAATATCAGGGTAGTCCAGCAGGATAGACACCATACCTCTGGCTCAGAACCCAGTCTGTGATTTCCTTCAGCAGCCCCTCTCCACCTTGGTCTCATCTGTGTATGCAGAGTGGGTGTCATACGCCAGAAACAACAGTGTGCCATTCTTGCATTTCAGCTGTAACTATGCATCTCTCCCTGCCACTCAAGAAAGAACATCAGAATGCAGTGAGTGAGAGAAAGGAATAACATGACATTAATTTATTTTTTTAAATATGCAATACTAAAACCTTTGGTCCTTTAAGTAACATTAATAATACATTCCTTGCAATATTCATAAAAACCCTTATCCTCTAGTATCACACTGCTGTTGAAAGCCATTCTTTTGCCACTCTGAAAAACTTATCAGCTGTCCACCCCTCTCATATCCTCCTGTGATGTGCAGCACACATGGTGGGACAGATGGCTGGAGAGAGGAGTGTTATCTGTGCTCAGGCAGCAGTTTCTCTGTGCATCTTAACCATTAGCATATGACTCTTCTGCCCTTATTCCCTTCCTATGATAGTGTTAAGTGAGGTAGTCACATCTGCTGTACAGATTGTTGGGATTCTTGCTGCTAAACAATTAGGTAGGGATACAGTGGAAAAATTTTAAGTGTCTGTTTCTGCATGGTTTCCCTTGAGAGGCAAAGGCCATATATTGACAGCTTGAAGGTGACTTACCTGGTGAACTTTTGACATCTTCCTAATTCAGCAGCAAACTGTAGGTTCACAATCTTTCCTTTACCTTAAGACCTCTAAAATTCCTAACCTTACATTTTGATCTTGGCTATGAATGAGGGAGTAAATCCTAAGTCTAGTCCTTTTATGTGTAAACAGTCAAGTGGTTAATACACAGACATACCAAGGTCTAAAAGCTACAAAGTAACAGTCTTTTTAAATCTTTCTTCTTTAATAATATTTAATAAATACATATTTAGGAACAATGAATAAGATGAGGATACAAAATAACATTTCCTAACCTCAAGAGGTCTCAAGTCTACTTGAAGAAATAAAGACTTAATAGCTTCTTTGAAGTATATATTATGCTTGGGGTTGGGGTAGGTGGGAATGGATATGTTCTTACTTATCTGGGAAACACAGAACTATAAAATTGCACTTGTAAAGTATGATGCTTAGAATAATGGTGTGCATTGTAATATTTTTCTCTTTTGGATAGCATGGTATTCAAAATGAATTAGGTTTTTTTTTTTTTTTTTTTTGAATTAGGTTTTAATGTCATACCATAATTGCATTCAGCAACTGCATTAAAATCCAGAATACATGGCATTTACTTAATATTCTATTGAAAACTGATTTTTAATATATACTACTTTGTATTTAATAAAGGAAACATCAAAATTTAGTTTTCTCATGTGTCTGTTTATAAGCCTAAATCTGTGATCACTCTTTACTCTCTGCATGCACTCAGAAGTAATTTTAATATGCTCATTTTGTACATGGAGCATATATAAACAGTTCTGTGAAAAAAAATGTACCACCTTTATATAGTAAGGCAGAGTTACATTCTAGAATCATAGTTCTTTAGTGCATGCCCTAAAAACTGAGCCTCCTATTGTTTTCAGGTTTCTCATTTAGCTTTTAAAAAATGTCCCCCCCCAGTGACTTAATGTCACTTTCTGATAGAGTTAGTGTGAAAATGTATAGTTTAAAGCACACACACACACACACACACACACACAGACACAAAGGTTACTTACTGTCCCAATCTCAAAGTACTGTTTTAAAGAGAGCATAGCTTGGATACAAGGAAAGCACTTACCCATCCCCAGTTAAGGAGTTAACAACTATACAATGAACTCAGGATGGATTACTTGTCACAAAAACCAGGACTCGGGCAAGACGATATAAAAAAATTACTACATCTTTGAAATGTTGAATGAAAATAATTCCAGCACAGTTCATGTGATTAAATCTGTTTTCATTTAAACACACAGTCGGCACTTCTCTTCATCTTCAGGGCTTTCCAGCAGTTATTTTTATGATCAGTCCTTTAAAGAGGAATAGAAAATGTAACCTAGAGTCTTTCTCTGAATGAATTTTCCTTTCTCTCCACAATTTAAATTTCTTTGAAAAATGTTTTCCAAATCGATTTTAATCTATTACACTAATGAACAGAACTGTACATTTAGGATCAGTTTGTGAACACAGTTGGAGGAATTACTGAAATATCGACTTTAAGAAACTCATTTGTGATTGTGACTACACCTAGAAACACAGAGAGAAAGAAACATTAGAAAGAGAAAAAGAGAACACCAGGCAGAAAAATGTATGGTGAAAATAAAGATAGGCATATAGATATGAGAATGTAGATAGTAGGAATCTTTTCAGTTCTCTCTAAATTGCATAGTCAAATTTAAGAAAAGAGACAGATATAATTTTATCAGTATGCTTTCAAAATATTTCTTAGCACATGCTAGGTCATAATTGTTTGTTCCTATACATACTTAATCACCCTCCTTTATTCTTGGGAAGGAGAAGATTGTCTGGCTAATTTCTTCAAAACCCTTTATATCATTGACTCCAACGAACTCTGGGATGGATTGGTGGACAACCAATTGGTTAATTTATCTATTGAATTATGCATATGCCTTGCTTTTTGCATATGAATTCATCCTATCTGAGTTTTTTTAGAGTGCAACATTTTCTACAGTAAAACTAGTTTGTTCGTTTGTTTGTTTAACGTCCTGAAATAGTGGTTTCTAAAATGTGGTCCCTGGACTAGCAGGAGCAATATCACTTGGGAACTCATTCAAAATGCAGTCCTGCACCCTCATCCCAGACCTCTTGAACCAGAAACTCAAGTGATGGGGCCCAGAGGTCTGGGGTGTTAAGCCCCTCAGGTGATTCTGATCCTTCTAATTTGAGAACCGCTAGCCTAAACCCCACTCATTGTACAGTGAGCTGGACAGAGTAGGTGTCCACTAAAAATGACATGATTGCCTGTCCTACTTCAGTCCACGTGCACAGAAAACTAACAATTCAGGCTTAATTATATTTTGTTCACAGTCATGGTGATTGCTTACATGTGATAAGATAATCATAGCAAAGCACAACACCCTCTGTGCCTATTACATTCTGTGAGGGCATCTTGATTCAACTGGTTTCTAGTGTTTTTTCAGCGCAGACACTTTTCATTATTTTGCTATTCATCATAATTACATATAACAGAAGGCCTAGTACCTGATGCTAGTGGCCCAGGTAGGTGGCTGATTATTTAAATAAGTTGATGAAAGTAGGAATAACAAAAACTTTTTAGTTTAAAACATGTAAATGTATAAACATATGTCAATCTGTTTTATGTAATGCCAGGGCCATCTTTTGGTTAGTTTCCTTAAAGAACTGTATTTTCTTTCTTGATTAACCCATACTATAATTCATCCATTTTTGTACTCTTTTAAGCACAAAATTTGCCAGAATTTAAAGATACATGTAAAGAAAGAAATTTTCATTGACTGAAAAAAAGCACAATGTAAGAGCTGTGAACTAAGTTTGATTTGGGGTCTAGCTAGGACTATCACCTGGGAGACAGCCCCTCACACAACTCCTAGGAATTGCTCCTAAGAGGTTGGGGGGAGGTCGGTATGTGTGTGATTTTTGTGAAGTGGGTACATGCAATCAAGTGCACACTTTGGCAGACGGTCGCTGCTAATCATGAGGAGCAGATGTCTCTGTTAATGATTTTAGTGCTTTTCTAGGTGTGGGAAGATGCAAGATATTGGACTCATATCTTCTGAAGCTATCTAACTATCTGAAGGCCTCTTCTGCCATTTTTTCCCAGAGCACAGAGTACTTCATTCCTGGTCTTAGCCCTGAACTCCTTTCAGGGAGTGTTAAAGGTCAGTGACCACAGTGGCCAGTGACCTAATCCTTGTGGAACCAGATGGTGAGGTACATTCTTTAGCTGACATTTTGATACAGAACTTTTCTGGATTTTTGTGATGTTTCCCTCCCAGCCTTTATATGTTTTACCCACACACAATTCAAAAGTAGTTTTTGTTTCATTTTTGTTTGGGTAATGTGCTTTCATTTTGCCTTTTACAGAAATCACGGTAGTTTTCAGGAAAAAAACCTCATTATTTTACACTTACATTTTAATGATGCATAAAATATTTAATTAGATATTTATAAGAACAATTGCAATGAAAAGATCATATTAACTAAATTAGTCAATTAAAAAAAACAGCCTCAATATTAAGATCAAATTTGAAAACAATCAAAAGTAACCTGGTTAGCAGGCAGCAGGTGAGTGGGTGGGTGAGCACTGAAGTACAGAAGCTGGTGAACCAGAGAAGCTACCACCCTCTCCCCTTATCCTCAGTATCCAGTGAGGGAGTTCTGTCTTCAGGCTTTAGACAGCAACGGCGGGTTGATAAGTGACCCTCTAATATACAGTTACTCTTGAAGGACTTGGACTTGAACTCTGCGGGTCCACTTATATTCAGATTTTTTTCAAGAGTAAATACCATCAGTTCTACAGGAGGTTAGTTGAATCCCGGGATGTGGAACCATGGATACAGAGGAATCTCGAATAAGGAGGAATGAAACAGGAGGACCCAACATAAATTATTCATGGATTTTCCACTGTGGGAGAGGGTCAGCATCCCACACCCCATGTTGTTCAAGTGTCCACTGTATTAGGCTATAGGCTAATATACTAGGTTCTCAGACTCAGTTAACCTTGTTTGATTCCTTCTATTTAGATGATGGTAAATTTGGGGGCTTGGGCTGAGTGATTATTATCATTAGGAAACTTTGAATGGTCTAACTCCATGGGAAGTCAGTTATGAGGATGCTCTGCCTTTATTTACATTTTTTTTTTTCATTTTTGGTTTCTGTGTAAGTAAGTTGAACATCTGTTTCTCATTAAAGGTGCAGTGCTCACAGAGGAGAACTGAAACAATTTTTTTTGAAATATCTCATGCGGGACTTTGACTCTAATGGAGGCTCAACTCTGCTATGGGTGATGGAGTAGAGGTGGTGATGGAGGAGGGATACATTCCTGTCTCCAAAATAATAATTTTAACTCCAAAATACTATGTTTATTCAAATCGTATTTCATTTTAAATAATAGTTGACTCCATTATCATTAACTAGTCTCCATTTGTTACCGTACTTTCTTAATATTGCATGCAGCTTAATGAGTGTTTTCTGACATGGCTATATTCACCTTATAGTCAATAAGAAATACTGCAAGATGAATTTTAAAGTCCTGTAAGTCATACTCATTAAGTATTGAAGAAGCATGGTTCTGTTACTTGTCCTGATGTTTCTTATTAAAATCATAGTAAAATATACAAGTGTTACCTGTCATGAAAGAGAATGGAAAGACAAATATACCGCATATGTTTTCTTGCCATGTTGATCAAAACAAAACAATAGCCTAGCTTTAGGGACTAGTGAAAAGAGGATGAAATGAGTAGGGAGCCAAAATCAGGAAAACATCATATTCACTGCAAGGGTAGGAACTCCAAAGTACCAATGTTGCTAGACCAATGTACCTTTTACTGATTACAGGTAATAGTGTGGGGTTACTTCCAAGAATTTTGGTGATAGAGTTAAGAATATAACTTATCAGTAAGCACCCGAGTAGTAATATGGAATTACAAAAGGGTGGTCTAGCTCCATCTGGCAAATATGACTTTTAATAAAGTATGCTGTTGGCAATGAAATTTCAGTTATCATTTAATGACAAGTTAGATGTTGTTAATAGAGTTAATCACGCATTAGACAGTAGTCTTATTAATCCCTGAATGGCTTTAGAATATTTATAAGCAATACTTAGCAACTTAAGTCAGTTTACCTAAAATTGGCAATGTTTTCTGAAGTGGTAGCACAGTGTACAGGAAGAGTGCCTTTGGACAAATTCTTTCATTTCTCTGTGTCTAACTGTCCTCAATGAGAACCTCAGCTGTGCTGATCTCTGAGACTTCTTTCAGCTTGGAACAACTGTGACTTGTCTGTCCTCATGGAACGAACATATTTTGCTGTTCAGCAAAGTAATCTCCACTATTTTATAAACATATGCCCTCCAGTTAGAGACCATTTAGATTGAGAAGATAAAATGCCATTGAGGTGTGATCTTCCTGGTTAACCACCTGAGTGCATTTTGAGATGTGGATATTTGGTCGATGGTATTATAGAAAATGCCTGGGCATGGGAGCAAGAGAGAAAGAATTGACTGGAGAACCACCCGCCCACCATTTACTACTAGTGTGCTTTGGGCCAAATTACTTACCGTGTCCTTATGTTAAAAATGAGGATAAAATTCTATCTTCTAGAATTGTGAAAATTGAATAAAATAATACGTGTATAGTGCTGAGTTCCATGATGGAAACTGCTGTTCCCTCTCTCCCCAGATTCCTGCTGGATGCAATCTAAATGAATGAGAATTCCCTAATCAAATTTCTAAAAGTAATGTTATCCCATCACTTTTAATTCCTCCTTGATGCTCATTTTTCCTATCTCCTTTTCATGTTCTGTCAAATTCACATAGGTCCCTTGTTCCCATTCCTTCCGTTTACCTGAATGATCAACACTTTTTAACAATATGCAGCACGGAATAAATAAGTGCTGGATTTTTTAAAGTAAATTATATTAATGTAAATGTACAGACCTAGCAAATGAATCTAAACTTTGAGTCTAAATTACCTAGTTTTTTCTTATCACCGACCACAATGCCCTGTGTGATGTTATAGCTGTTACTGGTCTCGACCTGCCTTTGACAGTCTCTGGCAATGCTCTCTGCAGCTATTAACCTAGAAATTGCTCTCATTGTTTACACAAAACCCATCAAAGAGGTCAGCAGATGATTATAACACTTCCCTTTCTTGTATACCAAGCACTAATAAATGCATTATTTAAATCTCATAATAATCCCATGAGATAAGCAGGTATTATTATTTATGATTGTTTGTTTTAATGGAGTCATTAAGTGACTTTTCCAAGATCTTATAAATAGCAAGTGTCAGGAATGGGACTGGCCTCCTATTACATGATTCTCACACTGCCACGGTGTGGGGGGGACTCTTTGAAACTCTTTCTTCAACAATTTCCAATAGTGAATTGCATCCTTCTGTTAAAAGTATACCACCAGCCCTTAAATAGACCAGTTGTTTCTTCTTTGTTCATGTTATACGGCTCTTAAATAAATTCTGGTAATTTTTAAAGGCCATTTCTGGTTGCCATTCTCTTTCTACTCTGAGCTGTATTGAAGAAATAATTCTGATTAAATATATATGTATATGGTTGTATATTTCTTTTTGTTCTTTGCCCTTTTTCTTCTTTTTTCTTTACGTCCCTTTTTCTTTTCCTTTTTAAAAATTTGAATTGAGATAAAATCATATGACATAAAATTCACCACCATAAACATTTTTAAGCCTACAGTTCAGGAGTGTGAAGTATACTCACATTGTACAGCCAATCTCCAGAACTTTTTCATCTTGCAAAACCAAAGCTCTATACCCATTAAACAATAACTCCCTTTTCTCCCCTCCTCTGAGCACCTGGCAACCACCATTCTACTTTCTGTTACTATAAATTTAACTATACTTGATAGCTCATGTAAGTGAAGTCATACAGTATTTGTCTTTTTGTGACTGGCTTATTTCAGCTAGCATGGTGTCCTCGAGGTTCATCCATGTTGTATCATGTGTCAGAATTTCTTTCCTTTTAATGACTAAATAATATTCCATTGTACAGAAACACATTTTATTTATTCATTCATCTGTCAATGAATATTTGGGTTGTTTCCACCTTTTGGTTATTGAAATAATACTGCTATGAACATGGGTATACACCTATCTCTAAGAGACCCTACTTTCAATTCCTTTGGATATATGCTCAGAAGTGATATGACTAGATTATATGGTAATTCTTTTCTTTATTTTTGAAGAACCATCATATTGTTTTCTGTATCAGTTGTGCCAGCCATCAGCACCTCCTAGGAACCAAACTAAGTTAGAGTCACCTAGGACTCTCTGCTCTCCGCCTTATTCTTCACATCCAATCACTGATCATGTTTTACATTTTCTGCCTCTTCAACATACCCTGGTGCTTCCATGCTTACACACCAAATTACCTCATACCCAGATAATTATAATTATGTGCTTAGGGGTTTATCTTGCCAATCGTTATTCCCTCTCTCTAACATTTTTTTAAACTCCTACCACATAATCTTTTTATAGCATAGCTGTAATACTGTAGGGTTTTTTTTTTTTTCTACTTTTTTTTTTTTTTCTTTAACTTAAGGTGATTTTTGTTTGTTTGTTTGATATTTAAATGTCTCCCCATTCATTGGCTACTGTGTAAAATCAAACCTGCTTAGTCTGGTGGTCAAGATTTTCTACAATATAATTTTAACCTTTTTCAACCCAGCTTTCACTATTTCAATTCACCAAGCCTGATTTATAGCCAGGTGGAAATCACTTACATATTTTATACACTTTTCACTTTCTGCTATCCTTGCCTATTTATATGCTGGTCACCATCTGGAATGTTTTTAAACATACTTTTTCTCTCTCTCTCATCCAAATCCTTCATATCCTTCAACCCCAAGCTAAAAATTCTGAAACCATCCCTGATTTCATTGTTTTATAGAACTTCTCCAAACCCAGTACCCTGATAGCATTTTATTGATTGTTCTTCTACAGCATTTATCACTTTCTATCTTGTACAATAGTTAGTTATGTACCTTAAATTTCATACAAGATTTAGCTCCCAAACTACAGCTTGAAGGCAGATATTATGTGTTTGTGTTTTAATCTTTTTGTCTTCTCCAGTACATTACAGAGTACTTTGCACACAATTAGCAATCAATACATATGATTTGAGGGAATGAATCAATGAGTAAATTAACACAAGTATTGTGGAATGGGACAGACATTGTTTCTTCAGATTCTTAAAGTGCTAAAAGTTTTATATTTGCTAAGCTGAGAGGAAGCAGGGAGAGAGGTGTTCAAACAGGGCTGGCATTTGAGCCTGAAGCCACAAATCTAAAAGATTTTGCAAAGTATTTGCAACTTTTCTGTGCATTGAGGAGATTTTTGAGGAAACAAACCAAAAACAATGAAGAAAATTTTGGCTTCTGAAATGTATGCTTTGAGGAAAATTTGTAATTAATGGCAATAGGATTTTGTTTATTAATGAAAAGTATATTTTATTTGGTGATTAGCATCCTTTATTTAAAATTATGTATTACTTTTTTGTTTATTAGCCTGAAAGCTAAAACATTAGCTCAATTTAAAATTAATTTGAGTTACTTTAGTGTAATAGGTGCTTCAAGTTATATCTGTTTTATTACAAGAGTTTTAACAAATTGAAGAAAAAATACTTTAAAGAGTTTAACTGTAGGCAAGTAGATGTAAAGGATCTATCTTTTTGAACACAATTTTTCCTTAGAAACATTACAAAATACATTTCAGTACCGATATCTCCTATAAAGGGCGAATCTTTAATTAATTGAAACAAAATTATCTTTTTGAAATACAAACTTTCTTCTGTAAGGACAGAGTACACCGGAAGTCAAGTAGCTTCCTGGTAAATTGTATGGATGTTTGAATAGTAAGAATGTATGATCGCCAAGTATTCAATAAAATCTCACTATCATGTGGTAATAACAAGTTAACTGAAACCACTGAACTAATTCCCTCACATTCCCCATGATGATTGACTTGGTTTCTGGGAAATGCTTCTTTAAAATTAATAACGAAAAATTCAGAAAAATATGACTCATTAAAGATTTTCTTAAATATAGACAACAATTTTACCACTGCTGTACTATTTTTGAAATTACAATATTACTTTTCAAAAATCATCTTATATCATCAGGAATGATGGTCTTATAATCAAAAAAGAACATTTATGATTTTCTCCAAAGCTCATTAAATCATAATCAACTAAGTCTGTGTCATTATCACATCTATAACTTTCTAATAAATGCAGCAAAATATTACCTTGTGAATTTACCTCTGCCCAGAAGTTTCAGTTATAACTGAATAACATGATTCTAATTCATATATTCAAAGAAACAGTGACAGTTATAGAAGAAAAATTGTACCAGGCACTTGTTAAAAATAGCAAGGAAGACTTTATTCAAGATTATTGCGATAGGAAGGAATCAAGACTATTGCAATAGAAAAGAAAATTGAACTCACTCTGCTGAAACAGAAGAGGGGTGAGCTAATGGAAAAAGCACTCTAGGAAGGAGGTTGGTCTAAATGATTAGGTCACTCGTGTTTGTTAGTTGTCTTTTATCCAAGTTAGTCTTCTATCTTCTCCTAGGAATTAGGAGACAGGGGTCCTATTTTTCTTGATAATTACATTTCAAAGGGATGGCTCTGAGGTCCTGGAGAAAGATATTCCTGGGTTGTTAGGAGATTTGTATCTCAAAGGAGTGGAGAAAGAATTTACCATTGCAAGTTTTCAAAAGTTAATGCTTTAAGAAAAAAGGAGGTCAGGGGCCTAGAGTTGGGAAGAAGCCTGTCTAAAGTTGAGTCACGCTGAGGGAATGTTAAGGTCTTCTTGGTCACAGTAAATATTTGCTTTTTAAGACTGTTAGCTAATCTAGCAAAAATTTCAAATTTCTTCTTGGCTACACTTTTCACTCGAGTGATTATGACCCAAAATATGACAAGAATTCTTTCCAGAGGAGGTACTTCCTCTGTGCTCTGGGGAAAGTTAATTTTCAATACTTTTGACAAAATGCAATACTTAGGGGATTAGATATAATCCCCTAAGTACAATTTTTAGGCCTTCTGTCAACAATTTCCAAATACCAGTCTTTCTATCAAAAGTATTTCTTGCTGAATCATTCCCAGTCCACCCCGACCATATGCCATGCTTACTTACTTGCTCCTACAGAAAGAACTTACTGGTGATTCTAAGTGTTTAAGTTCATATTCTGTGGCTAAAGGGTTTGCCTATATTTTTCCATCTGTGCTAGAGCTATTTATATAATAAAACAAGTAAGATAATAACTTTCTTTAAAAAAATATATGGCATTATACTTTCCTAGGTAGCATGCTATTTTAGAGTCAAAGTGATTATCAGAGTGTGACAAAAAAAGGGAACTCTGTTCTCTACCTCAAGAAACTAGCATTTTACTAAAAAAAAAAAAAAAAAAGAAAGAAAGAAATGGAGATTTTAAGGTTTCTTCTCACCAATTCAAAATCCCAATAAATAAACTTATCTGATTCTAATTTTATATTTTAAACTAATTATAGAAAACAAAACTGTGTTAGTGTCAAGTGACATGTCAAAGTGATACAGGTAAACCTTTTAAGTAGTCCAATTTATACTAAATAAAGTGAATTAGTAAGTAAGTACAGTGTACAAATTTAACCACATATTCTCAGAGAACCATCAAAGTGTCTACACAGTTGCAGAAAAGGGCACAGATGTTCACCCTAAAAAAATCCTATAATTAAGACACATTTATGCTCTGCAGATGCAGCCATTTCTAGAGTACTAAGTACTCTTGTAAACACACCCAAACCAAAGAAAAATCTTTCTGAACTTTCTTACTTTTATTTTAACAAGAAAACCAAAACAAGGATCTTAATTATACAAATGTGGCAGTTTAATTAATCCAACATTTGCTCTCCAGCCATATATATTTTATAGTTTGTATTGAACTTAAATTCATAATATTTAATGTTTTGTTTCGCAGACTCTGTTTCTGAAATTTACCAGGAAGATTTATGTTATTTTTATGTAATATAAAATTAGAGGTGTTGCTGATTTTAGTAAACCCAATATAAATCAATATTTGAACATTAAAAATAAGTAACAAACACCTATTGAAGAAAAGAGGGAGATGATTTTCTTAAAATTTTGCTTTGATAATATATTTAATAATTTGGGTACATATTTTGATTCTATCTTGAAAATACTGGAAAATAATTCTGGATACATCCATTAGTGAAAGGAAGACAAACTTGCACACTATCAAATTAACTTTTGCATTAAAATTTTAACTCATTTAGTAGGGTTAACAAAGACATCAAGAAAATGTTCACTGTCTGTTCTAGAAATGTTAAATTTAATTGTTATTCTTACAAATAAAGAGTCCATTGCTCTTCTCTTTTTAAACTAAATTGTGTATACTTTATTTATTTTTGCCTCAAATATTTAATTTGTCATTTAAATTTCTTAGTTTAAATGTTCAATTTGCATTTCAAAAATGTATTGGCATCTTGACATCTTGATTACACTTTAAGAGATGCAGAGTTTTAATATAAGGGCTAAGGATTGCATGGAAGTTGTGCAAAAATAGATTCCATTTCTTGGGTTCTGTTCTGTAGGCATCTTTTCCATTCTTTCTAGGCTTTACAGAATTCCTGGAGTTATCTTTCTAAAGCAAATTGTATTACATTTCTTCAAAAATATTTTAATGGCTTCTCCTCATCATCATAATAAAGTCCAAACGCCTGAGCAGTGTATAAAAGCCCTTCATGAAAGGTCGTTTGTTTTACTTTCTCAGGCTGTCTACCATCAGCCTCCCTCACACACCCAGGGCTCTGTATCGAGAGCTTCCTGCTCTGTATTTTCTTTCTTTCTGCAAGGTTGTGTGAAACCTCTTCCTTTCACCCGCCACCTTTAACCCAGAATTTTTCAGTCTCGACTTTATAGTCCAATTAATCTGTCAAGAATGCTTTTTAAAAAGTGCTTCCTTGGAAAGTGATAGCTGAGTTTTAAGATTCAGCCTTTAATGGCAATTCCAACACAATATTTAGAATCGCCATGTTTGGGTTGACAAGGAAAGGTTATAAAATACGTATTTATTTTAAATAATTGTTGCTTGACTTTTATATTTTGTAGCTCTATTTTAAACTTGTGTAGACATAGGCTCTGTTTCATTTACCATTGTAAACATTTTTTTTTTCCTTTGCATACAATTTTATCTTAAAATGACTCAATCTATTGGTTACTAATACAATAAATTTTTTAATTAATTAATTAATTTATTTATTTATTTATTTTTGGCTGCATTGGGTCTTTGTTGCTGCGCGTTGGCTTTCTCTAGTTGTGGTGAGCAGGGGTTACTATTCATTGCGGTTTGCAGGCTTCTCATTGCAGTGGGCGATGGCTTCTCTTGTTGTGGAGCATGGGCTCTAGGCACATGGGCTTCAGTAGTTGTGGCACATGGGCTCAGTAGTTGTGGCTCGCGGGCTGTAGAGTGCAGGCTCAGTAGTTGTGGTGCACTGACTTAGTTGCTCTGCGTCATGTGGGATCTTCCCGGACCAGGGATTGAAACTGTGTCCCCTTCATTGGCAGGTGGATTCTTAACCACTGAGCCACCAAGGAAGTCCACAATTTATTTTTTAAGTGAATGGATACACAATAAAAAATAAAATGTTAGTATGGGTGAAAACAAACAAAATGGGTGTTTGACCTACATAATACTTGTTTTATGTTGGTTTGGTTTGGGTAGACATGTGAATGATATTGAAAAGTTGCTTATTAGCAGGACAAAAGAATGTGAAAATAAGTTCTGTTATACAGTATGTGTGATATCCAAAATACAAAATAAAATTATGATTAGTGTTGAACCTTGTTAAACATAACCACAGTTTATGAGAATTTCTGGAATTGAATGGGCATGTAGGAGTTGAGGTAGGTTATGCTGATGGGCAGTTGTGGGTATTACTCTTTTTACGATATACTTTATAATTAAATTAGCCTGGTTCACCCTATTACTCTTAATGACATATACTGTCCAGGTATTTTGCATTATGAGGAAACCAATTATTTATTGAGCTTCTGTTATTTTTATCAGCTAATATTTTTAGATACTATGTGTTTAGGAGCTTTGTACACATTTAGTCTGAGAACTATGCAATGTTCTTTGAGAATTATAAAAAGTATGACTCACTTCCCTCCAAGGACAGGCAGTCTAATTAGGTAAATGATATACTCACAAAAATATATTTTTTAAAATTATCAAGACAATAATAGAAATCTCATAGCTTATGACTAATTTTAAAAACAATGAAGGTTATTAGGAGGTTTTAAAAGAGAGAAAAATTAATTTTGTTATCATTTGATAGAAAGATGGAGTCAGAGTTAGGGTAAATTGAAAGATATTGTAATGGAAGAGAAAAATACCAAAGATTCTTAAGAAAATATTACTTTAGTCAGTAAATTTAGGTTATGCATTTATTTCATGGAAATAATCTGTTGGCATTAGGTGATATGTAAATATAATTAAAGAATCATTATAATCTGGAAGTAAGCTTTATAATTCTGTGAAGGTCAAATTTGTGATAACAAAAATAGCACTTTGGGTAGGAAAAAGATTTTTTTTAAACCTGAACATGTGAAATTGAAAGGATCCAGGTTCAGTCTGAAGCCCAAGGAAGAAATAATAGATTCTCTTTGCTATTGTTTTATCCCCTCATTTTAATTTTGTGAATCCTAACATTAATATAACTTGATAGAAACTTTCACTACATCTACATTTTAAGTTATTTTGAAACTTTCATAATATGTCACAAAGTGATACCTTTAAAATTTGCAAAAATAGTTTTATGCCCACTTCTTATTTTTCCTATATGATATGAATTCTATATATTATAATAATTTGTTTTATAATAATTAATTAAATCATTCAGTATTCAATAAAGGCTTATTGGACCCTAGTTATACATCAAGAAATGTACTAGACACTGATGATTCAAAGAAAAACAAAATTTGTTACTGCAAAGAGAAAAATCACAGGCTATTTGAGATGGAATCTGAGTGATTTGTACTTGCCATCCACATAACTAACAAAATACCATTTGATCATTTTTCTCTATTTTTAGTTTAACAAGCCCATGTCTCCCAGTCATCTCTACCAGGATGCAAGAAAGGCAAAAGAAAGAAAATATAAACATAACATTAATTAACAGAATAGTCACACATTTAAAGGATTTTTTTTTTAAAAAGCACCTGCTCTGAATTAGTATGTTTCTGCTTCTAGTACGTACCCTAATGCTTTCTTGAGCTGGAAGTCACAGTCTTCACAGCTACTCAGCTTCTCCTGATTTGATGTAGCTGGTGACAATGCGCCAATTAAAGCATCATCTGCCCATGTTGACAAGTGTCTAAGAGAGAGAACCAACTGTTTCAAATACACCAAGATGACTCAGAAACAACTGTCAGACGACCATGTTCTCCAGAGGTGGCACATCACTTGGACTACAAGAGCCATTAGATGACATTTCTCCAAGAGGGAACCTTGTCGTTCTGTTCATTGCCTACTTCAGGGCTTCATTCTGGCAATGTGATGAGCCGGAAAATAGAACAAAGGAAGGTACTGAACGCATGGAAATGAGAGAAGTATTTTTACCCCAACTATGTACAGCATAAAATAAAAGAGATTAAGTTCATTTGTGTTACCTCCTTTTATGACAAAGGAAGGGCCAGTGCTTCAAAAAGGAAAGTCATGATAAAAACCATATCTGAAAATGCACCCATCCTTTCTGAAATGAAGAGCTAGAGAATTAAAGGAATGGAAAAGTTTGTGAGAAATACCTCCCGAGCCTTGCCCTGGATTTGAATTTGTTAGCATCAGAGCCTCTATTCGACTTGAATCTTCAGTTCACATTGGCAGTTGTACAATTATGTTCTCTCTTGTTTTCAGCATAATTTTTGCATCTACTTTGCAGAATGCAAGAAAATCAATCTTTGACTCACATATATGAAGGATGTAGCAGTATCTAGCTATTTCTTCTCTCCAAGGTTTTCCTTCTTATATAGAGATGATTTTTTCTTTCTTAATCAGCAGTAGGGTTTCGCTCTCTATTTCATTCCATTTTCTATGACCATTAGTACTGTATTTCTAGCTGTCAGAAAATTATGCAATTTAATGCAGTAGGTAGAAAGGTGATATTCCTAATTATTTCCCCGTATATCCTAAGTATATTAGTTCTGCAAAGAAGGCTTTAAAAAAACAAACTTATTGCTAGGTAAGATCATGCTTCAGACAGCTGTTGGAATAAAATCATCTTTTTTTTTCAGTATATACATCTTAAATGTTTACCAATTTCCATCAGTATTAAAGTTCTGGTGATGGAGGACTTGCTGAGGATTTAGACTAATCAAAGAGTCAAACCTGACGGAAGATTTAGGGCCTCTTCCAAACTGCAGCTCAATGGCTAAAGGTATCTGTATATTTGTAGGCAATCAAATCAAGGGTGGTTTATCAAACCTGCTCCACTGTATGAATGTATACTTAAATAAAATAAGCACAAAAGTGAAAAAGAAATGAGACAGTAAACTTTGTTTCTTTAGAAACTGCGACAGTAGTAGGCCAAACATCATTATGCTAAGCCTCAATGTGTGTTCATATGTACACACTGACATGGGCAAAATAATGTATATGCATGAATAGAATATATTTGCATGTACAAATATAGTTGTTCATATTTAAGTACATTTTCTCATGTTAAATTCAGTAAAATTGAACTCTGCCATCTGGATTTTATGTATTTTGGTTTTAGAATTTACTATGGAGTTTGCCTTGAATCTATAAAATAGGCAACAAGGACTTGGAATAATCTTCATAATTTCTGTTTAAATTCTAAGGGTGTACTTTTAGGGGTGAACCCCCCAAAAGTATTATTTTAATACCAAACTTCTATTTTACAATTTTCTTTATTCTAATTTCAAGGTTTTTCTTTTTATTTCTCCTGAACGTGATATGTAGAGTTTGCAATTGATTTCTGACTAATTCTTAAACTGGGTATTCTAGTGGTCAATCTAAACCTTGATTCTTTTCTTTTTTGCCACAGGGCTTAAAAGATACAGGGAAATATATTGTATTGTTAATATTACCAATGGAGAAAAATCACAAGGTCTGATACAATTATAAGTAAAATAAATCTAAAAGGTTTTGAATCATTTAGTCACACTGACAGTCACAAGAAAATAAGGATCTTTATGTAATTATCTTTCTCTATGGATGAAGGGAGATACAAGATAAATAAAATATGTGACTTGCGTAAGATATTGCTTATAGTTAGCACAAGAACTGCAATTAGATTGTCCTTTTATTACACTTTGTGCCTTGATTAGTCTTGATCAGTTTCCAAAATCACACACATACACGACACACACACACACACACACACACACACCCCTCAGCCACATCCATGACCAAACCCACATACAAAGAGAGAGAGAGAGAGAGAGAGAGAGAGAGAGAGAAGGGTAGGGCGGAAGACACATGCATATACACACCCTTCAGTTCTGGGAGCTTGTAAGATGGTAGTCATTTTATTTCATAAAAAGAAAATGTCCAGAAAGACATATCCATGCATAGAGACTTCTCATAATGAATAGAGGCTTTCACCATCATACATTCTCATCTGTGTCTTTCACCTCCAGAATCCCAGTCAGATCCATACATTGTTGGGATCATCATGTAGTAATGACTTTGAGAACACCTCCCCTATGGGAGGGCCCAAAATGTGACTAATGCTTAACATAGATATTTTTGACATGTGGCTCTCACACGAGAGTATTCTATGAAACGACAATTTTGACTAAAAGGTAGATTTCCATTATGTTTATAAATCATTGGGAAATAACTTGCTTTAAGTTGATAGACTGAATTTATTTTTTTAATTTTTTATTTTTAAAATAAATTTATTTATTTATTTTTGGCTGTGTTGGGTCTTCATTGCTGCACGTGGGCTTTCTCTCTAGTTGCAGCAAGCAGGGGCTACTCTTCGTTGTGGTGCATGGTCTTCTCATTGTGGTGGTTTGTCTTGTTGTGGAGCATGGGCTCTAGGCACACGGGCTTCAGTAGTTGCAGTGTGCAGGCTCAGTTGTTGCAGCATGCTGGCCCTGGAACATGCGGGCTTCAGTAGTTGTGGTGCATGACTCAGTAGTTGTGGTGCACAGGCTTAGTTGCTCCATGGCATGTGGGATCTTCCCAGACCAGGGCTCGAACCTGTGTCCCCTGCATTGGCAGGTGGATTCTTAACCACTGCGCCACCAGGGAAGTCTGATAGACTGAATTTAAACTTCTCCTAAAAATATTTTAAATTATTGTTAAAACACACAAGTAACTCTATTCATTTGAAAATGTTATTGATTAATTTTATTGAAAGATAGCAGAGGAAATGCAGATCACATTTAACGTGCATTCTAATGTCACTAAGTACTCTGCAGCAATTCCCAAAAAGACGTTATAGTAAAAAAGATAAATATAAAATCTTGAGCTGGGATTTAAAATAAAACTCTGCCTAATTTAATCAAAAATCTTATCAATTAAAAAATCTGACATTGCAAAATTGAGATTTTTTTCTTCTAAGTTTAAAAATGTTAATTTTGACATACCCCAAGAGATGGTATCGCATTAGGCAGCTAAGTGTGTAATTTTGGATAGCTGCTCAAACAGTAACAGAGGCAGTGGCTAGCACTGCACATAAATCTACACATAGTTTAGTGCACTCATCCTATAGCATATACCTTTAAAAAATTCACTACTTTGAGCTATTGATAGATCAAACCTTATTCTACCTTAAACTGTATATCCTGGTGATCAATAGATAAAATAAATTGAATTTATGTAATAGATATTTGTGTTTTACTCCTTTCTTGCTTTAAAATTATTGTGAGAACTCAATTTTTGAAATCTCATCTTTACTATGATTTTCCTGACACTGGAGATATCAAATGCGTGACATCCTACAACACTGTTTCAACAAGAAAAACTAATGACAGGAAAGACTAATGTATTTATTACTACCTAATTACATCACATTTTTACCTATTTCTATCTCCAAATGAATACTATTCTGTATTGTTTTAGATACATTTCCATCAAAATTCTTTAATTTGAATTAATAATTATTTATACACATTTAGTCCACACAGCATACATACACAAATTATGAGCCGTGCATTTTAACTTATTTAATTAGGATTATATTGATATTTGGAATGATACTTATTTTACTGCCAACAGACAAAATGTGAACTGAGTACAGGAGGAAAGGGGTATAATTATGAGGTTAGTGTACAACTCTTCCTGTCGGATGAGTAAAGTCGTTGTGGGTCTGTGGATCCAGTCCACTTAATAGAAGCCAGTGGTGATTTGTAGACAGTCAATGCCCCATTGACTTAATAGAAACACACTAGGGCCATGTTATTATGCAGATTACCTCATCAGCCATCCAATGCAAGGCTATGGGAGAACACTTCAGGAAACACAGTGGTGGCCCCACTTCATTTGCTCTCAGTGACCTATTGTCCTCAATAGTGTTCCATCAAAAATTAGCTCAGCTGTGAAAAACAAAGGTTTAAGAGATTATTAGGTACTCAAACAGATACCATATCTACTGCTGGGTAATTGCTTGAGATTTGGTTACCATTAGTTGTCCTTCCAGCTCAAAAAAAATTGATGTATTAGAAAGGTATTGATGAGGCTAAAAAGTACCTTCATTTAACATTTATTTCAATTCACCTTGAATTCCACTACTGCTTTAATGCAATCAATCACTGAAACTCTGTAACATGTACTATGGCAATTTTCAGTGATTTTCAGAGAACCTAATATTATTTTCAATTTTTAACGTACAATTAACTCAAGCCACATTCATTACTATAGGTAGAAAATGTGAATACCAGCATAAAAGGAAAGCAATTTTCAAACACTGTCAACGAAAGACTCTAAATAGTTGCTCAAACTATCTGATGTCTCTTTTAATTAACATTCATAAACACATAAGGAAGAAAACCTCTGAGTTTTAAATTTAAAAGTCAAGCTGTTTTAGTAGAAGGTAGGCATATTGCACACCTAAACATCCTTTGAGAATCACAGTTAAGGTTTAATAAACACTCTCTCTGTTTCTGCTGTGGTGTGAGTTTCATTTTGCATATGCTGACCTTGGTTTAGGATGTGGAAAGTTTGTTGTTAAACTTACAACCTGCCATCAAGGTGGGCATCAGCTTTTTCAAAACAACCCCTATCCACATTTTAGCAGCATGTCTTTTCAGCTCTGACACTAATATCCAGGGCATCAAACAAGGACATATGCAAAACAGGTCTCTTAGTTCTTGTGCAGATGAGTTACTAAGTAGTAGGTCTGTTCTGCAGGGCTCTGTGGGGTCCTCCCCAACATTTCCTACCAGCTGCCAACATCTCCCAAGCAGATCAAATGTTCTTTCACCTGAGACAAAAGCACCTTTGCTTCCAGCTCGTCAAGCAAACCTCAAACTTGTTCTCCATCACACCTAAAGATATTTGAAAGAGATATAAATAACTGCCATCACCCTAACTCATATTCCTCTATTGTGTATAAAAGTGTATATACTTAGACCTTTAGCACATATGATTATGCACTGGTCTTTATGAGCTCAGAAGTAATACAGAGATTCTGAAAACTGAGTAGTCCAAACAGTGGCCAAATGAGTGAATTGAATGGTTAAGGAGAAAATTTCTAAACATGGTCCTTTGTTACAATTTAATTCATACCTTCCTGTTCTGACACCTTCAACTTAAGACACAGAAGAAATAGTTGTGCTTTGTCCTCCCTGTAGTAGATTTGCCACTGTTTCCAGACAGCCTCCAATGTTTCTCCTAGAATGTAATTCATCTTCATTGTTCCTGTGCCGACAGGATGGAAACTGCTTACAAATTTTACAGCTAGCAATACTTTTTATTGTTGTTCTGAAAGGGCTCCTGAGGGCTTTCTATTTTATTTTTAGGAAACGTCTGAATTTTTTTCCTCTTTATGTTATACTTTTCACTATTATGAATGATGACCCTAGAATACTGGGAGGAGAAAACAACCAACACTCACCAAACTCTGTAACTGTCATAAGTTTTAATGCAATCTTCCAATACTTTGATTTATTGCAGGTGCTACATTTTAACTATGTTATAGCTAATGAAGAATATGAACAGCCTTTGTGGAATGTTGACATTCTTTCAAACTAAGAAACCTTCAGGATGGCTCAGATGTCTTTCAGAGGATAACTGATATAATAAGGAATGTAATGTTTTTCTTGGGCTTTTAGGTACTGAATTAAAATTTTAGGCATCAAAATGTAGTCAACTTTATGATGAAGCTGTGAAATTATATCCCTCAATGTCAACCGTGTTCCTTTAGATGTTTTGTTTTACTCCTTTGATATCCCTCAGGCTTGATTATACTTGAAAGTAGCCAAAAAGAAGCCCTGAAAATGAATGTGACATTTTGGATGTTAACATTTTAGGGACTTTTAATTATAAATCATCTTCGGAGAGGTCATTTGTCCTCATATGAAAAATAGCATAGGCAAGCAAACATATTAATGAACTAATGGTTAGATTGAAGATGGAAGTAGCCCATATTGTACCAATACACTTATTTTGTGTAGAAGAGACAGATTTGCTCTCTTATTCTCTTTCATAATCGTTTTATACTAATGTTGAAGTCCAGTTGCCAAAAGTTTTGTAATAATTTATAAAAAAAATAAATTCAATCCAAATCAACATTCATAAACATCAGTGTGCATTATGAAAAAAAGTTTTCCATATATATTGATTAATATTTTTAAATGAGAGTTTCTAATTGTCCAGTATAGAAAAGTGAATTTAACTACTTTTAAAATCAATTTTGAATTTATGCAGGATCTTTTTCCACCATGCAAACTGTGAAAAGTACATGTGTATACATATATATTTATATACATAAAAAGCATAATATGTGAATATATTATGTATATTCTTATTTCTAGGTAACAATAGCTATATAAAATCTGATAAATTCTTTCTAATATCTTAAATACTTTATTTCTAAAGAAAGGGTAATAAAAATTCAGGAAATAATTAAAATCCTACCAAAGGTTCCATCCTGATATAAAAATGACCATGCTATTAACATCTGATAATACCAATATTTTCCTTTAATTAGTAGTTCTGTTTCAATTAAAATAATTATTTTTTTAATAATTACTTCACACTGTATTAGGGAAATGATGAAATTATATCAGAGTATTATCATTATATAATCATCAACCTAAACTAAACATTGGTAAGCAATTTAATTATATTGCTAACATAGTATCAAATTTTAATTTTAATTAGAATTACAACTCATATTACATTACTCAGAGTATATCACTGATGAATATTTTATGCTAGTTATAAAAATATTTTTTTCCATTTGTTATGAATATAAAATTTAAAATCTTGTGAGTTTTCTGCATTGATAAACTTACTGAATGATATCAGGAAATAACCTAAAAGTATATGATATAGATTACATTTGAAGGACATTTGTGCTAATATTCAAAGGTGAATGTGGAATTCAGAAGTGGTTTATAGTTATCTAAATTTCATCTTTTCATTCATAGAGAAATTGTTGTGAGAGCATACAAATGAGTTTTAATCAAAGTATAGCTCAGTGATATAATAAACATTGATCACAAGATAATTTTTATTCTTGATTTCTTTGTGGTCTTACAGTGTAAGGAATAGGCATCCGAAAGAAAGTAATCCCATGGGGTTGAATCTTTGCCTGCAATTTAGCAACTGGGAGTTTTAACATGTGCTGTCAAATATGCACCTATGTTTATGATTTACCTTCTTCCATGAAGAGTCTGAGGGTGGCTATAAGGGATTTGAGAGCCTGCTGTTTAAACTACTCAACTGATACATTGTTTCATTTATTTTGGCATCTGTGGCTAATCTCCATTAGATTAGACAATGTACCCCTTGCCTTCAACTAGAAACCGTTCAGTTTTCCTAACAACGAGCCTTTCCAGGTTTATTTCCCTAACATTGCCCTGAAGAAATCCTCCGATCCAGATAATCTGATTTCATAAAAAAAAAAAAAAAAAAGTTAACCCTGTATAAAACAGAGAATAAAATGGTGGTTACCGGAGGATGGGGATCAGGGAAGAGTGATGGTGTTTAAGGACACTAACTTGTAAGTACTAGTAAATGAGCCATAGAGATCCAATGCACAGTATAATGAATATAGACAGTAACATTGTACTATAATTATGTAATGTGATAAATATTGCTACAAGCAATCATATTACAACATATAAATATACCAAAGTAACAGGCTGTACACCTTAAACTTACTGGATGTTACAAGTCAAATTTATTCAAGAAAAAAAAAAAAAAAAAAAAGACAATCTGATTTCACCAGTGTCCTCATTCAAACCATTTACCTTTTTGTTGTATGTTTCTCCACTCCTCTTGATAGAACTGCTATAGTCACATTTCTCTTTCTTTACATGTTGGAATCTTGCCCATTCACCAAAGCCCATCTTGCTGCAATCTTCTTTATAACAGTTTGAACGAGTCTTCTGAATTTATTTATCTTTCTTAATTCATCTGAAATCCTGATCATGTTTTGTTTTATCATACTTTGTGCTCCTTTTCTCTCTTTTGAGAAGCTTCAAGTTCTGTTGTGGAAGGGAATTGACCTTACTTATCACTCTAGTTATTTTTTTCCTGCACACTGGGACAGAGGAGTGGAAAAGTACACCTTGGAGTACATGCCAGGCTTGCTTTCCAGCTGTGCCATGTACTGACTTTTGGGCCTTGAGCAAATTACCCTAGCATTATGCATGTCTCCTCATATTATAGTCCTGTCATCATAGGAATGTTGTGAGGATCAAATAAGCTATTTAACTCATTCAGAGAGCTTCATCTCACTTAGTAGGTGTTTTAGCATATATTTGTTCAGTGGCTAGGTGTTTTGGCTATCACTCTAGGGTGACTTTTTGCTTTTAAGGAATAGTCTTTAATTTACTCTAACTGGACCCAATACAATTGCCATCATGGTCCTGACACATCTTTGCTTTTTCACTTTGTCTTACTTGCCTTTAGTGAAGAAGTTACATTAGTGTTTTTGATACAGTGATGACTTTTAAATGTCTTCATTTTTGTGGGGGTGGGGTAAGGGGAAACAAAAAGACTGACCAAAAAAAAAAAAAAACAAACAAAAGAAAATATTGCTGAGAGAGACAAGCACAGGCTATAATAATTGTAGAACAAGAAATATGAACCTGTATGAGAGGCATGTAGAAGAGATTTGAAAAAAAAAGATTTTGGTTTCTCAAAGACAGGAATTGAAAGAGGAAGTATATTATAGAAATTGATGACTTTGTCAAATGTCTAAAGAGAAGAGTGGTTTTCAAGCTAACCTTTAAAATGCAAGACTTCTGTGAAGGTACTTCAGGGATTCTGTAAAAGTTTAATTTCAGTTTGAAATGTTTTTTATGGTTTTAAGGCTGTATGGTTTGTATGGTATTAAGGATGTAATTTTTTTTTTTTTTTTTTTAAGGATTTTCTTATTTATTTATTTATTTATTTATTTATTTATTTTTGGCTGTGTTGGGTCTTCAGTTCGTGCGAGGGCTTTCTCCAGTTGCGGCAAGCGGGGGCCACTCTTCATCGCGGTGCGGGGACCGCTCTTCATCGCGGTGCGCGGGCCTTTCTCTATCGCGGCCCCTCCCGTCGCGGGGCACAGGCTCCAGACGCGCAGGCTCAGCAATTGTGGCTCACGGGCCCAGCTGCTCCGTGGCATGTGGGATCTTCCCAGACCAGGGCTCGAACCCGTGTCCCCTGCATTAGCAGGCAGATTCTCAACCACTGCGCCACCAGGGAAGCCCAAGGATGTAATTTTTAAATAACCATTTAAACATATTGTATTTTCAAATCATTAATATATTGGAGCCCTCCAATACTGTAACTTCTGTTTTGACTAACTGGTTTTTATTAGCAAATATTTTAGTTTGTAGAGCGTAGGATTCACTGATTCTAATACAATTTCATCTTGCCTGTAATATTTGTTGGTTTCTATACAATTTTTCACTTAATAAACTGTTTTTACTGCTTAAAAATAGTTTGAAAATATCTGATTTGAAAGTCAGTTGGTGTGGACACCCAAAAATGAATATTTTTAGAGGGGACTTCAATTTGGAGTCTATAGTTCCAATGAAGTTTTCTCCTTAGAATAGTTTAGAAGGCATAGTCAGTTCTTGTAATTTGCAGTACTTTTGTTCTATGAAGTCTCCAGGAACACTGAATTAGCCAACACTGAATCATTGTTCCTTGGGGAAATATAGGGTTAGGTTCCTATGAGCATCTGGTCACAATATTTTCTTCAAACAATCAATACATAATCTTGTTTTATGTGTGCTTCTGTTTAAAAACACATTTTTAATATATATTGTTGATTCATGAACATCGAACTCATGGCCAACAGCGCCATAACTCATGCCTGAGCAAATGTTATCTAACACATGCACTTTTCCGAAAGGCACATCACAGCTCTTCCTCTTAAGAACACTAGACAGGACTTCAGCCCTATGCTTGGGGTCATTTTAAACAAGTGAAGTCACCAACAAAAAGCACAAAAATGTTGCCCAAAACGTGGCAGTAAGTAGACCTTGAAAAGGACACTTTTTTACAGTATAAGAGCAGAAAAAAGAAGGCAGAAATTTACCCTATGAACGTGGACATCAGGCAACTCAGATTTTCTTTTGCTCTGTGCGTGAACATGTCCATGATGGACTGAAAAAGTGTGGTCATTGATGTTTGTGGTTACAGAGAAATTTTGTGTAACTCTGTGGTTACAATAGGCAAATTTGCAAATTCAAAATCCATGAATAAGGATGACTGACTGCATGTGCTTCCTCATCCAACTGGGGGATTACTTGGCTTGGGTTGCTACTCAGGTGGGAAACCACCATGCGCAGTCAAGCAATGACACATCTGTACACGTGCTGATGGACTGAATTGTGAAAATGTCAAGACTTCAGGTTGTGCTCTAGCCTTGTCACTCCAGTGTGGTCGATGGATCCACAGCACTGATACATCCAAGACCTTGTTAGAAATGCAGACTCTCAGGCCCCACCCCAGACTTACTGCATCAGAATAGACATTATAGCAATTTGTATGCATATTAAGGTTTGAACAGCATGAGTCAAGACATGTAGTGAACTAATCTCTTATCAGTACAGTGCTAATAAATTCTGTCCTGTATGTCCAGGAAAAAAATTGAATGAGGCAAGTTTATATGAAAATTCTTTAAATGCTATAGAAATGCAGAGATGGGAGCAGTGGGCCCTAGTGGTGAGAGAAAGAGGAAGGGGAATTTTTATTACACAGCTACAGTATCTCTGTTGAAGTGAAAGCCTTTGCATTTTTGATCTTGTTTTATAAGCATTATCTCCTGAAAATCCATTTTTTTCAGCCACTGCAGCTCTTTTACATTCTACACTTTTTCCATTTCTACTATGACTTCATTACATTAAAAAGATGTGTTGATATATTTTTTTCTAAGAAGGAGCTTTGCAACTGATGGAAGAAATTAGATTTTTTTTTTTAACTTTTGGATTTATTTATTTATTTATTTATTTATGGCTGTGTTGGGTCTTCGTTTCTGTGCGAGGGCTTTCTCTAGTTGCGGCAAGTGGGGGCCACTCTTCATCGCGGTGCGCGGGCCTCTCATTATCGTGGCCTCTCTTGTTGCGGAGCACAGGCTCCAGACGCGCAGGCTCAGTAATTGTGGTTCACGGGCCTAGTTGCTCCGTGGCATGTGGGATCTTCCCAGACCAGGGCTCGAACCCGTGTCCCCTGCATTGGCGGGCGGATTCTCAACCACTGCGTCACCAGGGAAGACCCGAAATTAGATTTTAAAAATACCACTCTCAAGATCTTATAGGTATATAACTTTTTCTCCTTATAAACAAAACACAAAACACAACAAAGAAACAGAAGACAACTCACCTTCATCTTAAAAGAAAGAGATGACCACATTAGAGTATCTTTAGTGAGTTGCTGTGGCGTTAAATATGTACCTGCATATTTAATTTATGCCTTTTTGAAACAATTAAAGAATGTCTCTCTTTTTTAAAATATGTCAAAGAGACTTCCAACTACAGAGTAGATCTCCTGGAAAATCAGAGGGAACCTAATTTTTTTTTGGTTTTGTTTTTGTTTTTAATTTTTTTTAATACATTCTTTTTTAACTTAATTAATTATTATTTATTTTTAGTTGCACTGGGTCTATTGGGTCTTCATTGCTGTGCGCGGGCTTTCTCTAGTTGCGGTGAGCGGGGGCTACTCTTTGTTGTGATGCACGGGCTTCTCATTGCGGTGGCTTCTCCCGTTGCGGATCACGGGCTCCAGGTGCTCGGGCTTCAGTAGTTGTAGCACACAGGCTCAATAGTTGTGGCTCGCAAGCTCCAGAGCACAGGCTCAGCAGTCGTGGCATACAGGCTTAGCTGTTCCATGACATGTGGGATCTTCCCGGACCAGGGCTCAAACCTGTGGCCCCTACATTGGCAGGCGGGTTCTTAACCTCTGCACCACCAGGGAAGCCCCTGAACCTAATGTTTAATCTTATATTTTCCAGCTTTACTTTGGAAAAAGTGAAAACCAAAAAAAAAAAAAAAAAAGGAAAGAAAACCCTCTCAAACCAAGGTTTGGTTATCATATCTCAAAATGCTTGTGATAAACCAAGTTCAAAATGCATGTGGTTATGAAAAAAGAAAACGAGTAAAAAGGGAAAGCATATTGTTTCCACTAAAGTATTATCAAAGCTCCTCAAAAGCAAATTGTTGTTTTCATGTTACTGTGGAGCACTTATGTGCGGCTGTCTTTTAACAAAAGAATTTCCCTTCTTGCCAGTTGTTTCCATTCACAATATTCAGCCACCTTATGACTGATTTGTGCCAAGTGGAATTTTTCCAAGTATGCGATATTTACAATTCTCTATTTACTAGTTCCTGGAGAAAGATAAAAATGCAGCAGCAAATAGTTCTTTCCCAAATAGAGGAATGTACTTAAGTATCTGAGACTCAAATGAAGACAGAGCCCTGAAATGCAGTTTTACATACAAAAGACATTTTTAAATGTATCTACAGAGATTAAAAAAGCATTATATTAAGTAATTGACTTTAGACTATGAGGTAAAAATCTAGAAACCTTATCGGTTGTATAGATAAAAAGAAGGTGTCAGTAAAACCAAAAGTGGTACAGAATAAATAGTAAAATATACATTTAAAAACTTGCCTTGTGAGCACTGAGAGAACTTTCAAGAAATAATCTGAAATTGTGTCAAAAATCAGTGTGTGAATGAAGAGTGATACTTAAACACATCATTAACGTTATCCTTATTTTTTTTTTTCAACATTCACAGATACACTGTAGGAAATCGTTTCTCTAAATAGATGTATGAACTCCCGCCAGCAATGGGCATCTCTTAAAATTCTACTTCTTAAGTGTGCTCTAGAAGTTGAGGTATTAATATTTTTATTTTTCAACCTTTTCATGTCTTCAAGGTTTTATAACACTATTGATTTCAGAGCCAGTGAATCATTATGTTTTTTGAGAACAACTTGCTTTCTACCAGTATGTAAGTGCAGCTATCGTAAAAATGTATTTTAAGGGAACCATACTTAGATCACAAGAAAAATCAAAAGAGAGAAAGGTAAAGGAAGGGATTTCATTGAATCTTGAATCAATAGTATTTGACCTTATCTTGCATTTAATTGATTGGCTCTTCAAATCTGTAGAATACAGGATTACCCTCTCTAGTTAGAGAGGCTATTTTATAGCAACTATGTACATTTGTATTGATCGTGACTATGCATTAGGTCATGGTTATCATTTAATGGACAGAACAAAATGGGAGAATCCATTTAAGTGTTCCATAGCATTGTGATCTACCTGTAAGTTGCCAGATGTTTATGATAATCAGTGTCAACTAGCAGTTTTATATTGGAGTTGTAACCTCCTGGAAACAATTTCAGCTATTGGTTTTAAAACACGTCATCCAGAACCAATGAAAAGATGGATTGTTGTTACGGACTGAATATTTGTGTCCCTCCAAAATTCACATGTGAAGCCCTCACCCTCTGTGTGGCTGTATTTGGGGACGGGTCCTCTAAAGAAATAATTAAGGTCTGAGGGCATAAGCATGGGGTACTGATTGGTAAGATTAGTGTCCTTATAAGAAGAGACACCGGAGAGCTTGCTCTCTTCGTAGGAGCAAATAAATGAGGTCTTGTGCGCACACAGCAAAGTGGCAACTGCCCACAAGACACAAGAAGAGGCTTCAGAATGAGACCTACCTTGTTGGCATCTTGATCTTGGACTTCTCAGCCTCCATAACTGAGAAATAAATTTCTGTTATTTAAGCCACCCAATAGTATTTTGTTATGGCAGCAGTAGCATTTTGTTGAGTGTACTAATACTGTTATATAGGGTATAAAAAAGAGTAAGGACAGACACAGGCATGGAGAATGTCAAATAAACCTCTGGATAAGATGATTTACAAAGGGACAAAAGAGGTATCTTTGATTGGAACATCTATTAATTTCTGATTCAAGTTAGGAAGCTCTTTTGAGAATGAGGGAAAGAATGCAATAGAAGAAAATAATGTATAAGGTGAAGCCACTTTGTTTTTCATTTTGTTATAGTGAGGAGTTTCAATGGACCAACACTGAGAAGATATAACTTGGAATATTGATTCAGTTAATTTTGTGCTTTATGATCCTGGGCAGGTGAATTAATCTCTTTAAAATGTAGTTTCTTCATGTGTAACATCTGGATAATAATACTCTGCATGGTTATTGTGAGGATTAAATGAGGTAATACGAACTAGTTTAGCTCAGTGCTTGGTACCTAAGAGGAACTAAAAAATACTTGAGAGTTTGGAATGCTGTTCCTATTTTCCATTATTTCCTAAATATTGACCCAATTAAAGAAAACATTGTGTTTTTCCTTTAAGATCACTATAAATCAAACATGCATTTTTCTCCTTTTACCCATTCCTTGCTCTAGATATATAATGAACAACCAGTTTCTTAGAAAGGAAAGAAGTAACCTCATGACTGGTAGTTTTTGGTATTGTTAGTGGTAGAAGACTCCTGATATAAAGATCTAAAGTGGGTCAAGTTACTTTTCCATTATTAACTCCTGTCATAATCCCATTATCTTCTAGTACTCATTAAATGAACTTGTCCCAGATACACCTGGCCAGGCTGGGCTTATCTGCCAAAACTTGGCTATCCTTCCAAAGAAGGATAATTTTAATGACTAAATTATGGGGTTGCAGAGGGAATTAAATGAGAAAATACATGTGAAGTGTTTAGTGTTGTATCTGGCTTGGAATAAGTTCTTCATAAATGGTTACTGCTGATATAGTTATTATTAATTTCTATCATTATTAATATTATAATATTTATCCTATGGGTCACACAGTCCATCTTCTTGGGTATGTACAGTTGGTCTTGTATTATTTGGAACAATGTAAATGAGAAAAGACTATCCATGAAGTTTGGTAAGAAGGCAAACAGCATTTTGGTCTATAATATTATCTATTCCCAAAGCTATCAAGTAACATAGACATTCTCAATGACCCAGTGATTAAAATGAGATGAAAGTTATAGAAAGTTGTGAAGGGAAGAATGACATAATCTGAGATAAATATTGAGAGATTCACTCTGGTTCTGTTTGAAAATAGACATAGAAAACAAGAGGCATGGAGACCGGTTAGGAGGTTACTGCAATAATCTAGGCAGGAAGTAACAGCAATTTGGCAAGGGTGCTAGGAGTGATGAGAAGTGTCAGACTTTGGATTTCTTAAAAAGATTCACAGAATATGATTATGCATTGAAAATGGGGTGGAGGAAAAGATAGTCATATGAAATAACTACAAGATTTTTTGTGTTGAGACACCAGGAGAATTGATTTTTCCTTTACTGAGAGTGAGACAAGGGAAAATTGAGACTAGATGCAGTTCCAACTGCAATGAATGTAGAGAAGAGAAGAGGTCTGAGGGCTAAGGACTGTGCCTTGTGATGCTTCAATGCTTACTAGCTGTAACAAAGCAATTGGAGAGGAAGTGGGCAGTAATGTCAGAGAAGAACTCCAAGAGGGTGTTTTCTCAGAGCCAAATGGAGAAAAACACAGTATTTCAAGAAAGAGGAAGTGATCAACTGTGTCCAAAGCTGTGTGTAAAGGGATGAAATTAATTGAAGATGTCAAGCCTCTATGAATGGAAAATAATATTACTTTTAATATGCATTGGGAGTCAGAAAGAAGAGGTTTGGGGCAGAAGCTAATGAATTTACTTTAGAAAGTTGAATTCATGGCCTGGGTGAGACATGAAATCAGATATATTTGACTTGAAATGTGAATCTGGAGGTCAGAGCTAGATCCGGACTGGAAGTTATAGGCTGAGTATCACATGAATAGAGATTATGCTGGAGTTTTGGAATTGGGTAATACCAATGATCGTGTAGAGTTTGAAGTGACCAATGGAAGTATCTAGGGAATACCTAACATTTAAGGGTAGGATAGAAAATATTTACAAAGGGGGAGGGGCAGGAGGAACAATATGAACAGAACCGGGACTGTATAATATTTTTGAAGTCAAGGATTTATTTATTTTGACTACACAAATCAGTGGCTGAAAATAAAATCAGGTCAGTAGTAAGAATCAGTGGTTCCCTAGCATTAACCCTTCCAACATTGTAAGATGTGCAGCCTCTGTGGCCTCCACTCTCTCAGCTTGTAACTGGTATCTGATATTTTCTTCAGCCCTCCTCTGTTTATACAGTTGGCAAAGTTTACACCACTCACTGTCAGGTAAAGGTAGCACGACTGCTGTTGGGGACTGCTATAGGTAATGTTCTCTCCTATTGCTCTAAAGCCACTTGTGCCCTCATCAGCTGCTGTAGAAGATGTTGGCACTTGGTTCCCCTGGCACAGTGGATGCTAGGAGCCCTGCCAGGGCTGCGGACAGTGCTGCTGTGCAAACAGTTCTGGACTTGCCAAAGCCATGACACATTTTCTGTCTCCTCCAAAGCACAATGTCACACTACGATTCAAAGGAGAAAACCCACTCTTTGCTGCTCTGTGTTGATCACAAGCATTTCTGCTTTGGGGCTCAGATATCTAACAGCAATGACCTGTCATCCCTGAGATAACAGCAACTGAGCAGAGGACAAAAAGAGGGAAAAACACAGGATTATACTCTTAATCATTCCTTTCTTCCAACAACCAAGGCAGGCTTTCATAAGTTCATTTTTTATGCAAATATTTATTGAGAACCTAATATGTGCCAGCGTCCTTCTTCCAGCCAACATTTCCTGCTGGTTACCTTGTACGATGGGGTGTTTTCCTCATGTGGTGAACCTCATCCCAGTAGGTCTCTGGATCCATGCTTGACAAACTCTCAGTACTTTAGAATCGCTGCACCACTGCAGTTTCTGATTTAGGAGGTCTCATGTGAACTCGGGAATCTGTTTTTCTAATAGATCTGATGGGCAGATATGGTTGGTCACCACTGCTTTTGGCATCCTATTTATGTCTGAATCATACATGTGCATGAGGTTTAAATCTCAGGCTGAAAGTTCCAGTGTACAAAGACAGAGGAAGCTTATAAGTGTGATGAGTTACACAAACTCTGGAGAGAAGAAGAAAAACAATGTCATCAGGAAATAAAACGTAATTGGTTCACATGGAAGTCAAATGTGACCTTGAAATAATGATTTCAGTCAGAGGGAGGGCGCTGATTGCAAGGATTTAAAAGGTGATATGGAAGTGGACTCTATTAGGCATTAGGATATTAATCATTAGCGGAGCTGGGTAGTGAAAAGAAAGGTAAATTGCAACCATATAAGCCCTTGAGAGATACAGCAATAAGGTTAGGGGAAAGTGTTGTTTGTTGTTGGATTTTGTTTCTTGGTTTTTAACAGGGGGCTAGTTATGGCACTTTTGGACAGTGGAAGGAGCCTGCAGACAGGGAAATTGAACAGAAGTGTATCTTTGTGACGGGGAAGGGGAGGTGATTGACTGATCAAGATCCAGTGGTGTGCAGATAAGACAGAAAGATGCTAGGAAGGTGACAGAGAAAAGGGTGAAAGAAAACAGGTGAAAGATTAGAGGGAAAGCAGAGGATAGATTCTTTCTCTGAGAGACTAAGGAAGAAAAGGAATGAGTGTAAAGGAGAAGAGATAAAGAAAATGAGGGCTTCAGCAGTCCCGTTTATGTAACAGATGGCGTCATTTGCCAAGAATGAGGCGTTTAGGCCCAAACTGAGGCCTGAGGAAAAGTAACCATATTGAACACTCCCGTGAGTCATACGCAATGATGAAAGGATTGCTGAACACCAGTGAGGTCAGGTTGAGGTTGAACAGCACAGATTTGTAGAAGAGCCTGTCAACCCCAGTTTCGGAGTCACTCCAGCAATAGCTGGCAGCTCAGGAAAGAAGCAAAAAAGCAGAGAGTGAGGCTTTTGCAGGACGAAAATTAGCAAGATGTTGAAGCTGAGGTTTAGCAGAGCCAGACTTCGTAAGATCCTTGCAGGAGCATCTGGAGTGGCTGCCCACGGGGCAGAGGCTGGGCATGAGGGCAAGAGAGGGCAGTAAGGAGTTAATAAACCAGAGAATAGAAAGTGCCTGAGGTACTATAGGTCTCAGTTAGGATGAAGAATATAGTCCATAGGCAAAAGAAAGAAAATGAGGTGAATTTTATTTGTAGATAATTTCAGAAGTCAAGTTTTTGGGGAGTGGTGTCATTCTGAGTGGTAGAATCATTTTTGCCTATCTTGACATTCTTTTTGGTTTCTAATTTGCTGTCTCAACGACAGCCTAAGGCCTGCAAAATTTATGCATTTTAAGTACACTGAATGATAAGGGAATTGTACCTGTTAAAGATATTTTTCCATCTTAAACAGAGTGACTCACTAAAACTATTAAAATTCAAGATGTAAATGCAAAATACTATTGCATTCTATTTGTGTATTACATATGTTCAGAAACATGAATACATTAAAATGCACTCGGTCTGCAATTGAATGGGAGCTTTAATATATTTTTCTCTGGAGACATTCTTAAATTTCCTGTGCCAGGTACATTTTATACCATTGTATAAAATTTATATAGCCAGCAGTAACTTATAATTGTAATACATAGTACATTGTTAGTTGTAAAGATTTGTTCTTTTGACACAAAACCCCTCAAGGCCTGAAAGAGTTAAAGTACCCCATAATCCTAAATTTAATACAATGAAATGACTTTATTTGGGGGGAATTAGCGTTTCTATTTTCACTACCTTTGCTTGCTTTTGTTGTGAGCCTTTCTGACTCCTATGCATTCATCTAGAATTAATACAAACATTGCACAGGCTGTCTGTGATTTACAGACTCCTAGGGCTGGGAGGTGCCATTTGCAACCCTCTGCATTAATTCCTCATTTTAAGGATGTGGAGAGCCATGACAGCACAGGTTCCCTGGCACAGCCAGGTAGGGGCAGAGCTGGGCCTGGAAGCAAGGGCCTCTAGCCAGTGCTTTCTGGACTGCACAGCTCAGGTATTCTGTCTCACTGAGGAAGGGATTTTAGAAAGAAAACTCACATTCCTGCCTTTCCAAAAGTACCCTTCCAGAAACTCAAGCTGCCCTACCAACCCCAGGGGCCATGTAGTGAGGCATTGCTATAGTTGCTGCATCGTGATGGATGGGTCTGTGTAGGAGTGTCAACCTCTGGTATTGATTCAGAAGGTGTCTCACAAAATCAGCCTCTTCACCTTGCTTTCAAAACTGAGGGAAAATGCCAGAGTTTTACTGCAAAAGGTTATTTCAACAACCACATTTTCTAAGCTCTTGGAGCTCATACAACAGTGCATGTGGTAGACGTGTTTCGTCTGCACAAAACTCCCTAGTCCAGAAGGACTCTCTCCATAGTTGTGCGCTCATCATGGGAGATACCCCAAGGTGGGTGATGACAAGAGGCTTAGAATTCTTGCTGTTTGCCGGTGTTTGAGAGCAATCAAGAAATGCTTGCTGTTTTGTTCCTACCTCAAGAAAAGGAAAATACTCCCTATTAATTGGATGCATTTGGCTTGGTCGTGTAAGTGTGACAAATAGGGATGTGTCAAACCGCCTGGAAATAATTTGGGTCATCAGCAGATCACTGAGCCTGCCAGCTTGCAGACAGTTCCTAGTCCTCCTGGTCTGTCACATTCCTTTTCCATTAGCTATTTACCATCTGACGAGGGAAAGAGGGCACTAGTTTATTTTTTGGAAAAAGATATTCTGTTTTATTGATGCTTTTCCCCTGACAAAATTATTGTTGTGTGATCTATACTCTGGTGCCTTTGTAAATGCTCACTAGGATCTTTCCCCCAAACAGGGAATGTTATAGTAAAAGATGGAAAAAAAAAAAAATTTTTTTGAGTCTGCCAGGTCTGCTTTATGATATGAAATGACAATTGTTTTCAGATTAGCTCATACCCAGGATATGCTTCAAGACACCTGAAGGAGTATTGATGACTGTAGCTACAGCACATCTCTGTGGATTGGATAGCAGGCAGTCCTGATTTGGACTAAGGTCCAAATCAGCCTTCTGCCTGTGAGTGTACAGGAAATTCAGGGTAAATCTTTTATTTACAAACAGGGAATGCTTGCCAAGATGGAATAAAAAAGTAACTGATTAATCAGCATGCAGCCTTCATCTTGAAGGGTCTCGCTGCCCGGCCCTTTTCAACGTTCAGGAGATTGGCCTCATGTGAGAGGGATGTAGTGTGGAAATGCCTTTGATAGATCAGTGATTGAGTCTATCAGGCTTTGGAAAGGGACAGGACTAGGTTTAAACAACCCTGCCTGATAGAATACAGAGTGTGCATGGCTGGAAAAAAAATTACCTCATTATAGCTCAGCGCTGTTGCCCTTTGGAGTAAAATGAGAGAAAAGCTTGCTCTGGTACTTCTGCTGATAAAATTCACTTTCTGGAACACAACCAAATCCCAGCATATATCATTGGAGAGAAATAAAGCAGTCAAAAAATTGTATTCCTAAATAGGCCTGGAATGTCTTGGCAACTGCTAAAGCAACACAAATAAGGAACAGTGCCCTGTACTAGCTCGACCCTTAAATTATGCAGCTGTTCATTACCCGAATTATACATCTCAGGCTGCCCTTTGGAAAAAGGCATGGAGCACAGAGCTGGAACAATCCCTGAATTATAGTACTATAAGAAAGACCTCCTAAAGTGTCACATGCATGTAGTGGAAGATAAGAAAGGCCAGCTTAAGTTCTTGGCATTTTAAAGAAGGCAATCAAGAAAGCCTTTGAATTCTGTAGTTTTCTTTCTCTGCAATTCATTTGCATTTTTGTGTTAGTTAGACAAAGTGTCCCATTCATGTGCCAGCGGTCCTGTGTCAGTCTCCTGCTCCAGAAACGTGCGTGTTTGTTTGGGTTTAAGCTGCATGTTATTTACTGATGGGACAGTTAAAAAAACATTAAAAACCACAGCAGCAGACCTGCCGTATTTAGAGAGTTAGTAATGACAGTATGTAATATCTCAAAGAATAAAGACATTATAAAAATAAAGCCATCATAGAGCTTAAGAGCAGGACTTCAAAATTTATTTTGCCCCCTATAATAGATGCTACATTTCTACACAAAGTGAAGCACATTACACTATCTACTTTGAGACTTGAGTAGCACAGTTGGTACATTTTGTTGTGTTAAGATTCACATTTCTTCACTATATTATACTAGCAAAACTTACATCTGAGTCCACTTGGTGGTACACTTTTGAAGCCCTGTCAGGTTAAGAGTTAAAAGATTTTATTTTCTCATCCAGTTTATAATTTTTTTTTGGACAAAAGCTAATGAGGATACTGACACTTTTATCAGATTTTTTTACTTAAATTACATGGGCAAATGATTTTTTTACAATTCCCTTTTTGATGAATATCTGGTAAGTTAGTCAAGGCATTTTCTTGCATAAAGCGAAAAAGATTTACATAAAGCAAAGATTATGTGTGAGAGGTGAGTATTCTGTTAAACAAAATTAGGTGATTGTCAGGTTTAGCTTTAGTTCTCCCCATCAGGCTGTCTGAGCTCCTACCATCCTTCACCCCTTCCAAACCTAGCATTAGAGGAAGAATACCCCCTTCTCAAAGATGTCCCTGCCTAACTCCTGGAATCTGTGAATATGGCACTTTACATGGCAGAAGGACCTTGCAGATTTTGATTATGTATCTTAAAATGTGGAGATTTTCCTGGATTATCTCGGTGGACCTAACCTAATCACATTAAACCCTTAAAAGCAGATAATTTTCTCTGGCTGGAGCCAAAAGATATAGGATAGAAGAAATCAGAGAGATTTAAAGTGGGTGAAGGACTCATACACTGCTGATGCTTTGAAGATGGAGGGGGCAATGGGGTGAGGAATCCAGGAGACCTTAAGTTGCTGAGCATGGCTCCCAACTGAGAGCCAGCAAAGAAGGAGGGCTCTCCACCCAACAACCACAAGAAACCGAAGTCAGCCAACAACCTGAATGTGCTTGGAAGCCTTTTCATCGCCAGAACCTCCAGAAAGGAATGCAAATACCTCGAGTCTGACTTTGTGAGACCCTAAGGACCCAGATAAGTCACTCTGTACCCAGACTTCTGATCTACGAAACTATGAGATAATAAGTGGATTTTTTTGTAGTACTCCATGTGTTTCTTTTCTTTTCTTTTTCTTTTTGAATTTTATTTTATTTTTTTTAATACAGCAGGTTCTTATTAGTTATCCATTTTATCCACATTAGTGTATATATGTCAATCCCAATCTCCCAATTCATCCCACCACCCCTGCTTGCCCTCCTTGGTGTCCATATGTTTGTTCTCTACATCTGTGTCTCTATTTCTGCCTTGCAAACCAGTTAAGCCATTAATTTAGGGTAATTTGTTACATTAGCAATAGAAAATTAATATACCTGTCCTCTGGTATTCTTTCTGAAGTTTACCCTTCATGGGAATATCTGTAGTTTACCCATTATTTTTATTTATGGGACTAAATACTTGTTACCAGCTGCAGCAATTAAATATACCAGTGAAGTTGTTGTGGGTTGTTTGTTTATTGCTTGTTTGCTTGCTTATTTGGGGAGTGAGAATGAAAAGTGATTCCTGATCATCAAAAACATAACAAGTCAGAAGGTAGCAGAACGTAATATTTGATTAAATGGACTCTGGAGATAGACTGCAAGGGTTTGAATCCTGACTCACTTATTAGCTGTGTGACCTCAGGCAAGTTTCTTAACCTCTCTGTGCCTTGGTTTCTTTATCTGTAAGGGGAGAATAATAATAGTACCTATCCTGTTATGCAGAATAAGTTAACACATGTAACATTTGGCATACACTAAGTGCTTTATAAATATTAATTATTTTGATGATTATTATTTGTCCATTTTTATAGCTGTAAATAATGCATTTAGCTATTTCAATAGAAACCTTATGGGAATTGTCATGTTTTATTAATTTACAATAAAATTATAAATTTTATTAATTTTAATATGTTTAAAATATAATAGTAATAGTCTTTGTGCTTAAAATTTTGAAGCAGAATTGATACTTCTTTTAAAATCAAAACATGTCCTTAGGTGATACTGAGCCCACATGGGAGATGACTCCAGAGTTTGGACACCTAAAAATCTCTATGTTCAGATTAATTTTAATATCAGTGAGATAGAGTTAACAGTTTTAGTAAAAATTTTTGCCTTTTTCAAACTGTCAGTTTCTCCCTTGGAAATTATGAAGACATTAGTCATGAGCCTGCTGTCCCCACCCAGCCCAGAGCAGAAGAGACGAGAGTCCCCTTTCTCACTTTTTCAGTTTTACTGCGACTTCCATCTGAGTAAGGTGGACACTGGCAGCCTGGGCAGCTGTGAGCAGAGCGTATGTAAACACACACTTCAGCTGTGCATGTTTATGATTCCCGGGAGTGCAGTGGGGCCACAAACTCTCCTGCATTCTGCCTCTGTTTTGCCCTGACCATGCCTTCATTCTGGAGATTTATGACCATCGCTGCACCAAAGTCCTGTGCTATTAGTGCAGGAGTCGTTCCAGCAAACCCCTCAGTGCAAATGTCCACCTGTACCTCAGAACACATAGAGATGTAAGATGTTTGTTTTCTCTTTGGGTCACCTGGGCAGCCAAATATCAAAACAGTCAATAATTAGATCGGTGTTCCTCAATCTCCAGTGTGCACAGGAGTCACCAATGGTTTGTTGAAATGCAGATGCAGATTCAGGAGCTCTGAGGTGGGGCTGAGTCAATATTTCTAACAACCTCCCTGATGGTGGTGCTCCAGCTACAGTTCCTGCCCACACTTTGCAGAGCATCGTTTAAACTTTATCTACTTTTTAAGCAAGTCATTGTCACCTATGAAAAAGGGACAAATTTATTTGGGATATGCACTCTAATTCTTAATCATTTCAAAATACTTACATTTTACTATGAGAATATAGATTTGGTATCTGCTCTTATGTAAGGACAACTGTAATCAAGATAAATGTCTCTATGTTAAACTTAAATAATTTCCCTTGAAATAAAAGTATTTGATATTAGGACATTAGTATTAATACATACAGAAAACCTAGTATAAAACATTCTGTAGTAATTCAGATTTTGGAAAAGAGTCAGTGTTGGTTTACCTGTGAGTGACTTGTAGCAAGTGACCTTTAATAGGTCCACTAACCTCTTGGTATAGTGGGGGGGGGCGGATATTGCTGTAACTGGGACTAGAGTTTGTATGTAAGAATTAAATGAATAAACTATGTAAATAACTTAGAAAAATGTTTAGATTAAAGGAATAAACTCTTTTCAAAAATTCCACAGGTATGAGAAGGTATATATTTGGCAGATCCTTGCTGAAGAATATTTTTAAGGGGAAGTTTAGCCGTCATTGTGAAGTTACCATTCTACAGGCGTAGCTAAAATACGGAAGGAACTGTTTGATTGTCATTCAAACTCTAGATCTAGCCTTGCCGGTGTTTCATATCATTTAGATAGATTTTAAGCCCATTGGTTTGGGCAGGAAAAACAAACCACATAGTAGAAAAGTATCACCATGAAAACTATTCCCTCAAGAAAAAGTACGGCATCTTTCATATTTCCCCATTCTAAATTTCTCCTAGCTGAGAAAATTTGCTAGGATCAAACTAATTGAGAACAAAATAGAAAAGATCCTCAGGACATTTAAAATGTTAGCTGATTCTTACCAAATGAATTTTGGTTTCATGTACAAGGAGTTTAATTTGAAATATTTGAAAATAATATGGCATCATCACATTATTTACTTGAGTGACTGGATATATGTAATTACTCTGGAGTTTCTAATTTCTACATAGAAATTCTATTTCTAGTTTCTCATTCTAATAATTTCTAATAATTGAGGAAAACAATGGATAAGCTTTGGTTTAAAAAAGTGTCTCTCTCCTCATCTATTCCCTCACGTAGCCTTGCACAGGGACTCTGAAGGAGGAAGTTTATGTCAATAGGTTACTGAGCCTAAGGAACAATAGATTTTTAAGAGGTGGTGAGGGAGTCTGCTTCAAAGAGAATGAAAGTATATGCCAAGAGCAACAAAAAAAAATGAATAAAGAGCATTTTTTATATGATGGAGGGTTGAAGAAAACCAAGGCAGTGGTTGCAAGAAGCCACAGGTTGCTATAATATTCAGAATTTTTTGTTGTTTCTTTTAGTGAAGTGTTTCTGAGTCTGTCTTGATACACATTGTTCAAAAGATCTCAGATACTTGTGTTGAAAAAAAAGTGTCTAGTACCTAGATATATCATCACAAAAATTTTCAACAAAATATTTGTGACATAAGAGGCAAGGAAATATTTCTCTTATTAAAAAAAACCCAACTAATTATTAATGCAACTATAAAGTTAGAGGACTTAAGTCATGTCTAAGACTTGGGATAAGCAAAGAGGTGTAGAAAGAGTTCTCTTAGGATTATTCTTGTGCTTCTTTTTGTTCTCATTACTATATACTATAGAAAATTGAAAGGAATACCTTACTGGTCTGTTTCAGCTCACCTGTGATAAAGGTTATAACTGTAGCCATGCTAAGAGTGGAAGCTATGTTTTCTCTCTTCTGGTCTAATAACACTTTTAGACTATTACCTATGTGAGAAGCTTAAGTCTCCTGAAACTAAAAGATGTGCATGTTTGTGGTGAAAGTTTTCATTAATAATTTCAAATGATACGTTGCCAAGGATCTGCCACTGTTGCAAGTTATGGCTATTTGGAGTTCTTGTGGTTTTCTGCCAATGTGAAAATTAGTTTTGTGAGATTGTTTATTGCTGCTTCTTTACTGCTTTTTTCCTCCTCCACCAAGAGAATGCTTCTGTTCTGCAGAAGCAATGGAAGCCTAAAAAGATAGAACATTTTCATGTCAGAAAAATTAAAGTCATAAAGGAGATAGATTTCCAGAATTAAATTAGAATTGAACAAGTCAGTTATGTGTACATTCATCAGCCCAGTGGTCAGGATCTCATTTCCACTGAAGCAAACTTAGCTAGAAGGCAGATAGAATTTCTGCACAGAGAAACCCACCCTATCCTTCATGGCAAATTATACTGAGAAGAAGAGAAAGAACTCAGTGAGTATAATGTCTTTAAAAAGGTGTGCTCCTGTTTAAGAACACTGTTAATTACGTTTACCAAATATTCTAAATAAATATGAAACCAAATATAAGACTTTTGGGATACATTTACTGACCCTACCATGCCCAGGTTATAACACTGATGCATGTGCATCCATTTCTTACCATATCAAAGTTAGTAAAAAAACCTCATTTTGATTATTAGTTATCAGAAAATGTTAAATTAATAATCACCAGTGATACTAAATAATGTTTATGCTAAATAATGATTTTAATATGTCAAGAATGTGTTCACATGTATATGATTCAGTAAGGACTGTTATAATTTTGTCCTTCAACTGAGTGATACAGGAAGATAGATGTCAGGGAAGCAAAAAAGGAAGGAAAAAGAAAGAGTAAAACATATTATTGGGCACCTACTATGTTCTGTGTACCATGTTACATGATTTTATTTATGTGTTTTAACAAACTTCACAACAATTTTCAGCGGTAGGCATTACTATCTCAAATTTTATAAAATTGAAATAAAATTCTGGCCACTTAATTAATTTACCCAAAGTCATAAGGCTCACACATAGAATATACAGATTACCTGGAGTCAAGTTCATCTGAATCCAATGTAGAAGAGAAAATTGTTCACTGATTGTGGGCATTCCCTTTACCCACCCTCATTATATACATTATCTAACTCTTTCGCCATATTCTTAATGGTACATTGATTTTCTAAAATCAAGAGCACAGATTTCCCTCCCAAGTTCATTCTAAAGATTTATTTAATTAAATTGCTTTTTACTTTAAATAAGTGTTTCTCAGATAAATTAGAGATCCACTATCCTTTTATTTACTTTGAACATTTATATATAATGTAATGTCTATTATTATATTATATATTATTATGTTATGTTATGTTATGTTATGTATATGCCTGTAATATATCAGGCTATGGTTAAGGGTTTTCTTAACCTTAAGGAATGTTAAGAAAGGTTTAACCTCAAAAGAGCCTTGTGAAAATTTAAAATGTCTCTAAGTGACTTGTGCAGTCCTTGACTTACTTAGATTCAGAAATCAAAGTCACTAACAGACATTAAAGGTCAATTTGTCTGTGTTTTGGTTTGTTTGCTTCTTTCCATATGTACCCCCAGGTGAGTTTATATCCTGTGGGGTCAGTTTGAAATACTGAACCATGAATTCCATGGTTCTAAAACCCAGTAGCTTAAGTTTTAGGAAGAACCTGTTTTAAGAGGGATGTGACCATTCTAAAAGCCAAATATAATGGCCTCATACCTCAGTTACCAAGGGCCTTCCAGAATGGAAAACTTTTAACCAATCAATACTGGGCCCTTTAATGAAATCCCCTAATTTTTCCAAGAATAGTTACTTCTTTTGTGTGTTTACATCTCTCTCCAGAAACCAAATCAAATATCAGGAAATATTTTTCAGAGCAATCTTAAGTTTCTAAATATATATAAGTTGAATGGAAAGTCATAATTATTATTGAACCTAATTAAACCACATGTCATTGTCAGTATTTATTTTAAGTTTGATATTGCAAAAAGATCACAAATGTTACTTTATTATTATTACATTCTTATGATGATTTCATATGCATAGTAATTAAACTCTCTATTTGGTATTTAATGTTGATTAATATTCAAATACCTTCAAGTTTTATTTTAAGGAAAAGAATATTCTCTAAGGAAAAATCTTATAAGAAGAAAAATGTCTACTTATTGCACAGGATCTTCTATAGCTGCAAAAGAGAATTTGATTACTTATTATTTTTGTTCATTTTATTTTACTTTTTAGTTTTTAGACAGTTTGCATATAATATAATTTAATCAAAACTGCCTATATTTAGTTGCTAAGAGATCTAGGGGATTTGGAATTAGAAAGAAACTGAATCTTATGAGACACAAGAGACAATATTCTGGGCTGAGGTTCACAAAATAGTTTAAAAATAGAATCTATACTGACATATTCCATTAGGATAAAAAAAAATGATGTTGAAGAGTCACAAATTACCAGCATATATTTTGTCACTTACAACTTAGAAAATATACCCATTTTAAAATTTACTTTTAGCCTACTTGTGTCCAAATAACAAAGCTTGTTTATTTTCCTCTTACAGAAAGTACAAGAACATTAAACTATTTTTCTCCAGTCAGTTCTCTTCAAAGGTTATTTGTCATTTTTAAAAGACTCAATAGACTATTTTATATTAACATGTTTTCCATACTTTATTAATTTAGATTAGACTATTTTTATTCAGTGATCACTATTGTTAAAAAATTGAGATAGCTTTTGCTTTTTCCAGACTGTTATATCATCCTTCTAACTCAGTATGACCAGCTCTGAAGTGAATAACATGTGACATATCAGGCCTAGATTTTTTTTTTTTTTTTTTTAGGCCTAGATTTTAATTTTGTATTTGGACACCAAATCTTAGCCTAATGCAGGCAGTCCAAACATGTGTTCTTAGCTGGTATAGTGCTGTGGATTTTGTAATCAAAAAGCATACTGCCACTTGAAGCCTTTGGTTGGGGTATGGAAATAGAGAAATTAATTGTTTTATATATATATTTTTAAATGACACTTTAAATTGATAATGTTAATAGGATCTCAAGTAGTACTCTCACTCTTGTGAGTAGGGAGTGAATTTCTATAGACCTCTTTTGCTCAGGCCTTTCGTATCTGTTTGTATTTGGAAGGGTTCTCTTTCTATCACGTGCCTATAGGGAGGGGTGGAGAACTTTTCCCCTCTTCCCCTCTAAGTTCTTTGGCTGGTCTAATAATTAAATTGACATAAGTCAGATTAACAGGAGAAAAACAAATTTCATACAGAGCTCCATAAAAATCTGAGACTCCCAGGCAGTCAGGTAATTGAGGCTTACATGCCATCCTGAGCTAAGGAAAAGAAAGTAGGGGTCTGAGGCTTCAAAGTGGAGGAAGACAATTCACAAGAAGACAAGAAGAGCAAATGTTTGATAAACAAGTGTTTGCTATGTCATGTACATAAGTCTTTCTGATATAAAAAGTTATCTCTGGTAATAGCTCTCTTCCTAGTATAGACCCCCCTACCTAAATACTTTTTGGAAGTTAAGGAGGAGGTAAAAGACTCTTCCTGAGTCTGCTGGGCCTCTGATTACCTTCAGCTCAAAATCATCCCATGCCAAAGTGGCACACTCTGGGGTGTTGTATTCTGCTCCCCTTTATGCCCATTTCCACACACGATTGTGTAATTTTAGAGGGGACAGCCCAGGGCATGTTGGCGATATAGCTGGACAATTTATTCTTATAGGATTTTCCAGTGTGTGCTCTGCCAAAGGCCAGGTCATTGCTGCATCGCTCTTTTGCAGCAAACCTTAATTGATAATGACAATATAGGCATTAAAAAGCCATGCTTTCAAATTCTGTAGAAGCCTCTTGTACTTTTTACTGATGTTTTACTGGATTACAAAGAGAAGAGTCAAGTTCCTCTTGTTTATTATTAAAGATCATTAAAAACTGCCAAGAGGAAAGGTTGTAGGGGCAAACCACATTTCACAGTAAGGGAATATTTCATCCTGCCTACCACTGTGGCCACAAGTATGTTTTGTAATCAGACAACCCTGGATTTGAATCCTGGTTTGGCCACTTATTAGCTCAACTATTTCATGCAAATTAATGTCTCCGACTTTCTGTTTCTTCTTTGATAAAATAAGAATCAAAAGACTTGCCTCACAAGGTTACTAAGAATTTTAAAAAATAATGCATATCAGATACTTGGCATAGTGCCTGGTACATAAGTACTCAAAGAATGCTAGTTTTTTGGGTTTTTTTTTTTTTTCATTTAATTTGTTTTATGCTGGTGTCAGTTATTTTTGTTGTTAACATTATTTTCTAACAAGATAACAAGCTAGGAAATACATAAATGTTAGATGGATCAAGCACGTACAAACGGTCTAGAGCAGGCTCTGTGTTAAGAAGAGATAAGTAAGAGATGAGAAAATTCTCAAATATCAAATAAGGAGAAAAAAATTGAGATCCAGAAACTTAATACTTTGAAGTATGCAGAAGTGAGGTGTCCACCTTATGCTTTCTTTTCTATGTTCTTCTGGGTTGCCATGTAAAAACAGCCTGAAGCAAACGCTTAGGATTTCTGTAGGACATGCTTTTGACTTAGGTGACTGTGATGTGATGGAAAAACCAGGGGTTTAAAGTCACTTGTATTGTAAAGATTTGGGCAAGACTCAGCCTCATTTATCACCTACTAGATAGGTGAAAAAATACCTGTATCTTAGGTGTGTGTGTGTGTGAAACTCAATAATATGAAATTAATGAAGATAAATGTGCTATAAAACATTAAAATATTATTTGGGGGAGTTGCTAGGATAATAGGGACACCCTTATAGTGTATAATTACAGGTTCAAGTATGAAGGGCTGTGCCACTATCTGTTCTTTATAAAAGATGTATCAAAAGAAAAATTTGTGTTGTAAGAATGGGTATCTGTGCCTCAATCATAATCATTCCACCAAGTGAACATCAAAAGTAAGTCATAAAGAAAAATTAGTTGGATAGTATAATCTGACCAGGAAGTTTTGTTTGTTTTTTTTTTAATAGAGAAGACTCTTGTTGAGAGGGTCTGTATTAGTCAGGGTCCTCCAGAGAAACAGAACAATATATATATTGAGAGAGACCAAGAGATACAGAGACAGAGAAAGATTTATTTTAAGGAATTAGTTTATGTGACTGTGAAGGCTGTTAATTCCAAGGTCTGCAGGGTAGGATGACAAGCTAGAGACCCAGGGAAGAGGTGAGTGCATTCTAGAGGCAGAATTCTTTCTTCCTTGGGGGAGGTCTGTCGTTTATCTCCTAAGGACTTCAACTGATTGGATAAGGCCCACCCACATTACAGTGATTATCTGCTTTACTCAAAGTCTACTAATTTAAATGTTAATTTCTTCTTACAAATATCTTCACCGTGACATCTAGGCTGGTGTTTGTCCAAATATCTGGGTATCACGATCTAGCCAAATTGACACATAAAATTAACCATCATAGGGTTTTATCCATTTCTTTTCAGAAATGAATTTAAATCACTTTGTTATTAACTAATTATTCTATTACTAATAAACACTCCAAACACCAGAGACACACAACAGAATAACCCTTCAAAATCTATTTCTGAAGAAGATATCTTTTATTTAAGTTTTTTTCTTCCCATTTTAAAACCACAATTTTTATAACAACAGAAGAAACAAAAACAGAAATAACGATCTTTGTTCTTAGGTATTTCCATTTAAAATTTTCCATCCAAAGTAATTTTTCTCCTTCACAGAAGTATCTGGTCCTCAGGGACTCCACTCTTTACTTCAAGACAGAGGCGAAAGAGCATTGCAAGGAGACCCGCTGCTCATGGCTGTGATGTGAAGAGCCTGGCACCCCTGCTGGTCCGGCCTTCATGGGGGGTGTCTAGTCCATCACTTTTACCCCAGTGTTATATTGGTGTACAAAGGGCATTGCAGATTTCTATGGCTCCTGCAGTTAATGTCTGGGACCAGGCTAAAAATAAAATTTCCATTTTATCCTTTGACAAATATTTTGAGACTATTAACTCTATTCTGACTCCTGAAAATATATACACACTGTATGCTTATTTCTCTTGTCTTTGTTAGTTTACCTTGTATTTGGTGTTTTAAATGGAAACGTGCTAGTAAGAAAGTCCTCCTTGTAACGGGAATCCTGTATGTTTTCAATTCCATCATAATTAAGAGTCTTTGCTGTTGTAAATGCCACCTGTAGGTTAAATATAAACCAAGCATCTGTCAGCATCAACGTAAGAGAGCAAATAATGCCATAAATGCTAGGAGAGTAAAACTAGAACTGCATTGAAATGAGCCTGTCATCCCCATGAGGGGTGACAAACACATTCCTGTTTAGTTCTGTAAAAGAGCAGAGTTAATAAGTACATATATTTTCACATACAGTGATATATATAAATCTTTCCTTAGAGTTGTGCTGATTTTCCAACGCATGCTGTCCTGTCCCCTTCCCCTCTGACTCCTCTTCCCCAAAATGCCCTTCCTATGGAACTGATCCCAGGAGCCACTTCCCCCGCTTGCCCTGACCACCCCTCCCATGAGACGCCAGACCTCAGTGCTCCTATAGCACACGAGTACACCTCTGTCATAGCATCTGCCACCTTACCTGTCAACCTGTATGCCTCACGTGTGAGATTGTGGGTTCCCCTGAGGTCTTTGTTTCCCCAGAACTCCGCACTGAGGTCTGCACAATAAGTATTTGTTGAGTGAATAAATTAACATAAAGTAATAAATCAGTAAACACCTGGTGAGTTCTACTGATTCAAGAATGATGATAGAACTCTGCAGATTGCATTAATAACAGGGCTTGACAACATTCTTTTTTGACAAAATAGAGATGGTCATGGACAGGCCGCTGTGGCTTGATTAAGGGCTCTTCAACATGGCATACTCTGCCTCTCATACAGCATCGTTCTTTTTGTTTCTAGTTCCCTTCGTCTCCCCTGAATGGGCACAGCAGTATCACTTCAAAGTGGAGAGTAACTTAGCACTCGTGAATGCCTCAGCATTTTGGAAGGCACTTTTCTTCTGGGTGAACCAAGGGAAGTGTGGAGAGTCCTTTGAATCCTCTTCTTAGTGGGACCACTGAAAGCAGCCTTCTCTTTGCTTTTCAGAAAACACCTGCTGGCAACTTTGATTCTCTACTCTTCTCTCTCACTGCACACTATCCCTTAGCTTTATAGCACTTATCACCATCTGTAATTATTTTTAAGTGTTTGGTTATTTCACTGCATTACCAGAGAGGCAATACAGAATCCTTCCTTCTGCATCTCCTCTCCATTTCCATTAAACCATTCAAATGCTTACGCCCCAAATAAAACATGGAAATTAATAAATATATATTTTTTCAGGTGAAGTCTCTTAGCTCGCTTGCCAAGCAACTTGCTGCTGTCAGGTTTCCACATAGAGAAAGTCTGACATGTTTGCTCATTTGTTGCCACTAAATTACAATCCTCCTGGGAGAACACTGCCTTGTTCCTAGCTGTGTTCCTGTACTTAGCAGTGACTGAAACAACCAGGGGATCACTAAAGGCCTGCTGAATCACAAACCTCCTGCCAACTCATTTGACTTGGTCACCAGTTTAACTAAGTTTTTCAGTAAGTCATAAAACTTCTTACACCATTTTATGCTACTTAAAATAATTTTTTAAAATCACATCCTCAGAGAATTTTGTATCACTTATATGATTGTTTATTAGTTCACATAGACATGCTTAATGATAAATTCCAGCAAACATTAAATCAAACAGAGAGAATTATTGTAACCATCTATCTTTCTTCTGGCACTCATGTAGTTTGGGACCACAATGCTCCCATAAAAGTATTTCAGTGTTTGTTGGCCAAACTTCATCCCTTTCGTTAATGGATTTGCCGAGGCTCAACTATTTTTCAGTGACAATCAGATATGAATCCACTTTAATTTGCAAAGCCTCCCAAGTTGTCTGGAAATCACAAGGACTTGTTTACCCTATATTTTACATGCAGTATTAATGTTTGTTTTAAGTAACTGAGTACATTCCAGGAAACACAAACACATACACACAAACATGCACACACAAACCTTCTCTTCTGAGCATAGTTTAAGTTTGTGTCCATAATTTTCTTAGACTGTTTCAACCAGTTCCTAATCAGGGTGCTTCCGACTATACTTTTCTTTTAAAAGAGAGAAATGAATTTTGTGAGATATTATCTCAGACATACATAAAATATCCCACAATATATATTTATTCCCAGCAAACTACCTAGGCTTCAGATGTGAGCCTAATGTTTTCTAAACAGTATCTTCTTTATTTAAAATATAGTAATCATTTCAGAAGCTATCTTATGCTAAGGCTGGATGTAATGAATAGAGGCCATTTGTACTTGAACACATAACATACTGCAGGCATTTGTTTCATACAGAATTGTATGATTATGTGCAGGATTTTTTTCCTCTCAAGTGAAAAATAAGTCTTGAAAGTCTTTAAGGTCTATACCCTACCTCGGCTATACCAGAAGAATCCTAAAGAATTCTTTCTGGGATTTATTTTGTCCTTGATTTTTCCTTTTAAGATATGGTTTTGTTTATCACATTTCCCTCCTTTTGCCTTAGTAGGGAGTAGGGTGGAAAAACAAACCAAGCACGGGCAACAAATCTGTCCAGTGGGCCATAGTGGAAGCACAGTAGGTGTTGGCAGAAAGGACAAGTGTCTGAAACATGGTAAATATGCAGCACAGGCAAGTGCTTCTGGTGCTGAATTTTGCCGCAGGACATGCTGAGGCAGACACTTGTATAGACAACTGCTTCTAAATATGTCCCTGTATCAGCAGGAAACCGAAGATCTCCCCACTCCTATTTTTCAGTTCTGAAAATGGGTCCCTCTGAGCAATTACGTAGTGAATTAGCAAGCATCCCGAATAAGCCGCGAGGGCCAAGCTATTGGACAAGAGGATTTTAAAGAGCAAAGAAAAACAGGAAACAACTATCAAAATAAGCACTGAACAGACTTCCGTGATCCATGCCATGTGCAAGTGGCATGTAAGGAGCAGGAGTGAGGGAGCGTAATGATTCTCAGGCAGTCCTGCTATGGAGCACTTACGAAGTGTTTTTAATCCTCTAATTGGGTTAAGTTCATTTAATTAGCACTGAAAAGATGCAGTTTAAGTGTTTAATAAAACGTTTATATTCAGAACAGCTACCAGATGTTTTTCAATGTAGATGTTGTGAAGTTATGCATTTTCTTCTTCTAGAAATCAGTACTTTCATATAATAAGAAATAACTGTTTTGCTTCAGTAGGTGGTGCCTCAGCTGAGAAAAGAAAATTTCATGTTTTTGGTGTTGTCTCTATCATTTTTAGGAAATCCTTGCTTTTACACTCTCCATTCGGTCTACCTGTGTACACAGATGTTCACACACATCCTCCACAACACGCATGTACACATGCAGGCACACACTACCTCTTAAGAGCTGAGCAACAAATAGCAAGATTTCCCTTGGTTGAAAAGAGTTAAAAAGGAAACTCTGAACACTTTATTAAAAGCTCTTCCATGTGTTAGCCACAGGGAAAGACGTTGGAGAGCATCATGAATCATGGTGTCCTTCACCAGCTGGAGACATTCTCCTTAGTGTGCTACGCTCTCTCAAGGAAAAAGGCATTGGAAAAACATTAAAGGTAGATTCCTCTGGGCCACAGAGCTGGAAGATGGGGTTGATGAGGCGAAGTGGGATAATCACTTGAAATTATACACATGAATTGAATCTTCACACTCCCAGAATCAGTAGATGGTAACTTCTTTTTTTTTTTTTTTTTCAAGTTGTTTAACATAGCTTTTCCACATTGCAGGACAAATCAGAATAATTGCTAAGCATTCAGAATCTACTTGTCACACAGTCACACGGGCAACTCTGACTGAGGGCTTTGACTCAAAGTTACAAATGTAAAAGTACTGAAATTACAAAGGTTTAGTTGGTAGAAAGCCTGTCTTGGTTAAATAATATGTACTGTATGATGTGACTTGCTACCTGTTCTCTATCTTCTTCAATTATCATTTTACAGATTCTTAAATCCTGATAGTGAACATAAAGAAAAAAAATATAGAATTATCTCCAAAAAGGAACTATATTTGAAACTTACTTTCTTGAAAATGACAAAAGAAAATAGTAAAAGGAAGTGTTGCAAGAAAATGGCATCTTTGAATGATTAACTAAAAGCTGACAAAATATTAACCAGTCTTTCAAAGTGGTGTTTAAGAATGGCTTCTTTATGTTCCGTTTTTAAAAAGAACATTCAACTTTTAAGGCCAGTCTCCAAGAAAATAGGCTTTGCTATTCCTTTGAAGCTCAATTCAATATCTTTGTCTAAGGGAAGAAAAATCACATCTTGACTGTAGAAGTCATATTGAAACACTGAAGTGCTTACTCGTGCTGCTGCTGTCAGTCATACTCGTAACACTTGGTGACTGTCCTCAATCCAGGCAGAAAACCCATTTTCAGTTAACATGGATCAATTGGAAAGAATATAAACCACTCTGCTGCCCTGAAGACATGCAGATGTCCACTCTCACACAAGTTATCTGGATGTTCAGTGGGAATGAAGGGCTGCCCAGGAGGGCTCCTGAGACCCACAGAGGTTTGATCATAACATCACATTGTCAATGTTCTGTATTTTATATGAAAAATAAAATAAAGTAATTGAAAATGACATATTAATGTCCTACCTTAGCAACTGCATCAATTACTATAAATGACAATACCATACTTCCAAGGCACTTCTTACTTTCATAGTACTTTTCTTCTGATGCTATCAAGGTGCTCATGAGTTTAAATGGCATGAACCCACTGAATCAGACCTGAGCTGATATTACTTATGACTGAAAAGTATCCTTTGTTTGGTTTCTGTAATTACAAAACCAGAGGATAAAAGCAATAAATGTTATTAGTTAGGTAAAGCATTTTGTTTGATGCTCAAAAATACTTTGGAGTGAGAAAATATGTCTGGCTTTGATGACAGTAAACCTAAGGAGATTAAACATTGACTGATAAATTTCATGCAACAACTAATTTTAAAGTATCCTACATGCATTTTTGATACCTAATGGGCTCTTTGAAGGGTTAGTGATATTTTATTTATGTTTTCAACATTGATCTTTAATTTGGCATCATCTGACATCCAATTAATAAGCCTTTAGTTTTACTTGTTAGGTGATGCTAAATCAGTTCTGAGGATTGTGGAAAAATACAAATAGTTTTAGAAAGATTAAAGACATAGGAATAAATAAAACTAAGTTTATTGTAGGTTTCACAACTGAGGAAGATAAAATACAAAAATTTGGCTGCAATGGCTATATATCTTTCATTTCATTTTTATACTGATTATGCACAACTGTCACCTAGTTAATGTATCCAACTGATGTTGATGCTCACAATAACCTCATAATGAATCGAGTATTATTGTCTACAATTTTAGAGGTGAATTAACGGTACAGAGATGTTAGATAAGACCCCAATGTCACTGCCTGTGATAACACAGGTGTTTGAACCTTGGTGCTCAGAAGCGAGTCTAGAGTTCTTTCACCCACACTAGGCTGCCTCTCATGAGACTATGTTTCACATATTTATATAGTTCATTGTTTTGGTTATTCCCAGGTTAATATTTTTAAAGGAGTGGCTAACAGGGTACATTTAGGAAAAAGGGAAGACTTGTGAAGGACATATTTCAGGACAAACTAATTTCTTTTGCTTCTCAAAGTCCTGTACCACATGGTCTCACATACTCCTACTCACAGAGGCAAGCTCCCCCAAACCAAAGTAAATAAAATCACATTTAAAGAGATTAGTACTCGATTATTCTCCTTTCTACCAACTATAAAATAAAATGCCGCGGCTTTCTTGTATAGGATGAGGGATTTAGATTAGCCAAAACACCAAAAGCATCCCTATTATCAGAAGTGTAACTCATGCCGGTTTGTTTGTGAGGTTGTTACGGAGGTTTTTCCTTAACATCCAAAGCAAATAAGCAGGGATTCCATTCTTAAAACTGGGACTTGGTGTGACCGTTTCAGAGTTCTCTAAGGCGATACTTAAGCCTATTTCTCTGGCTTTGTATACAGAAGTGTCTTAATCATTTGAAAGATAATTATATTAAGAAAGATGATTGTGACTTCATTGGAGAGAAAAACTAAAGGAAAGAGTCTCTGTGGAAAGAGAGAGCCCAATCTAAATGTACTGAGGTTGTCCGAGTGAGAAATGGCAACTTTTAAACTAAGGCAGTGTGCTTAGGTTGGTTGTGGAGAGGAAGCATTTGCTTTATAATTTTAAGAGCTTGTTTTTATTTAAATTCAATAAATTTATTTTTATCTATAAAGTATAAAAATTGAATAACATTTCATAATACCTTTTTCATTAATTTCACCCATGGGAGTATAATGATCATGAATTAAGATGCCTTATTCATCTGTGGAATTGCCCTGGTATCAGTGGGTATTTACAAAATAATGTAGAGGACATGGGTGTTAGCCTCAAAGATTTGTAACTGGGAAAGATGAGAGACTGGGGAATAGACAGCCAAGAGAATACCCATGGGGTTAAATACATGGAAGTGGGAAAGACTGGATAATTATGTGTTTAAGTTTTAACCATCCATGCCCTGGTTTAAACCTTATGAAGGTGTAATCAAGGTAATGGGAGGAATATAATTTTGTTGTCATGGTGTTTAGTGCAGACTAGCCAAAAATGTGAGAAGCATGGGGCTGGTGAAAACAAGGCTGTTAGAGTTTCCTGAATATGAAACAACCAGAAACTGAATGGAGGTTTGATAGAATAATGAGAGGAATAAAGTACCTGAGACATATTACAAGGAAAAAAAATAAGCCACAGTTCACGTCAGATTTCTGAATAAGAGGTGGGAATGATCTGCCAGTTTTGCTTCATTATGGCTGTAATGAACCTCTGCTTCAGAACTCTTTCTTTCTAATTCAGTCCAACTCCATGGACACAAGATCGCATAGTCAATCCAATGTTGAGACTTTTTTCTCAGTATCTTTTGAAAATACTTGTATTCATTAAATAGCAACCAAAAACATTAACTTTGACAATTCTGAATAAAATGAGTGACCTTACACTGATGTATTCTTGGATTAAATATATGTAACAGGAACAGTGACCCTATAGAAAATACATACAGTATTTCTACACAAGGATCATTCTTAAGTGCCATTTTTCTAAGTAAATTATAGAGTAGGAAAATGGAAGACATCCTTATATTTCTCTAAATGGTGGCTTATTCAATGAAAGAAAATCAGAAATTTAACCTTGTCAGCTCTGATTGTGGAATAAACTGACATAGTTTAACTTGACACAAATGTTATCTCTGTCCTTAACATTTTTTGGCTTCTGGAAATTTTTTTTTTCCATGTCATTGGCTAAAAACAACTATCACAAGTCCCAGGGACATCATAAGTGCATTTAAACCTTAACCCATGGAAGGGGGAAGCAATCTGTCAGGAACATGAAGATCAGGGTTTATCCTTCTAGTATTTATAGCCTAGCTTCCTGAATAATGATTCTTTCTCAGCAAAGACCACAAAATCCAACCCTTGAATGGAATGGCACATATTTCTTATACAGAACTGGAAGTAGCTAGGAACCATGTTGTAAAAAATACACATGAAGTTTGCACTACAGAGACCCTACCTGTTTTGTTGTCCAAAATGTGAGTAATATAGTAGATTTCTAGTGAAAACTATTGTTTATATTATATGAGTAGATGATATTTCATGAACTATACTAAAGGTACAATATTAGTAACTTAATCAAAGTGGAAATATTGACATCTAATTTCCCAGAATCGGAGTGAGAGATAACAGATGCTCTAAATTTGTGTGTTAAAATTTACTTATTTTCAGCATGAGGAAGTTTTCCAGTTTGTGATGTCCAACCCAGAACTACTGGTGACAGGGAGAACTCAACAGTGCTAAACCTGTCATTTCCAGCCACTTGGTGACTTATATTAATCTCAGTGTTCTGAATAATTCCACTTTACAGACAGCATATTTCTGTGCTTATAAAGTTACTTTGTTCTGTTTGATTAGGAAATAAACTTTCTAGAACACTTCACCTTGCAATCAGTTTTTCTGTGCCTTCTTTGTCCTGTCTATTATTCTACCTTTTCAAATGTTTTCATTACAGAGAATGTCCAATGGCTACACCTGCACTTTAGACTATGCTAGTGAGCACATATAGTTTTATTTTACTCTGGTCATGTTTGTTTTAATTACCATCATTCATCTAAAATTAATGTCCTCTGTCAACAACAGAGGAGCAGCAGCATGCAGCACTGTTTTTAGAATTAGAAGCACTAAATCCTGTCCCGGTACAAAGGAGCTGTGTAAGTGCTGGCAAGTCACTTTTCCTCTCTGAGCCCATCTTATTTACCGAAAATGACGGGAATGAGGGAGGTGCTCTCTACTGTCTCTCTTGGACACTTCTAAAACAGCTAGTCTTATCTACAATACTCACCTATATATCTACATTTTTCCATCTTGTGAAGAGGAGAACATAGCAGGATAGTGAAGGGAGATGGTGCATATCTTAACCCCGGCGCTATTCTCTCAGATGTCAAAAGGAAAGTCCCGCCTCACGTATTTCATGTGGTCTGTCATAGTTCCCTGCTCTAATGTATAGTACTCTGCTCAAGTCTCTCCTTTCTTCCTCCTTTCTAGTTCTTCTTTAGGAAAAATAAAAAGAAAGGCAGTAGGAGCTAGGGCAGAATTGCAGCCAAAAGTAACCACTCTTTTATAAAGCAAAGTCCCATTATATGTATGTATGTGCGTGTCAGTGATACAACTTCACACACTTGCTGGCCCAAGATAGTGAAACAGAGAGGAGAGGGAGATAGCTGAAACAGTCGAGGTTTTTCTGCCAGTCATTCTTCCTGGCAGAGTGAGCAGATGTCCCTGAGTAAACTGCTGTGGGTGACATGAATGCCTGTCCCCCATTCCCTCATGCTTCTTATAATTGAGCAACTTGACATGCTGAATGGATTTCATAAGTATTTTGATTATACCTCAATTTTGCCTTAAACACTCAGTTTAAAACCTACTTAAGATGTTACACTATGATGGGTTTCAAAAATATAAGTTCCAAAGCAAAACAGAACCAATAAGGACACTTAAAATAAAAATCAGTTTATCATAAAAGAATCTCCACACTGCTCATAAAATCTGTGCTTTAGAAGCAATAATTCAAATTATGAAAGAAGTCAAGAAACAAAACACTTGAATTCCTTAAAATAAAACCAAACAACTCTTGTTTTATCAGTGACACAATGATTCAGTGATTTTCTTATTTTATCATTTGTGTTATATTATTATTGTTATTTGCAATATCTCTCTACACATGCACACAGTTCGATTTTCTGCTAACGCCTCAAAATGACTCACTGTTCAAGAATTGTTTTTTAATAATTTAATCCACTAAGTGCAGGTATAAGTAGCTGATTAAAGTGCAGACTCCCTCTCAAAGAAGATTTTATAATAGCTCCTTTCCTGAAGTTAATTTTTGAAGTAAAGGCAAATGTTCTGGAAAGGTATTGGGTGGAGGATGTGAAGACTCTCTTTTAAAATGACTGTTAGAAATCCACTTCGTAATTTTCCTACATAAACCAGTCATCAAACCCAACAGAGGACAAGAGGGCATGAAGGCCAAGGATTTCAGGTGTCTTGAATGAGTCATTCTATACATCATAATTAACATCTGCACTGCTATTCTTGTCAAAAAGAAGAACGCTGAATATGTTAATGCTCAGAAATGCAGTAATTCTTTTCATCCTGATCTTACTTAATAGCTCTGTTAAAACTATATTTTTGCTTTTAAAAATGGACCTCATAATGTATCATATGGAACATTATGGAACTCATAATGTATCAGAAATTACAGTGGAGGAGTTTTCCTGTTAAGTATGATTGGAAATAATGTTTTTTAAAAAAGAAAAAGAGCCAGGGAGCTTTACCAACTCATAGATTTTGTAATCCATTTGGACATGAAATATATAGGGCTTTTTCATACATCTAGTTTGGTTAGCAAAACTAAGAATGAACATATGTGCATATGCAAATGAAATTAAAATGTCCACTAAGTGCTAATTATGAAATCACTGGATCTAATTCAGAAAACTTCATGTTATTGGTTACTAAAGTACATCCTTTCCGACATTCGTATAGCACATTTTCCTAACTGAAAATACAAGTTCTTGAATTCATAAGGACTGTACCCATGCAGTCACCAACAAGTCTGCTGTTAAATAAGCACAGGAAATGTAGCCTGTGCCTTGTTCTCTAATGATATTAAGGAAGCAGATGGCTCGAAAAAAGATGTGTTGGTACAAGGTGGTAAATCATAAGCAGGGATAAATTGCCAGCTTACCTCAAATCCAGCCTGTTTTCCAGTCCCTAACCTCACTAAGTGCTGCCACTCAAGTTGAACTTAACTGTGCCAGAGTTTTGATTCATGCCTTTAAACACTTGGGCAGTGTTTATATGTGAGAAACTGAGTTGTGGCCATTTTCACAATCAATATTGATCTTCCCTGCCAAAATGATCACAGATTAATTTACATCTGTTATTGAGATAACCAGAGAGAATGGAATGGCTTGGCTTCTCTCCATGCATTTGGTACATTTTGTTAGGTACTTGAATACTATGGCTCAGGAATGTATTCTCATTGACAGAAAAAAAGCATCCAACATGTGTTTCAGGAAAACAGCAAAGATAATATGACACCATTTTAATATCAATTCCAAATAAAAATAATATTCACACCATCCATGCTCCCTAAAATACAGTACATGACCTTGTAAATGTAATTTGGGTCACTTTATCAGTTTCCCTTATGATTTAGACTTAATAATAGTCGATGAAGCAGTAGCATCATAAGCCTAGCACATTTCTAGTCCACTCGTGCTGTAGCTAGGTACAATAGACACTGTGAGCTAGTGAAGAAACAAAGAAAGGATAACAAGAAAGAAAAGTGAACTACAGTGAGCTACAGTGAAGAAACTTTAAGCAGCCTAGAAGGAAAAAAAAAAAAAAAAACACTAAATAATAATTTTAAGTCTTAGAAGAGTTCAGAAAACACTCACAGAAATTGCTTATCTCATCATGAAGCAATTAGAGAGAACAAGTTAAAAAAAATGCACTATATGTTTACAAACACAACCTGTGCATCTATAGTGACTGCTTTAATTAAACAAACAAATGAAAACAGCCTTGAATTTTATGTATTGACCTGACCATCCTAGGGATTCAAAGGGCTCTGGCATAGGAAGCCAGCCAGGCAAGTCACTTTCAAACAGCATTAGCTCCTAAAATAGTAGTGATGACCATCAACCAACAATAGTTTATATGAATACAAATACATTATCAGTGTCATGTTGACCTTCATCCATGATCATGCACCTGGATACCAATTTCAGAACTAGTTCTTTATATAAAGAAAATATATTTCATAGTTGTCATTTCTAGTTCTCTTTCTAAAATTAATTAGAATATCAACCTCTCACCCTCTGCAAACAAGCAGAATTTTTAAAAATCACTGAATCTTTATCATGAGCAGAAAAATCTAATGGTAAATTAACACCCTGCAGCTAACAAAAATCCTTGTATGTCTCCTAGTTCATGGTTTTGGCTTTCTTCAACTTTATGTCAAAAAATTTGAAGAGCAGTTTGTAATCACTGATATATATTTATAGCTCACTTCAGGAGCCAGTCAGGCATGATCATGTAACAACGCCAGGTATGTGTCTTAAGCTCTGCATAAAGTGTTTGTAGCATATTCAGAGGAGGAGAGAATACATTTTAAGGGCTGTAAGAGTAAGTACCAAGAAGTAATGCTTTTGATTTAGTGAAAAATGCTCTGAAAGGGGAAGAAATTTGGCTCAGTAGCTTGGCTTAAATGGAGGATGCTCAAATCTCTGTGATCTTAAATTGTCTGTTTAATCCAATAACATCTTTTTTCATCTATGCCATCTTTCAGTAAAAGGAGGCTTGGAGACTATAATTAAGACCTACATAATATAGTTATATTAACTAAAATAATGCGACTGTCAACTTGGTAACTGTAACTAAGATAGCACGCTTATGGATAGATAGATGGATACATACACATAGATGTTTCCCAAGTAGTAACTCCAAGTAATTTATTAGCAATAAGATGGTTGTGGAATATGCTGTTTGTTGGAGTTCTATTTACATTCCATGCTGACTGAGAGAACATTCTGGGAGTATTTCAGCCAGATTAAAAAATACCCTTAGTGCCTAATTTTGAACCAAAGCCATACCAATTGTTTTAGATGACAAGTTAACTTTATAAATCTTGCCAGAGGTTCACAGATCTCAAAACCTTTGTCTGTCATCTAGATTAAAAAGTAAAGGTTCACTGTGCAGTTCACTTCTATTAGAGAGAAACGAACTGACATCCTAAGTAGTATTGATAATATTTGTCAAGGGCCAGCTGTCTTGTGATTTTATTGATGTGGTAGACTGAGGCACAGCCAGCTCAAGAACTCAAAACAGGAATTAAGTGCTTTAACCATACTTTACTGCATAAAGTCAAAAAAGACACAGAAAAGTGATTTATAAATTTACTAATAATTTTTACTTCCAGTGAAGATATACTGGGTTAGTTATTTTGTAATGATCCATGTACACAGAGTGTGGTGCTTGGTGAGTATATCAAGAACAGCATTTCAAGAATTTTTACTGAAATATTAAAAAGACAATGGAATATTCCATTCATTCTTACTAGCTCTCTTTTCATCAACTCACAAGGCTGCTCTGAATTTTTAAATAATATTTATTTGGAGTTATTACCCCAATAATTGGCTTACATATTATATATAGTTAATAGAAAGTATAGTTTCCAAACTGATCACAATTGTCTTGTTTAGTGGTAGATGACCATAAAGGATTTTGAAATTGTGTTTTGACCAGTTAGGCCTTTAAAGTTTGAATTCCACTTGGAAAGTTATCTCAAAGGATATTTATTGGCTTTATATATGGTGATTTACAAAAACAAAAAACTTTCCCACCTTTGCTCTTATACATTCAAGTTATCTCACCTGTTCACTTTTTGGTTTCCTGAATAAATTCTTCAAACCTTCCATAGCTCTTTCTAGATTCCAGGCACATTGCACCCACCCCTTTCCTTATCTCTTCAGGCCTAGGAATGGTAATATTTTCCTACTTTTTCAGGTCCTTGCCTCCCTTACTACTCCTTTTTAGTTCACTTTCCTAGCCCACACTCCACAGTCCCTTCATTAAACTCTTTTCACTTAACCCTTTTGAGTGCCAGTCCTGTCATGCCAGAACACTGAAAGATACCCAAGCTATGCCAGCTCGCAGGGAGGCACACTTTCACATTGTGATCTGATGGATGCCTCAAAGCCTTCTCTATCTCAAAATCACATTCTTCTGCCATGATGCTTCAAGCATTCATATGTGTGGATTGAACCGGCTCTGGAAGGCTCTTACCGAAGTGCAGATATTCCTCCGAAGGATAGCAATTAACATTTTGGTCAATAACACTGTAAGATTAATGAGTTTATCAGAGCAGCCAACCACCAATTATGCCCAAGAGACAGGTCATTTTGACAAGACAGATTGTAAGATAATAAAAACATATTTAATTGCAAAGGGACAACAGATCTAGATAGGAAGCAAATGTGATTAGCCACAACTCCTCTAAGGAAGTTATTGAAATAAACCAGAGGGGAAAAAAGACAATACCTGAGAAGACAAGGTCAAATTTTGCTTACCGCAAATTTTTCTCCCTGATACAGAATTAGTGACAGTACCTCTCCCTTATTTTGTTTTCTTATATTCACTAAGAAGCTTTATTCTGAGAGTAGCACTAGTTTTCCTAAAATTTTGCATGTAAACATCAGCTTAATCTTGAGAAAATTTTAAATATTTTTTATTAAATGTGCAAGTGCGTTGATGTTGCAACAACATTGTTCTGTTTCAGAAAAATGATAAATGATTCATATCTTATAAAATTATAATGGCAATATTCTTTGATGATAAATATTGCAATATTATATGCATTGAAGTTGGGACTTATGGTCAACTACCAATAAAATAGCGAAATACTAAAGAAAAGTAACTTGTCTTCCTATCCTCAGAAAATTATAGTCTCTGATGGGCAACAGGCAGAACAGAAAATACTGCAGAAAATCTCAGCCAAATTTATATAGATGTTATAAAATTCACATGTAATACTTATCATTTTAAGAGAGAAATCTATCTTTTAAAGACCTATATTAACAAAGTAATTTCTCTGGATTTGCAAGGTGCATTTGGAGATAAACATACATTTAGATCGAAATGGGTAATCCTATGCATTACCCAGAGAGGGCAAGATTTCTCTCCACAATACTCCATTATACAAGCCATTTTCAATAATGAAGTAATGACATTTTCAACAGTCCCCTTAGGAGATTCTTTCAAAATATAACATTATGCTTCTCATTTTTAGAGTAGTTTTCCTTTATGTACAACTAAATTTAAACAATGAATTACACCATGGTATTCTACATGTAATCTAATGTAGCATATTAGCCTCTTTTTAAAATCACACTTTCCCCTAAAATTTGTGAAAAGTAATTTCATTCCTTAATGGTTGTAAGTCAATATATTAATGGAGTCTAAACTACTTTTAGGTTTTTAATACAATCCCTAATCAAATTAAATTTTTTCTAAATATCCTCCCATTTACCTGAACATACCTGTACCAAAGGGCTAAATTCTGCATACCTTTCTGCATCTCATTGGAGCTCTGCTTCAGAATAATTGCTAATAATTACTTTGGTATCGTCAGGCTTTCAAGAATTATTTTGTTATGTATCCTGTGAATCTGGACTTCTGAAAGCATCTAAAGAACTCAGTTAGTGAGAGGAATTATGAAGTTTCTTGCATGATTAAGCAGTTCAGTGGGATACAGGAAGCAACCTAATTATGTTTCACTTTGGGGCATTCTACTTGCTTCGACCCAAAGTAAGGTAGCACATAAGTACTTTTGAATGCAGCTATTTTGCACTTACTAATACCATTTAGACATTTCAAGTATCATCTTGGTAAAATTTTATGCTGTGAACTCTTAGCAATGTTTCTTATGTAAAGGTAAATCCATTTGATTATTAACTATTTTCTGATTGTAAATGACTTGTCACAATGTTTTACATACAGTTTTTATGTTAGCTCACTGATTTGGGGTTCAGAACAAATTTCATGTTTTCTTTTCTTTCAAAATCTATCTAGTAATTATCTACAGTATTCTAGGCCATGGTAACAGGTGTTGAGGACATAGTTACCCAAAAGCAAATTACCTGCATTTGCAGTGCTTACGTTCTACTGTTAGAGCTAGACCATGAACAAATAAATACACTGTGACAGGTAGTAATGAGTGCTATCCAGAAAAATGCAGCTGGGTAAGGGAATAGAGAGTGAATGGTGTAAAGGATATTATTTTTTATAAGGTGATCAGAAAATGCCTCTATGAAGAATCGAATTTGAGTAAACATCTAAATGAAGTGAGGCCAATGCACAAATTATAGTAAATTGAAGGTCCTGAGACCTAATTAATCTTGGTGCAAGTCAGTGTAGCTGAGCAGAGAGAGTAAGGTGGGGTTAAGGAGAGAAGGTGGCAGAGTGGGGTACGGATATGACATTGGGAGCTGGACAAGAGCCAGATCATATGGGACTCTAGGTCACAAGAAGGAGTGCAGCTTTTACTCTGAAGTCCTTGGAAGCAGAGGAATGAAGTGTTCTGCTTTAAATACTGTGTTAGTCTGAATAACTCCCAAATATATCCACATCCTTGTCCCCAAACATGCGACTGTGTTATCTTACATGACAAATGGGACTTTGCAGATGTGATTAAATTAAGGATTTTGAGATGTGATTATCCTGGATTATCTACATAGGCACAGTGTAATCACAATCGTCCTTAAAAGAAGGATGCAGGAGTTAGAGGAGGCGATGTGATAACAGAAGTGGAGATTGGAGAAGGTGTTTTGGACATGAAGAAGGACCCAGAAACCAAGAAACACAGACAATCTCTAGAAGCTGAAGAAAGGAAGGGGATGGATTTTCCACTCAGAGTTTCCAGGATGAAGCAGCCTGCTTAACACCTTGACTTTAGCTCAGTGAAATTGATTTTCAGAATTTTGACCTCCAAAACTGTAAGAGAATGTTATTTTAAGTCACTAAGTTTGTGGTAATTTGTTACAGCAGCAATAGAAAACTAATATGAGTCTATTACCTATTTACTTATAACTATATATACATGCCTCTAGTTAAGGATTAGAGCATAGACTGTCACAGAGTGAAAGAAGGAAATCCTGCTAGGAAATAATAGTGGCTTGAGGTGGTGGGTTTTCAGGGAGGGAGATAGACTAAAGAACTTGCTGATTGACTGTGTATCTTGAGTAAGAGACAGACGTTGTATTAGTTTTCTATTTATGAGTTACAAATTACCACAACTTAGCCAGTTATAGCAACACAAATTTATTATCTCAGTTTCCACCCATTTATTATCACAGGAGTCCAAGTAGGCTTGCCATGCCTAGAGGCTCACAAGGCCAAAATCAAGTTATCAGCTGGACTGGACTCCTCTCTGGAGGCTCTGAGGAAGAATTGATTTTCTAACTCACGCAGATTGTTGGTAGAATCCTGTTCCTATGGTTGTAAGATTGAGATCCCTGTTGTCCCGCTGGCTGCCCAGCTGGGGTGGCTCTCAGCAATTAGAGGCTCCTCTCAGATCCTTTCTATGTGGTCCTTTCCATCTTCAAAGACACCAATGGAATATTGAGTCCTTCTTGTGCTTTGAATCTGAGCTTCTTTCTGCTAATAGCTAGAGAAAACTCCCTGATTTTCAGGAGCTCACATGATTATGTCAGGCCCAAATATAGTTTATAAATATAGCTTAGTCTATTAACTAAAAATCAGCTTTGTTGGTTGATGAGTGTCCTTGTTTCATCTGCAAAACCTCTTTTGCCATTGTCTTAGTACAAACTGCTATAACGGGATATCATAGACTGGCTTCAACAAGGAATATTTATTTCTCATAATTTGGAAGGCTGGAAGGACCAAGATCAAGATACAGACAAAATTGGTGTCTGGTGAGATCCCCTTTCCTAGTATGCAGATAACCCCCTTCTTGCTATACATGGCAGACAGAGAGTAAAAGTATTGGTTCTCTGGTCTCTTTAGCTGCGTAGAACACTGGGAAAGTGCCCAATGGAGGTAGGTAAGTACTCAATGTGCTTGCATCTCCAAGAGAGGAGCTGCAGCAGCAGCATCTGAGAGATCATTAGAAATGGAGGAATTCAGGACCCCAGATTTACTGAATCAGATTCTGCATTTTAACCATTTCCCCAGGTGGATCATGTGCACATTAACATTTGAGAAACACTGATCTATACTTTATTAATTCAAAGTTATGGTAACATCTATGTGTAAACACACACACACACACACACACACACACACACACACACCTACAGATCCCATGCATCATAGTTGATGACTTATTCCATTTAAAAAAGAATCTTTCAGACACCTTTTAAACTATATAATTTATGAAATCTTTAAATATTTAACAACTTAGCAAAATGTTTTCCCCAAATTCCCCAGTGCTTAAAATAACCGGGGACTAATCACTATGACCTCTGGAGACCATAAGAAATAGAATCTCTAACCCAGAGACTCGGGGAGGAACAAGGCTCCAGTTATAAGTGTCCCAGGTGAAAATTATCAGAGAACTGGGCAAATAAAAATGAACTTCACCAGTTTATTTTTTCCATTCTAATTAAATACACCTGAAATCTGGGAAAGAGTGGAAAGTGTGTAAAGGCAAATTACTTCACAGTACTGTGTACTACTTGTTTGGTTTCAGACAAGCACCTGAGAGTTTTTTAAGGGGAGAGAAGATTATATAAATTGCTTTTTTTAAAAAATTGGATCTCAGCCTGAAATTCATCTGTAAAGAATTATTTCATTTCTTAATACCTTAGATTTTTTTGCACATCAAATAAGATTTACTATGTTTTTTTGAGAAACTATGTGAATTGTAAGAAATGGAGAATAATTCAGGAAATATCAGTATATGAGTAACTTTTTAAAATGAAAGACATCAAATATGAGTAAAAGAAAGAGTAAACTATAAAAGAAAGTAAATATGGTCTGCAATAATGTAGATAAGCTGTTTCATACAGCAATTTTGTCAAAATTTGAGAATTAATTTAAATAATCAATAACCTTAGACTATTGTCATTTCATTGATTGCAACATCAAATGCTAATGGTGAATAAATAAAATCAAAGATATTTTCTTTTCATCAATTAGCTTTAGCAGATGAGAGAAAAGGGAGCTGATATTCATGCCATGCTGAAGAAAGCTAAAGATTTATAAGGATGTGCTCTCCATTCTTTGTGAGCTATAAAGTCTGTCCAAATAGCAATATCCTCTCTGGCAGAGAATCTGCTGCTCGGGCTGGCTATGTGTTATTGCATTTGGACTGTCTCCATCTGCAAATGTTGACTTTTCATCTGTGACCAAGGAAAAAAATCTGTATGAGGAATGTGTAAAACATTTAATCCATGTTTAGTTGTTAACTAAAGGTTTTTTCAAATCCTGCTTGTGTGGGAATTCTGCATTTGTTTCTCAAGGTGACTGCAGATGCTTTCACAATGTTGGGTTAAATTTGAGCCATAAACGAAAACTCTGATGAAGGTTTTTACTTAGACTGAGAAATGTAAATACTTATTTCAATCATACTTTCACATTCCAACACCTGTATGTGACCTAAGTAATAGACTAATCTACAGGAACAATTGATTTATGATTTCTTTGCCCTGTCTTGGACTTCTCATTAGTAGAATGAAAATAACACTGAAAATTTGTTTATCTATGACAAACCACAGTGATATTTAATAAAGGAATAAGAGATTGGTAGAGGTCATGAATCAGAATTTAGTCTTTTACTCTCAATTTTTAGATGAGAAACTAGGAGACGTGGAATCTAAAATTACTTTCACAAAGTTCATGCAAATTCATTATTTTACTGGGGCTCGAATCCATTTCTATTTGCTTGAGCTATGATGATCATGTGACCTGAGATTTCTGGACTAGCTCTGATTTTAGATATTCTATGCAAGAATCTCTTGAACCTAACATGAGATCAAACAAAAGTTATTCAGTGAATGAATGAGAAATGTTTTTCCCATAGGTATACTCAAGTTTGCCAAATCTACTTTTGGATTTAGACCATCCACATAACTATGCTGTACTATTTTATATACAAATCTGAGTTTAAATGGCAGTGGAATTTGTACCGCTTGATTGTTTTTCTGAGCAGGGTAATAACTGATACTTATTCCTGTGTGACAGTGATTTTAAAATATTGGTTGGACAAGGATAATGTGATCTAAAGTAGAGATCATGTATCAAAAGGGAAAGTGAGTAATGTTGAATGGTTTCCTCTGCTTTCATGCCAATGCTCATATTCAAAATTAACTTTTACTATTTTTAGATTGGAAGCAAATTAATCAATTTGATTTGTATCTGCAACTGATCAATAAACATAGTGTGTGGAGACAGTAGGGGGGCCTATCAAGTGACTTTACCTGACATTCTTTCAGGTCCCTGCAGATTTCCATAAATATTTAGCTTTAGCTTTCCATTCAGGGTAATCCATGAAAATGATAAGAAATTGTTATGCTACTACATATTGTCTCACAAAAAATTAAAAAGAATAGAAATAAACTGAGGGTGAAAATGAGCCAGTAAAAATACTAATTTTTTGGTTTTGGTCTCCTGGAGATACTAAAATTATCTAAAAGTGTACTGGGTGAGAATATTTGTTTCCCTGAAATTTTTAATAGGAAGATTGAGTAAGAAAAGGAGCAAGTATAATAATTAAGATTTTTCTCAGTAAATTAATAGCAAGTGCAAAGCAAAATTATAGGATAAAAGCCTTCTTAAAAATGGAAATTTCTTTAAAACAAGGAAAGAAATTTTATCACTGTGCCTAGAGATCAGGCAAACTGCTTCAGCAAGTCCAAATCAGTGGATGCATCTTTCACTTTAAGATGTTTAGTGATGCACAACTCTTTGCATACTACACTCATGCTACCTTTTAAGGTACCTTTTCTGGGGAAAATACAGAAAAACTGGAACTTAACAAATGTTTTGCATAAAAATTATGATATATGCTCTTAACCACAAAAAGGCCATTATAACATGACAATCATATATGTTTTGCATGGAAGAGGTATTTTTCTATAATAAAAGTTGAATGAGACAAAAATTGAGTGAGATGTGATGAATCTGAACCAAAATGATATAAAAATGACATCTATTTTACAATTCAATTTTCACAGTCTGTTTAGTCTTATTTTACCCAATAGCAAAAATTCTAAGGAAAATTTATTCATGTAAAAGTGCAAACCGTCATATAGTATGAAACCTAACCAGAAATATGAAAGGTCTCATGATTTTTGAAAAAATATCAGTTTATCAGTTTCGATCTTTGGAATTAAAGGGTTTCAAACCATGAGGTTGAAAAGCAGTGGACAACAGGCCAGAAGGTACATGTTAATTATAGCAGTGAGTTAATCAATGAACTAACAGTTCTGCTTCCGGGTATAATAAAATGAGATCAAAGCTCATTCAAGTATTCTACCATTTAAGTATAGCTGGAGATCCATTAAATTGGATAGTTTCACATTTTAAACCTGCATCTTTAAAAGTCAGCAATTCAAGCAGCTCTATGACAGCTGTTGATGCCTAAATCATAGGAAAAGTATTTTGTTTGGTTTTGAACAGGAAGATGGAGCAAAGATGGAGAGGGAAATACATTGAGAACTGATATAAACATTAACTGAGATGACTTTCAAGAAGCTTTTTATGTGCTTTTGTTTTTGCTTTCAACATTTAAATGCAGAGACAGATGGCTTGGACAGTTTTATCAGCACTTGTGTCTTTATACATTAAAAAATGAAGAAAGATAACCAAACTCATAGATTGCAGATTGTTAAAGGGGACAAATAATTTAGGTTTTTTTAAAAATCAATAAATATTTCAGTGTTTAAAAAATCATGATGGGGGATTTTAAATACTTCTTTTGAGAAAAAGGAAACAGATTGGTATAATGCTGAAATTATAGAAAGTACTTATAAGCAGTTTTAAATCCTGATCTGGATTCTAAATAGATATTGTATGATGTAACACAAATAGGACCTCAAAATTTATGAAAAAATTGGAGAGACAGGGAAACATAAGTGCACACATGCACCAAGCACACACACATGCACACACACCATCTCAAAATTTATTAAGAATCCAGCATATTTCTGACACATGTAATACATGTTAAATATTCAATGTTGAGGGAATTATGAAAAATAAATATAATTATTCATCAATTAAGATGATTCCTTATAGTGATAACATTAAAAATAATTATATGTCAAAGATAAGGGATAATATTTCAGTGCATATAACTTTTACAGTATTAGCAAAAAATTCCTGACATTTTAAATGCTATATATTTGATGGAGAATCATGAATTATTTTCAATTATATTTTGGAAAATGACAATATTAAATACCAATGCTTTATAAAGAATGTTTTTCTCCTTTTTAAAAGTATAAGACAAATCAGTAAGTGGTTCTAAAAATGAGAAAAACTAACTGGAAACTATTCAGTGTTTAATGCTTCAGATTATAAACTTTTAAAAGACCAGGACTTTCAAGGAACCAGTAGAATGACTGTGTTCTCTTTAATAATTCATAATAAAAATGTTTCTTTTTTCTTTCTACCAATTCATGACACAGACTTTATGGAAAAAAACTTGGAAGCACTGTTATTTCCCAAAATAAAACTCGTGTGTATGTGTGTGTGTGTGTGTGTGTGTGTGCACGTGTGTGTGTTTCAGGGCAACCACTGGAAATTATATATAGGTCCAAATAAAAAGAGTAAAATTTTCCCTATTTAATGTCATGTCCCAAAATAAAAACTTGTCGGAGAATAAACAAAGTAAGCTTTCCAGCAATGCAGCTCAATTACATAAGCAAATTGTTATAATGTAGTTTAGTATATATATTTTTTTCCTTTTTCTTTCTTTTTTTTCTCCTTTTTTTCTTTCTTTTTTTGCTGTCTTGACTCAGTTCTGTGGCCCTGGCTACAAGCTGATCAGTTTCCTTTCTTCAGTAAATTCACATCCCACCACTTCCCTTCTAGAGCTCTCACACTTCTAGGTCATTATGCACCCACCCTAATTGCCCCAAAGGTAATGTACCAGATATCTTGAGACAGACTCTGTGCCCTAGAGCCTGAGAAATTTTTCTAATCAGTCAATCCACAAAGGGCCATGGAAACCTAGCTACCTCCACCCTGCTTGGCCATACATAAACTACCCCCTAGAATTCCAGTTTATTGTTACCCTGTTCCTGGTATAACCATCTATGTGGCCCTGGCTGGTGGCCTTTTCTCCTTTAGGGCAGCTATAAGTAACAAAAACTGGCCCTCATGCAAGTGCCATCATTGTGTTGTGTCGCACTTTTCGATGGATCTTTAAATTTTATATAACAATCAGCTACCTAAAAGACTGACCTAAGAATCCACAAAACTTCTGTAAATTTATTTATAGACTTTATTAAAAGCCTTCAAATTTATTTACAAGAATGAATCATAAGTAAAATTTTCAAAGATCAATTAATATTATCTAATGGAAAAACCATTTTTTGCAAGTTAAATATTTTGTACAGTACACACAAATTTTAACTGTAAATGTCTTAAATTGTCAGTTATCTGTAAGAACTTTCAGAAAAATGTAGAAATGGAACTTGGAACAAAGTCCCTCTGTTGTCTTTTAAAGAGACAAGCCTCCCTAAACCCTACCTCCTTCCCAATGACACATTTTTCTCCTCTCTTGGCTCACTGCTTTTAAGGCAATTATTTGTTTCCCAGGATAGACCCAAAGCTCCATGAGGATAGTGTTGACATCTGCTTTGTTCACTGCTATATTCCTGGTGCCTGTCACAGGGTCAGCATATAGTAAATACTCAGTAAATATTTATAGAATAAATAAATGTTATTTCTGAAAAACAATATACTCTATTTGTTAAAATGTGTCATTAAATGCTGAAGATTTAGGGTCCACATATACTTATAGACACACACACACACACACACACACACACCCTAGTGTTCTCAATTCTTGGGTAATAGTCTTAATTTAATAAGATGGCAATGTATATTGGATAAGACTATTTAAAAAATAATCTTGGATATTCTCCCTTTTTTATGTACTCAATAAAAACCTGATACTATTAATATTTCTAAGGTAGCTGATACTTTAGTTTTTCCTTTGGGGATATCAACAGGAAAAGAAAAACTTATTAATGATTCTGGAAAAGTAAAAATTAAGGATTGATTCATAGGCCTCAATATATATTATACAACAAATTGGTGATTATCTCTGTTGATGTCTAGAAAGGAGTGAACTTTTTTTTTAATATTTAGTTTTTGTTTTATCTTTGGCTGTGTCGGGTCTTAGTTGCGGCATGTGGGCTCTCTAGTTGTGGTGCACAGGCTCAGTAGTTGCGGCGTGCAGGCTTAGTTGCCCTACGGCATGTGGGATCTTAGTTCCCTGACCAGGGATCTAACCCATGTCCCCTGTATTGGGAGGTGTATTCTTAACCACTGAACCACCAGGGAAGTCCCAGGAATGAACATATTTAGCAGAGAAGTTAAATAATTCATTTATTAACTATCACAAAGTATTGCTAAGGCAGAGATTTTTTGTTGAGGAAGCTTTTGGTATGATGTTTGAGAAATCAGAATCTTCTAATTACTTAAGGTCTGCCTTTTAAGCAGAGGATATCTTTAATAATTTCTCAGAACATTATCAACATCATAAAATTTTAATTAACAATTAACATTGTTCATAGATCATTGCTATTGCTAAGCACTATGAGGAATCAGAAGGCTAATAAATTGTTTTTTTCCATCAATGCATTTTAAATCCAGTTGAGAGAAAACAAAAATAAAAATGTATACTAATGAATGACATTTTTGTCTTTTGTACCCCAAAAGACAAAAAAATGTCATTAAAGTAAGAGTTGAGTGAGTGAGCTCAATTAGGAAATTCGTTATTCATTAATAAGGGAAGAGCTGTGGAAATCTTCCAGGTGCATGTAAAACATTAATTGGCAAAGTTAGGGAAGCTTGCTGTGGTACCTGGGAAGCAAGCTGCCCCTTGAAAGAATCAGTAATTAAATGAAAACAAGCCAGGCAAAAAGCATCTTCCAGGCCTGCGATCCTGATGTCAGGGGCATGGATTGGTTTGAGCAAAATGTGTTAGCTTTGTAGATACAGAGTCACTGAACACACCAAAGCGAAACTAAAAGGGAGAAATTAGTTTGAACTTTTAAAGTGTGGGCAGAATTCAGAGGACAGAGAAAAGCTCATAGAGAAGATTAAATTAAATATCCTAGGAAGTAAGTAATCATTTGAGGTTTGTGAGAGAAATAGTTTTAAGTAATGAACGTATGTTTAAAAAGATAAAACTATTTGCTCTTGAGGGGATGGGACTATGGGTCAGATGGGAAGGAATTTTAAGGTTATTCTAAAGAGCAGATTTTAGATTTCAAAAACGACTAAAATTTCCATTTGTATGTAAGAGTACCTTTTAGGCATATATTTTTTTTTCACATCCAGTGTCCGTTTTAATGTTGTCTGTGTGTTGAGGTCTCAGGTATTTGCCACCAACTCTTACCTATCTCAGCAGGTATTTCTTTTTTAACATGTAAGAAATAGCTAGAATATTATTAAGAAAAATAGATGTTAATATAAAAAACACACAATTATTGGGCACTTAAAAATATTAGTAGTGCTAACTTGGACTTTAGCAAAGACCTACATTCCAATTGTTGGCTCTTTTAATAGTTGAGTAGAAAAACCTTCAGGGATGTTTTCTTCATTTTTTTCTACATTTTTATTCTGACGACTCTCTACTTTTGAAAATGCTTTATGCCTCAGGCGTTCTTGCCTATCCACTTAACCTCATTCGTAAAATCAATTCCTAATTTTCAAGCTACCACTTATCATTTGACTGTTTAATCAAGGGAAAAAAAAACAATGACAACAAAAAAACCTTTTCCTTAACCATTTGACACTTGTTGTTAATCAGTAAAGAACTGATGTCCTCTTTACATAATCAGAGAAGAGTTTACTTTCAAAATCATGGTTAAAATGTTTTAGACTGCCTGCTGGTAAAAAAAAAAAAAAAAAAAATAGAAGGGAAATATCTATGATGACTTATTTTCCCTTTGAATATTAGACTCCACGTGATCCAATATGCAACTTAGCTAGACTTTCACGTTAGTGAAATTTGTGTTATTTAATGCACTTAGAAATCAAGAAAATAGGTTAAGCTTGGAAGGAACCACATGTTGTCTTTGGATGCAAATGGTGTCTTTATTTACTTGGATTTCACAATGTCAGCCAGTCAACCAGGTGTATCTTTAGTAATATACTTTAGTTAAAACATTCTTTAAAATGATTATTTAACTTTTTAAAATGTTGCAAAGTTATTTTCATGGGATTTCATACTAAAAACACACGTTTATATGGAAAAACATTTTATTTTTAATGTTATATTTCAAGTAATACTTTTTATATTCAGGGAGTTGATATGTTAGCATATATTTCAACATTGCACATAACATTTTTGTACTTTTCACTATTTCTCATGAGTATGAGTTTTTTTTGTGGAGAAGTAGGACATAAATCAGTAATAATACATATGTCATGGAAAAAGTTCATCAGAAATGATATGTCATGGGTATATCTGTTTACGCATGTATGTCTATTTATTTTTCTATCTGTCTGTATCTCTAGATATAAATGAAAGCTTAAGGAAAAGAGATAATTCTCACCTCAAGTAAAAGGAATTTTATTCCTCCTATGTTATTCTTAAAAGGATGGGGAATCATATCTTTGAATTGCTTACCTTAATACAATTTTCATGAGCAAACGAGATCACCAATGCATGTTTTCTCTAAGGAGATAATTTTAAATGAAAACTCTAATCACTTTCTTTCCTTATTTTGTCTCTTTTCCTCTGCAGATGGGCCTCTGGGCCCCCGAGGATTAGCTGAAGCTACAGAGATGTGCACTCAAGAGTGCTTGGTTTTGGGTCACTCTGATAACTGCTGGATGCCTCCTGGCTTGGGTCCATATCAACACCCTAAATCACCTCTCTCAACCTTTGCACCCCAGAAAGAATGGGTCAAGAAGGACAAGCTTGTGAATGGGCACACCCTGACCAGAGCCTGGAAAGAAGATAGCAACAGGAACCAGTTCAATGACCGTAAGCAGTATGGTTCCACCGAAGGCCATTTCAACAATGGCAGCCACATGACAGACATTCCTCTGGCAAATCTGAAGTCTTATAAGCAACCAGGAGGTGCTATTGAGAGTCCTAAGGAGCACCAACTCTAAAAAGAAAAAGACTATATGGGACCTAATAACTTTAAACTAAATAGACATGCTAATACTGTGTGTGTCAGAGCTTTATGTATTCAATAGATCTCTACAACTATGCCCCTTATAGCAGGGATATCCATAACTTTGTGTTAGCACCATGGAGGATACAATGTTTTACCACATAAGAGAGGGAAGATAGTTCTACTAGCCATGTGATCTTGTTTACTAGGATTGATTAAACTCTCCAGAGACCTCTCCATTGTGCAAATATCCTTTTTTTTTTTTTTTTAACTGCATTTTATTTTGACCCTGGACTGCTGCTATGAACAATAGAATATGCATTTGGAGAGTAAGAAAGTTCCATGGATTAGAGTGACTGACAAACATATCCAGTTAGAAAATTGTGCTCTTTTTGTCGTTGATCCGTGCTGGGACTGCTATACTTGACATTATACTTCAAACGAAACTTAAAAAGATAAGCATTAAATCTATTGTGCTGTTAACAACATTAGTGGACACTTGTAAGTCAATCAGTGTTAAAGTATTTGTAAATAGAAGCAAGCTATTATTAACAACTTTTGTGTACTTATACCGGTCACCTAAAAAACGTTGTAGCATAATTCTGTGTTTTATGGTTGCTTCTTTTCTTTTTTTGTTTGCCTCTTTGTTGCTATTTTTGTTGTTTCTTTTAGTGAAGTGTTTCTGAGTCTGTCTTGACACACGTTGTTCAAAAGATCTCAGATACTTGTAGTGAAAATAAAGGTTCTGGAATCTCGCTTCTTTTATGATAGCTTATGATGCTGGAATTCTATAAGAAATAAAGATAACAAATGAAAATTTTATATAAAAAAAGGACTTCTGCAAAAGCTTGGAAATTCAGAACCAATCTTCTTGACATCCTTATTTTCAAAGTAGGCAAAAGCAAAATCACTTATTTAGTAGCATTAAGTGAGATAGTAATGGGAAAGTGTTATCCTTCAGAAAGTAATATATCCTGTGCTTGTCACTCATGCAAAACTAATGTATTAAATTAGCATATATTGAAGAAAAATTACTATTCAAAAGTAGTTTCAATTGGGCAAATGTGTGTCTACAACTTTGTTGAAATGGCAGTTTGTGTTGATCCTCATATACAATAATGTTGTTGTAACACAAGTGTTAGACCATAGCCACAAACTATTTAATGTGTTGTGCCTTCATGATGTAACAGAACATTCTCCAGGTAGGTTAGTTGGGAGAAATTAAGGGATAGATCTCTAATTATTGCTGTTTAACTGTTTGTTATCATAGTTGGTCAATGCCGGCAGGTACCAGCATCTTGTCACTTAGGTCAAACCAACAGAGTGACAGCTAATGTTAATAAGATCTCAGTTGCACGTGCAAACAAATCCAAATTCGAGCATTCTTAGGAGGTTTTTGTTAAGGCATGACAGATGATTTAAACAAATAAATAGCATGCAACAAAATGTCTTTATTGAAAGAAGTGAAAGTTATCTTAATGCCACCGTTCAACATCAGTTTAAAAGTAAAAAAAAAAAAAATTAAAAAATGGTTTGCTAATCTGATAGATAATTTGTTCTTACCAAAAATAAAATTACTTTGTAAATAGCAATTCACATTTTTCCACAGTATAATGGAAACTAATGGGTAGGAGTGCATTGCTTATTGCAGTACATATTTGTCGGTTTGTGAGGGGTGTTTGATGACTTTGACACAATAAATATCTAAACAATTATCCTTGTTACTGCTTTGCCAGTTCTACGTTATTTACAATTATTCAGCTCTTGCAATAAATGTTCTGAATTCCTGACTGTAGTGTGTTAATTCGTGGTCAAAATCCAAAGTGATGATTTTTACTCTAATTGTTAGATAAGTATATGTTAATAAAGGTTAACTTTTAATTAGAAATCAAAGAAAATTTGTTAGGGGTTTAATAATACCTACGTTCTGAAAATAAGTTTCCAAGTTAGAGTTAAATTCCCCTAATGATCTATGAAATCATTTTCTTGGGAAATTCATGGAGAAAGTTCACTTTCTAGTCAAGATTCATGCAAGTTTCATCAAAGTGAAATCCCAAGTCAGAAACTGGGCAGGTAACACTGGTTATTTAGTGAGGTTATCTTCTTCACTCTTAGTATCCTTTAATAAGATTTCATGAAACAAACTCTCAAACATTTCATTGCTGGCAGAAGAGGACTATTCAGGGATTGAGGCCTTGAAACAAAGGCCAAAACTTCATCTATATTTATTTCAGGTTAGGAAAATAGGCTCAGAAACTGCAAAGGATAATAAGACACACTCACACATATGCCATGTATTTATATTCACCACGGAGCAACTGGATCAGAGTTTTAGGGTAAGTAAACAGGTCTGACTCTTTCTCCACAGCTTTTTGAAGAGTTGTAAAATAAGACTCAGGAGATAGTGACATGGAGGTAAAAGATATTGGCTTGGATCAGTGGCTGTATGTGAGACCCTAACCCCTCACCTCTGAATAAGCCAGATTTATCCAGTAGTCTGAGGCGCCACCATCCTTTCCTTCACAGGGGCAGAGCCTGCCCTAGGACACAGAGAGTGAATGAATCCTGGAAACAGGCCACTCTTTTTTTTTTTTTTTTAAATTAATTAATTTATTTATTTATTTATTTTTGGCTGTGTTGGGTCTTCGTTTCTGTGCGAGGGCTTTCTCCAGTTGCGGCAAGCAGGGGCCACTCCTCATCGCGGTGCGCGGGCCTCTCACCATCGTGGCCTCTCCCGTTGCGGAGCACAGGCCCCAGACACGCAGGCTCAGCAGCCGTGGCTCACGGGCCCAGTCGCTCCGCGGCATGTGGGACCCTCCCAGATCAGGGCTCGAACCCGTGTCCCCCGCATTAGCAGGCAGACTCCCAACCACTGCGCCACCAGGGAAGCCCCAGGCCACTCTTGAAAACAAAAATCCATGCCTGCTCAGTCCCTCCCTCCATTTTTTACGAGTCAGATGTCATTCCTTTCTGCCTTGAAGAGCGGAGCGAAAGGTGAGAGAAAATAAAATAATTATTCTCCTACCTTTTCTTTCCCTGAAAGAGTGGAATAGAAATGCCTTCCTCCAAACCAGAAGTTTGGAAAAGAAACTCCCCATCCCACCATATTTCTTCTAATAAATGACAACATCTACTCTTATCAAGGCATTCAGTTATATGTTCTGTAAAAATTAAAATAAGTAACATTACAAACCAAACTGAAGTATTTAGTCATTAAGTAAATAATACATTCATGATAACTGATCTTAAATATCACCCACATTATTTTATTGTGTAGACATTGAATATTATAAATCACATTTACCTGGAAATCAAAGGCAGTTACATTTCCTAGGAAAGCACACATATGAAATGTATAAAAATAATGACTTTTAAAGTGATTATCAAATGCTACAGTGCTATATGCCACACATTTCCTAAGGTAGATATAGAAATAAACTTATTAAGCTAAATATGACCTGTTTGAATGAACATTTCTACACATACACTAACATAAAATATATATTTAAATACTGGATATTCATTAACAAACAACTGAGTAGTCATTTTGCTGCACTGATGCTATTCAGCAAATCTCATTCAGCATAGAGTGGTGTTCCCTCCCCCCGCCCCATCATTCCTTAGCTAAAGTAAGAAATGCAGCTGAGGCCCAGAAGCCATTCTAGTATTTATTAAACTCTCTTGAATAGAAGCCAGGAATGGCTAATTATTATTAGTGAGGAGTTTTGGAAGCCAGGGGTGAAAGGGATGCCTTGTCAGTTTCAATTCTAATGTGGATGCCAGGGTGTTACTTTGTAAGAGGGCAAACCAAACTATGAAAAGGACGAGTGGTGTTAGGAGTCTAAAAATGCTTCATTGTTCTACTTTGTTTTAAATAGAGCTGATCTTCTCTCCCTAAAGGAAGCTCCTTCACTGGTTCTTTAGAAAGAGATCGCTTTCAAATTCTCCCAGTGTTCTTAAAGGCATAGTGATCACCTAATTATTTCTCTATATACTGTTCTCCCCTTATCACAACTACCAATCTAAATTTTAGTACACATCAACCAGGTTTTCCATTATTGAAAAAATATGAAATTAATCTCATAGTAATAAAATACTTCTGTAAGACAGTATTTAAAGCATGACTATCATAATAATATTTCATTCACATTTAGTTCACTCAGTTTTCATTTATATTAATGAGTATTCCAAAGATACCAATTTTCTATTATCGTGATGCCATCATTATCCATTTTAAAATATTAAATAAGGTCTATATTTTCTACTTCAAAAATGAATCTTATTTTCTTATTTCTTAGACTTCTTAGATAGTGCACCACAAAATGAATTGAGTTCTGCCCACATTTTTGTTATCCTAACATACCACATCGTTCTTGAAGCTTTATAATGAAGAGCTCTTTTTAAATTAAGTTTTTCATTTTTTACCCTAAAATTTTCTTTTAAAGTTCTATGGTTGTGTTCTTATTAGAGTACATACAACACAATTATTATTGAACTCATTCAATGTCAAATATTATAAAGTCCACATATTTGCAAATATGCTCAACTACAGTAATTTTTCAGATACTATTACAGTACTATATAAACTCAATCCCTGTATTTTCTGGATCTTTGTAGTTCTTTTTAAAAAAACATTTATTTTGATATAACTTGCATATCACATTGTATTAGTTTCAGGTGTACAACATAATGATTCAATATTGGTATATACTGCAAAATGATACCACAATAAAACTAGTTAATAGTCATCACCACCCACGGGTACAATTTTTTTCTCCTTATGAGAACTTTTAAGATTTACTCTCTTAGCAATCTTCAAACATATATTATTATTATATTATTATTATTAACTATGGTATATTATCTTTGTGGTTCTTCTACCAAGAACTTTTTGTTTTCACCTCCAAATTCACCATTAGTTTGGCATCATCGACATAATCCTGAATAATGATACTCAAAAAAATAATATTGACCTTGGAACTCTCACACAATCAATCATTGATAACAAGGTCCTCAGTAAATATAAACTAGAACCCGTTTAGGTTACACGATTAGGAAATGGTAGCAAAATGCATTATTTGCAAAAAACTGAAACACTCCACTCTCCATATTTTTAACTCTTCTATTCCCTTCTCTCTACTTACTGGAATTTGTCTATTTTCCCCCAGGGGAACTCCAGACAGTTTTCAATATGTTTCAGGTACAAAATTACTATGTTTCCAGGAACTTGCTGGTTTGGAAGAAACTTCTTAGGAAGCAAATAATTTTCATTTTTATCCAGCGATTCATTTTCCCTTCTGTACTCCTGAAAGTGTGCACACTCCATTGACTGTGGTATGTGGTCCCTGCTTTTACAGGTATTATTTCCTCTTTGACACTTCATGACTTGAAGTTCCCACCAAGCCTCTCTTGTGCCCTGATGCATTCTCTGTACATGGTCCACCCCAGCACTGTTCACCCCACCAAGAAGAGGCTTTTTATGGCCATTGGACTTATGGAAAAGGCTAAGATGGTAGCAGCTATCATTTTAAAAGCACATCTCATTTCTACCAGAAATAAGTTTTAAATTGCTTTTTTTCCCAAAAAAATCCATACATCAAAGAAAAATAAAAATAACAGAAAAAATACAAAAATAAAAGACAGAAAATTGAGGCAAAGGGATTATGTGTGTCTATGTTTATATAAATTCATGTCACCAGTTCTGCATACTTTCCAGGATTGGGTCATATATTTGTCTCTAAGATTACAGGGAGTGAAAGCAAGAAAAGCAAAAAAGCACTCCATTTATCAGTGAAATATATAAAATATATTTTACATTTTTTGTGGATAACATTCTCTCTTTTTTATTTTCTCCAAAGTCTGATGACGAATGGACCATTAGAAATAATAATTTTGAACAGGCTTATTTCTTCAATGTTTAGCATTTTTAAATCATAGTTTAAGTAAATCATGAATATCACTATATAAACTATATGAAATTCTATGTAAAATATACTTTTCTCCTTCACTTTTAATAATATTTTTCAATGTTTATACATCACTAAAGTAATCCTTTTCCACTGTTTGGAAAACATCATAAGAATATCATCTGTGCTGGTCCCCAGACCACTCACATCACCGAGTTCCGCATCACCATCTAACTCTCCTCTCTACACTATAAAAGGGACTGCTTCCCTTAGGAAAATTTAGCATTTCAAAAGAAGAAAATAATTTCCTAGGCTGCCACAGCCAAGAGGACCAAATCGCTATAAAACAAAACATATCAGCTTCAGTAATATGCCCTCATTCTCCCCTTGTTTAAAGCATCCATCATAAAATTCAGTTCAGGATCTAAAGGACCACTGTCTCTGGATATGGCCAAGGTTACAAAAGATTGTTAAAATCTTTCCTGCCCAGTATATATGGGTTAGATGGCCTTTAGTTAAGTTACATAATATGACAACTGATGAACAATATTTTTAAAATTCAGGTTTTACTTACCTTTGGTTGTGATTGTCCCAAACAGCAGTGGGGGCTTTACTCAGAACCCAGAGATCTTCAGAGTAACTGCCAGAGAACCCTGGCATACACATCATGACACAGAATATAATTTCCTAGGAAAATCTATCTAGTTACACAGTTGCCAGACTAAAATTTAAATATGTGAGAAACATACTTGCTGTCCTTTGTTTTTTCTACAGCATATAATTATTCAATGAAATTTGTTTTGTTTATCCATCAATAATTATAATTGCACTTATATAGCACTTACTCTGTGCTTAGCACAGTTCTAAGGATGTACATTATCATTTAATTTTCTCATATACTTTGTTTTCTAGGTATTGTTTTTTAGGTTTATATTACATTTTTACAGGTGAGGAAACTGAGATACAGGGAGTTCAAATGAATCTACTCTAGATGGTACAGCAAGCAAGCAGCAGTGCCAGTCTCCTTGTCTGACCGTAGAATATGCGCTTTTACCCACTAAGCAATGCTACCTCCTTATGAAAGATCCAAGCATTTTTGACTCTGGGACTGAATGATAAATTGCTATTTTTTCTAAACAAGAGCAATAAAATAATTTATTAACTTGTTCTGAAATGAATATCTCCCTTCCATTTAGAATTTGGTTTACCCACTGGATGATATATTTATATGTTGGCTTAAATATTTTATTTATTAAATGTGTAGAAATTGTGCTTTTCACCCTTGGGGCAAAATAATGCAGTCTAAAATGGCACACAAGTTTAGAGGGACTAGAGCCTAAACAGTGCTCCTGGGAAATCGGGCTAACGTCCCCTCTGCTAGATAAAAGTGCTGAATTCTTTTCATATGCCCCAGATGTATCTATTGACAACTCACACCTTTTTACACATAGCACTTGCCTTCTGTTCCCTACTTAGAAATCAGGTAAAGAACAAAGTGAGCCACACATCAGGCTTCCATTGCCACAGGGCATTAAAATGAGACCAAAATCAGTCTGACAATTAACTTTAGCAAGCTTATTTTCTTCTCGTCACGGAAATGCAGCTCCCATTGACATCAAAGGGAGCTATGTTCTCGAACAGAGAGGAGAATGGACTCCCCAAGCACCATGGAGAAAGCTATATGTTAAGCTTCAGAGCATAAATACCCACTCTTACTGCATCACCAATTTCAATCAACTGCTCTTACATCTACAGTTTGGTTTATTGTCCAAATGGAGAAATACTTCTTAATTTGACAAACAAGAATCTCAGATTATAGATATGAAAATAAATTACTTAAAATGCCAAGGTCATACCAAGTAGTAGTACTTCATTAGTCTTCCCTTTCCTCCAGGAAAGGCTGACCGTAGGTTTTAAATGCCATCTCCCTGTAGTTCACAATTTTAAAGTGTACTCTTTTTATAATACACTGTGATAACAAATGGCATTATATTAAATATAAATATTCAAATAGTTTAATAATATCACAATATCATTCAATAATCCACTGCTCCATTGAGCCACTTGCATAGGGTAACTTTTCATTTCTCTTTTATATTTTGATCTTTAATTATTTGTCATGACATAATTGCTGAAGTAAATAATTGAACAATGGGTGTATAGGAAATATCTGTCTACATACACACAGTAATCAGTATGAGAAAACCAACAATATTAAACTTCTTGAGAAAGAAAACATTTATGGTCACTTCCTTTAAAAATGTTAACCTGGGAATCTTTGCATGTTTTATCACTTATAGATAAATATTAGATAGATAGATATAGATACAGATATAAAGGTATATAGTTACATAGACAGTTGTATATTATTTATAGTATTACTAATAGCTCATATTGTTATTCTTTGTATTAATTTGATATTGTTTATATAATGCTAGAATTCTAAGTAAAGAAGTTCATGTAGCACAAATACCCACTTCCCAGTAGGATGGCTTTCAACTATCTAATGCAGATGAAATACCACTAGAGAAAAGATCACTTCAGTCATGCATTCTAGGGACTCATGAATTAAGTTAAACTTAAATGGTACAAAATGAAATACTTGCCTTCAACAGTATTTGGTGGTGGTGAAGTTCCTTATAATATTTCAATATTTATTAAAATTAATAATGAAATAAGGATAAGGAGATTTAGCTTATAAATTCTACTTAGAAAAATTTAAGGGAGATGATGGTACTGAATATCATCAAACTAAGAAATTTCCATTTTGCAGAATAAACCTGGCACATATAATTGACACAATCATCTTTTAATGAAGTAAAATCAAGAGAATAATATTCACTTCATAGTCTTATTGTGAATATTGAATGGGGTAATTCATTTATAGAGCTTAGAATGGTGCTTGAAGTACCATAAGTGCTCCATAAATGCATTTATTATTGTTAGTAGTAATAGTAGTAGTAGTAATAGTTTATTCAACACCTTTTCTAATCACAAAATATTTAAAATATATTAATTACACACAATATCAAAAGTGCAGTTCTCTTTATCCCTGCTCCTAATACTACGTGTTATAATCAATGAACTTCCTTCTACTCTTAGAGAAAACTTTGTCCTGACTCCAGGGAGCAGAGATGCCATTAGTCAAGAATTATCTCAACTACTAAAACAGGTTGAAACTTGACTATGTCTCTTCACTTCTTTTCTTTCTTCACTTCTTTTAAAATCCTTCAACTTTTCTGAATCTGTATCTTTCAACTCTTTCAGGCTTATTCTATGACTATTATACTGTTATTTCATAGTTCAGCCTACACAAATTCAAACACTTACAGACGCTAGTTTAGTATGGAGAAATGAGAGACAGAAATTGTATTTTCTTCGTTTGGAAGAGAGTGGCAGCTATTTGACCACCACAGCCATTTCCATACAGAATAGTGGGTCCAACGGTTGCCAAATCTTCCAAATTCTCAAGGGAAGCCTGAATTCCATAATGCTATGGGAAATTTCTCTCTAGAAAGACTGTGGGCTTAAAACAAACAAATAAACCAGGGGCCCACAGGGTAGCATGTTTGCTAACTGGTCAGAAATTCTCTCTTCTGTTTTCTGTAAATTCAACCTCTAATTTTTTTTAAACTGGTCATAAGCTTATGCCTTTTCATAACATTTTAAAATGTTTGAGTCTCTCTAATTTAAAACAAAAGAAGAGTAAACAAATAGAAAACCTTCCTAGCACTTACTTCATCTTCTGCCTCATCTGCTTTATCCATTTCACGATCTTCTTGAAAGTGTACCAATACATCAATACCCCACAGTCTAACCACTACAACAAAATTTCTCCGGCTAAGTTCTCCAAATTCTCCTGCCCAAATTTTCTCAATATGTAAAGGCCAACTCATGCTTCCGTGTTATGTCTGAATCTAGAAGTAAAGAAAGAACCATAGCTCGTGTGTGCCTGGGCACCACAGCCGCTGCAGGTCCTGCTATAGCTGGTAGGATAGAGGTGTGCCAGAACAGACCTCACAGGGAGAGGCCAGGACAGCAGATCATGCTAAGATGTGAGGGGTAGTGTGGCGACCCTTTCCACTAAACCACTAAAGCCACTGAGGGCACTGAGGAGTTAATGGGTGCTGAGCAAATTTGGGGCATTGCTTTAATTAGATCTTATACAGGCACCATGGTGGGGCTAGTAAGCTCTAACATATACTTACTTGCTCCTTGACTTGAAGTCCTGAAAATCTATTCTCCATGAGGAATGAGTGTATTATGTCTAAAATGAAATCTGATCATATCACTCTGGGTTAAAACTGTCCAATATTTCCCTATTACTCTCGGTCTAAAAGTCCATATGTCCTAAAATAACCTGCAGACTACAGCATGCTCTGTCCTCTGATCACTTGACTGTCCTCTTCTCAAGCTCCCCCAAAACATGGATTGCTTGATGATCCAGCTAAATTGAACTCCTTTAAGTTCCTCAAAAACCCTGTGCCCTTTTTTGCTTCTGGGCCTTTCTGAGCGTTCTCTGCTCTGCTGATACATTGTTTCTTTCTGTTTTCTCTCTTAGAGCAGCTAAGACCCCTTGTTACTCTTTAAAAAAAAAAAAAAAATGGGGTATAGGTGCTTTTGAGCTTGGAATTTAAAATATGACTTCCTTTAGACTTTTCCAACTGCTCCCAAGTAACCAGATGATTGCCCTATCATAGCACACTGTATTTTCATCATCTATTTACTTGTCAGTATCTGTCATTAGACTCTAAACTCCCTGAGAACAAGTATTACGTCTTTGTTATTCACCATTGTGTTCACTGAGCCTTTGACATAGTAGGGGTTCAATAAATGTTTATGGAATCAATTCATGACTACCATCTAATTGTGGGATCCTCTACAAAGTGACATGTTTTGAGGCCTGGCACGTGTACATTGGTACCATCCAGAGAACTTGGAAGACAATCCAAGTGCATGTTATAGAGGTATTACAGGTATTATTGAAGTATTAAAGGTATTATTAAACGAATTTAAGAGGACTCTTCTGCTTTCTTCTTTTCTAATATACTATGTGTTTCTGTTTTAGGTTTTTTTCTTTACTCCTTTTTTTCTTCTTTTCTGTCTGGGGAAAAAATAGACCTGCTTTTTTTGATAGGAGCTGATTTAAACTTTACTGCCTTTGCTAGGGTGTAGCTGACACAAGAAGGCAAAAGTAAAAGTGATCACTCCTTTAGTGGGCAGTGCTATAGAGAAACCAGTTGTCTCTCCCCTTGCCCTGGTGCCGCTCCTATGCATTCTTTTAGTGCCTTCCTTGTCTAAACATTACCACCTTAAATTCTAATTGTCAGCTTATTTATTCACCACTCCAACTAGCTGGGAACTATTTGAAGGCAGAGATTGATTCAGTAACCCTGTGGAATAAATATCTCATGCAAAACTTATAGTAAGCATTTAAAGAATGTATAATGTGAAATATGTAATAAAACTCTTCTGCCTAGAAGTAGCAAGCTATAAATATGACGACTATTTGTTAGAATTTAAAAAAGACATATACATCAGATATGGGTTTGATTAAATGATCTTTAAGTATCATTTCTTCCAACTAGATGTTCTGTAACACTTTGTAACATGATAAATATGTTTATGGGAGGTGTATAGGATAATGTAAGGGTGGAAAATAAAGATCTATAAACCAAATCAGAAAATGAAGACACAAAGTTAAGTCTGTTTCTTATAAGTGTAATTATTTTGTTGGAACTTTTTTTTAACATGACAATAAAGCAGACATTGGATTAGTTTATTCCAAGCTCAAGTTATTAAAAAACCTTCTGCTTAAAGTTCGTTTTTGATTTCTTCTTCTTCAACTTTGTAGTACAGTATAAATAATTCAAAAACATTTCAAATTTTCAAATTCAAATATGAACTCCTCAAGAATTATGCTTCAATTCCTAAATGGCACTATAAAATAAAATGGTTGGTCTGTGAATATGAAAAAAACTATACTCAGATACAGTTGTTCAAAGTTTTATGCATTAAATACTGAATTATGAGTTATCAGTCATTCCTAAATGATGCATTTTATTTGGAATACTAAAATATATTCCAGAAGAGACAGTAATTTGCATTTACTCAATGCTCCAATGTATAGAAGCAGTAATGCTTATGGAGTGGAGATAAAATGCTATTTTAAATTTGCTGAGTTCCTCCTATTGCTTAAAGTGGAATGAATCTGGATTTTAAAATTACTGAAGCTGATGAAATGGCAAATATGGGATTTATAAACAGTTTTGGAATATCAGATTGGATGTTGGAATTGTGTTGGGAAATACTCTCCCTTTATTCTGGTCAGGTTGACGTGAGAGCAACAGAGACACATGCAGGTTTGAGGCAATCTTGAACCAGTGATGAAGTCTCAATGAAGGTAAATCACATGGAGGTATTAAGAAGTCATTAGGGCTCAGTTAGAGCTGAAGGAAATAACTGTAACATCTATCCATCCTCTCCTTATTTGCTTCCTTTCCCCTCCCTCCTCCACCCCACTCACAAAAGAGACAGTGGGAATTTGCCTCCAAGAATGAGGATAGAAGTTGACCATAGGCAAAACGTTTCAAGGAAACAAATGGTGCTAGAAGTGAAAAGACTGCTAGATTCTAAGACTATATTATCTGGTGTCCATTTTTTAAGTATCCCTCCCTTCATTATAGTTCTTGGTATTATAGCCAAATTTCAGCAAAGTTGTATTACATGCTACAAACTGTGTTGTGAAGGAATGGTATAGAATCACTTCTTTGTCTGAGAAATGGTAGTATTTGGAGAAGCAATAGCAAGACAAGACAAGGAGAATCCTGGAAGGACACCGCATGAAGACATGACAAGAGGCAAACAGGATCAATCTGCTGTACTAAAGAATTGTTCCTTGGGAACCCTCAGAAATAGTAAGGAAGGTAAATCTATGAAAGACACATATTTTTTGTAATCAGATAGGACTGGGGGCTTGGGCTATGTTATTTTGGTATTAGAGGAAGAGAAACTGTTTTGGCTGAAGAACTTTAGAAGTGTAAGCACTGGATTTATGTGCATAGTATAGAGTCAATCAATCTACATAAACAAGCATTCATGCACTCTTAAAAATGATATATTCCAAAAGTTTGCTTGGGTATTGAATGTTAGAAATCTGGATCATTTTTCTCAGGCAAAGTTGCCTCAAAATCCTCTTTATTATTTTTCCTAATCCTCAGTGCTTGGGTACCACATTACTGTCTATTCCACAGTCACTTGCTTTCAAAGCTTATTGACACAACATGGATCAAAACACAGTCTTGGACTTCCCTGGTGGTGCAGTGTTTAAGAATCTGCCTGCCCCTGCCAATTCAGGGGACATGGATTTGATCCCTGGCCCAGGAACATTCCACGTGCCATGGAGCAACTAAGCCCGTGAGCCACAACTACTGAGCCTACGCACCACAACTACTGAATCCCACACACCTAGATCCCATGCTCTGCAACAAGAGAAGCCACCGCAATGAGAAATGCAGGCACCGCAACAAAGAGTAACCCCCCCTCGCTGCAACTAGAGAGAAAGCCTGTGTGCAGCAATGAAGACCCAATGCAGCCAAAAATAAAACAACAACAACAAAAAACACAATCTTGATTGTAAACCAATTGCTCTTTCTATTTTAAACTAGTTTTTTTGTTTGTTTGTTTTTTAACAGACAGAATAGGACCAATCACTTTCTTAGGACTCACTTCCATCTTGACATAGGTCTTCCCTCCCCACACCTTTTTTTTTTTTTAACCTTAGTTTTGTAGGAAAATATAAAATGATGGTGAGTTGCCACTGGCAGAACTTTCTAGATTGAGAGCACCATCTGCAGCAGACCCTGATTTTTCTTGACAATTCAACAGAGCAGGGAGTTAGGGATGTCCAGCTGGGGTGGACAGGTCAAGCCAGTAACATTAATGAGGACAAGGGGAAAGGCCACTCTCCAAGGTCTCCCTAGATCATGATGAGAAGTAAAGATGGAGTGGGCAGAGGGACAATGTTAAGCTTCAGCCATTGCAAGGAAATATATGGAATGGCAGTAAAGAAAGCAAATTCCAAGCATTAGCTCTGATGCTAGAAAATTCTAAAACACTATTCTTGGGAGCATGACTTGATATACTTACCACTTACACAACAGACTTAGCTTTTCTCTCTCAGCAAGAAATATTTATTAAAACATTTTTCTTAATGTTGTTTTACACATGCTAGAGGTGAAAAATCTTTCTCCAAAAATTTTAATTGATTAATCACACTTTCATTCAAGTGTAATTTTGACTTATTTTTATTAGAAAACTTATTTTGGTATACCAATCAAAAATAGTCACTAACTTTGGTTTGTGCAAATTATTTTCTTTGTAAAATTAATATGATATCTTATCTCTGTGATATTATTTAAATGTTAATTGCAGTTAATGCTTCTAGAAACCTACACACCAGCCATTCCTTTAAAATATAATCTTATCTTTCATGTGTAACTTCATATAAAACATTGAAAAGTTCATCTGTAATTACTGACCACCTTAAAGCTTTAAATATCCAAAAATAAAACCAAAAGAATAGAAGGCAAACAAATCGAGATTATTGTATATAAAAGAAAGTGTTCAATAATATGAAGTTATTAGAGTACAGCTGCCAACTTAATCATATTAACTGTATAAGCATCTGAGAATAATTCTGCATTTTATTAGTTATCTTAGATTTCATATGTCATATTCATTAAATTGAAATTAAGAAATGAAGCTTGCAAGATGGTGCAACATATGCAAATCAATCATGTAATACACCACATAAACAAAACTTAAAAACCACATGATCATCTCAATAGATGCAGAAAAAGCATTTGACAAAATTCAACATCCATTCATGACAAAAACTCTTACCAAAGTGGGTTTGGAGGGAACATATCTCAACATAATAAAAGCCATTTATGACAAACCTACATCCAATATGATACTCAATGGTGAAAAGCTGAAAGCCTTCCCACTAAAATCTGGAACAAGACAGGGATGCCACTCTAAGCACTTCTATTCAACATAGTATTGGAAGTCCTAGCCACAGCAATCAGACAGGAAAAAGAAATAAAAAGTATTCAAATTGGAAAAGAAGAGGTACAATTGTCACTATATGCAGATGACATGATACTATATATAGAAAACCCTAAGGACTCCACACAAAAACTACTAGATCTAATAAATGAATTCAGCAAAGTAGCAGGATACAAGATTACCATTCAGAAATTGGTTGCATTTCTTTACACTAATCATGAAATATCAGAAAGGGAATTTAAAAAGATAATAAAAAATAATAACTTTTAAAAGCATATCAAAAAAAAAAAAAAAATACCTAGGAATAAACCTGACCAAGGAGGTGAAAGACTGCTGAGAACTATGTAATAAAGAAAATTAAAAAGAATTCAAAGAAATGGAAAAATATCCCATGGCCTTAGATTAGAAGAATTAATATTGTTAAAATGGCAATGCTACCCAAAGCAATCTACAGATTTAATGCAAATCAAATTACCCATGACATTTTTCACAGCTCTCAAACAAATAATCCAAAAATTTATATGGAACAATAAAAGACCCAGAATTGCCAAAGCAATCCTGAGGGAAAAAAACAAAGCAGGAGGCATAACACTCCCAGACTTCAGACAATACTACAAAGCTACAGGAATCCAAACAGTGTGGTATCGGTACAAAAATAGACATACGGATCAATGGAACAGAATAGAGAACCCAGAAATAAACCCAAACACCTACGGTCAATTAATCTTTGACAAAGAAGACAAAAATATAAAATAGGAAAAAGATAGTCTCTTCAGCAAGTGGTGTTGGGAAAGTTGGACAGCTGCATGTAAATCAATGAAGTTAGATCACACCCTCAAACCATGCACAAAAATAAACTCAAAATGGCTTAAAAACTTAAACATAAGTCATGACACCATAAAACTCCTAGAAGGTGGCATAGGCAAAACATTCTCTGACTTTAATTGTACCAATGTTTTCTTAGGTCAGTCTCCCAAGGCAATAGAAATAAAAAGAAAAATAACAAATGGGACCTAATCAAACTTACAAGCTTTTGGACAGCAACGGAAACCATAAAATCAAACTAAAAAAACAAACACAAAAAACCCTGAAAAGACAACCTATGAAATGGGAGAAAATATTTGCAAATCATGCAACAGACAAGGGCTTAATCTCCAAAATATACAAACAGCTCATACAACTCAACAACAAAAAAACAACCAACTCAATCAAAAAATGGGCAGAACATCTTAATAGACATTTCTCCAAAGAAGACATACAGATATGCACATGAAAATATGCTCAACATCACTAATTATTATAGAAATGAAAATAAAAACTACAGTGAAGTATCACCTCACACAGGTCAGAATGACCATCATTAAAATGTCTACAAATAACAAATGCTGGAGAGAGTGTGGAGAAAAGGGAAACCTCCTACACTGCTGGTGGGAATGTTAGTTGATACAGCCACTATCGAAAACAGTATGGATGTTCCTCAGAAAACTAAAAATAGAATTACCATATGATCCAGCAATCCCACTCCTGGGCATATACCTGAACAAAACTATAATTCAAAAAGACACATGCAGGCTTCTCTGGTGGCGCAGTGGCTGAGAGTCTGCCTGCCAATGCAGGGGACATGGGTTCGGGCCCTGGTCTGGGAAGATCCCACATGCCGCAGAGCAACTGGGCCCGTGAGCCACAATTACTGAGCCTGCGCGTCTGGAGCCTGTGCTCCACAACAAGAGAGGCCGCGATAGTGAGAGGCCCACGCACCGCGATGAAGAGTGGCCCCCGCTTGCCACAACTAGAGAAAGTCCTCCCGCAGAGACGAAGACCCAACACAGCCATAAAAAAAATAAATACATAAATAAATAAATAAATTAAAAAATACACGCCCCTGAGCCCCACCCCAGCCCCAACAGGACAGGGGCCCAGGAACACACACACACACACACACACACACGCACACACATACATACTTAAAAAAAAAAAAAAAAAGACACATGCACTCCTATGTTCATAGCAGCACTATTCACAATAGCCAAGACATGGAAACAACCTAAATGTCCATTGACAGATGAATGGGTAAAGAAGATGTGGTACATGTATACAATAGAATATTACTCAGCCATAAAAAAGTACAAAATAATGTCATTTGTAGCAACATGGATGCAACTAGAGATTCTCATACTAAGTGAAGTAAGTCAGAAAAAGAAAGACAAATACCATATGCTATCACTAATATGTGGAATCTAAAATATGGCACAAAGAAATCTATCTTCAAAACAGAAATAGACTCACAGACATAGAGTTCAGACTTGTTGTTGTCAAGGCGGAGGGGGGAGGGAGAGGGATGGACTAAGCATTTGGGGTTGGTAGATGTAAGCTACATTTAGAATGGATAAATAACAAGGTCCTACTGTATAGCATAGGGAACTATTCTAATCTCCTGGGCTAAACCATAATGGAAAAGAATATTAAAAAAATAGAATATATATATATATGTGTATAACTGAGTCACTTTGCTGTACAGCAGATTGGCACAACATTTTAAATCAACTATACTTCAATAAAAAAATAAAATTTAAAAAAAAGAAATGAAGTCTGCATAAATAAAGTATGCTTTGACATTAATTTTAAATATTAACATTTTAAATATTTTTATTAAAAAAAACAACAGAATGAGGTAAAAATTTTTGAAGTCTATTTTTCTTCTTTTGTTTTAAATTATTGTGCTACTTATAGCCATAAGAATATCCTAAAAATAGCAGGTAATTATAAATTTTCAAAATCTAGACCAACCTTCCTGTTATTTTCTCTGCATGTTGTGCTTCTTAGTTGCCATATGTTCAGTTTTCTAAAGGGAGACTTTCTACCTCTCAACAAACTTAACTTTTATTTTCATAAGTTCAAACAAGCTGAGTGTCTTCTTGACAATTCTGGGTACAAGAACTTCTCTTTTTTTACAGAAATATGTTCTCATAATATTTATGTTAATCCGACTGCACATATGGTCCTTTTTATTACTGAAGCTGAACTAGATTGATAAATCTGAACTCTTTGCTGCACAATAGAATCAAACCATGATTCTATAGAGTATTAATTAAATTAAATTGGAGTACATATAAAATATGATTCAATATTTGTTTTAGGATATGTGTCTAATGTGCATTATCTGTGATAGACTTACTTATTCAAATTTTATAATATTCGGCCCTGAACCAAATTCAATCACAATGAATTTCTCTTTTCTTCTTCCGTTTTTAAAGTGATTTAAGGATTGATTAGATGTAATCAGTCACTGTGGTTTTAAAACATTTTTTCTCAGATACTCCTGTATTTGTATACAAAAATTATTTCCGAACTTTTCCCTTATTGCATGGCCTGATTTTGTTCATGAATAGAACAGGTTTTCTTTAATCTCACTGAAGGTGAGGCTAGTCTGGTATAGGAATGTATATGTAACAAAGTTCTAGCCAATGACACAGAAAGGAAAGTCTTCTGGGGAACCGCGAGGACATCTTGTTTTTTTTTTTTTTCTTTAATAAAAATGCCTTGATTGGATGTAGCTGTCTTGTTATGATGATAAGAAGGCCAAGAGGATCATCAAGATGCTAACTCAAAACTCTGAGCATATTAAGTTGATGTACGAGCCCAGCAACCACCAAACTTGAGATTTCCCAGTAAGTGCGGACTCAATGTCCTATGGCCTAAGCCACTGTCACATAAGTCTTCAATGAATATAAAAAGCAACCCTCACAGGCAAATAGCTTAATAGATGTAGCTTAGATGTAGCTTGATATCGTCTACAAATAGATGTAGCTTCAACTCTGATAGTTTGTACAGTTTAAAAACAAACAAGAAAAACCAATGAGATAGAGTAAAATAGGAGATTTTCCAAACAAAGAGGGAGCTGTATGAAAAATATATATGCTATATGAGTGCAATGAATATTAGATGCCTTTATCATTGCATCTGACTTGCATACTGTGATAATCCTAGCTTAGGGCACTAGCAGTCCAGTGAGAGGGTGGAAGCCAGTATGATTTGGCTGAAAGAAAATGGAATGAAAGCCAAGCCACCAGAAATGGGGTGTTAGTTCTAATCTGATTTTTCAGGAGTAACTAATAGCTTTTAAGAAACATTACAAATATAAGATAGTTGATCTACATTGTGGCAAACAGTAGACATATTCTGGAAGTGCATTAAAATAAATTTTATATTCAAATTAGCAATTCTTTGTTCAGATAAATTATAGACATTAATACCTCTATGTCCTCAGGATCAATTCTTTGTTCAGATATATTATAGCTGTTAAATCTATATATAGTCAGGATCAACACCGTGCAAACCATTCTTAGCTTTTAAATTGGGACCTATATAAAATTTCAAGCCAATGGAGTACGGTAGATGGAAAAAGCTGAGCAGAAACCCATATTCAAATATTAAAATAATAGTTAATTTTATTAAGCTAGAACCCTTATAAAAACAATAATAATAACAATAACAACAACAACAATGATCCAGAATGTCCTTTGTCTTTCTTTTTGAGATTCATCAACTGTAACCCTGTGGCCAAGAGTGTGATACTAAACCATGAAGAAAATATGTCTGTTTCTTTTCACCTATGGTTCTTATAAACTCTTTTTTTCTTTAAATCTTTCTAATCTTTGAAAACAATCACTTTATCTTTTTATCCTCTGGGTCACATACAGTACTTGGTTAATAATAGCTGCCTAATAAATCTTTGCTGATATACCAACAAATTTCCAACCTTATTAGAAGTAAAAGTAAAATTGCAAACAATGAGGTTCAATATTTTAATCTATTAAATTAGAATTTGTTTAAGGAAACTGCACAGTATTGTAGGGATTTGATGAAAGAGACCATTTTTATCCACTGCTGGAAAGAGAATAAATTGGCACAAGCATGTACTAATTATGTATGTTTCCTCATCTGTAAAACAAGGAAAGGAATACTTAAGTTACATATAGGGATTAAATGAAATAATATATAAAAGCATCCAACACAATAGTTGGTATATAGTAACACTTAAATCCTGGTACCTTACAAAAAAAGACAAAACAGTAATAATTGAACGTCTTTTATACTTCTTTTAAATTATGTGTCTTCCCCTTGACCATAAACTCCGTAAGACTGGATGCCTGTGTCTTGTTTACTGTTGTACCCTGTTGCATTATATAGTACCTGCCACATTGTCAGTTAGTAAATATTTGTTAACTTCATAGAGTTCATTTAGCTCTCCTAATTATTAAGAGAAATTTCATATGCAAAACTGTACTGGTTATCACTGGGGAAATATAACACATTTTACACTCATTGAATGAGCATATATTAAGAGGTAGTGTGACATACTAGAAAAGCACAAGCTCTGAATTTGAAAGAAATACATTCAAACTCTAACTTGCTATCCACCATTCACAACTTATTCAACCTTTCTGAATCTCCACTGATATGTACATGCCTCTAGAGTGAAGATGATCAATGTCATGGAGTTTCTGTGATATTAAATAGGAAAATACACATTTAAAAAGGTCAAACGTTTAGCTAAGCTACTCCATGGTATTACTACCTTGGTATCCATTTTGTTTGGTCTTCAACTGACACTCTTACCGAGTCTGAGCTTGTATTGCTTGCACTGCATGACAGGCCAATAAATCAAGAGATGAGTTGTTGGGACAAGGAATAACAACTTTAATCGGAAAGCCAGCAGACTGAGGAGGTGGTGGACTAGTGTCCTGAAAAACCATCCTACCTGAGTTAGAATTCAGGCTTCTTTTATACGAAAAGAGGAGGTGGTGTGGTTGGTTGTTGCAAACTTCTTGGTGTCAGAATCCGTTGTTCTTGCAGCTGTCCAGATAGGTCAGGTCATGATATTCCTATAAACCTCCAACAAGACAAATGTTATTCTCTGTTCTGCAACTACTTATTTCTATATGAATGGAAAAGTGTTATACCTCTAAAGGTCAGAGGCTTGGAAATGGACTATCCTGTATATTTCAGGCTATAGACGACATTCTTAACTTGTAGCAAAAGCAATGGAATACAAAGATTAAAGTAAAAGATAAGTAAAGATCTAATATGGAGTCAGATATGTTCTGCCCTGTTACAGCACTAGCCCCCTCATTCAAGGGCGTGGCCTAGATAAGAGCTCACAGAGTCACAAGCAAATGTACATTCTTATATATATTTTTTTAAGTTTAAAATTATTTATTTATTTGTTTATTTTTGCTGTGCTGGGTCTTCGTTTCTGTGCGAGGGCTTTCTCTAGTTGCAGCGAGTGGGGATCACTCTTCATCGCGGTGCGCGGGCCTTTCACTGTCACGGCCTCTCTTGTTGCAGAGCACAGGCACCAGACGTGCAGGCTCAGTAGTTGTGGCTCATGGGCCTAGTTGCTCCACGGCATGTGGGATCTTTCCAGACCAGGGCCCGAACCCATGTCCCCTGCATTGGCAGGCAGATTCTCAACCACTGCTCCACCAAGGAAGCCCACAAATGTACATTCTTGTTATGACTTCCCCAACAGCTCTTGTCATCAATAGTCTCTCCCACTGGGCCTTCCCAGGACCTTCCTTTTGTGTGTCCCTTAGATAAGACCCTGGGAGCTTACCAAAACTCTGCTCTTTTGGTTTTGAATTGACCTACCTGGCCTTAGCCTGGGAACCCCAAACACTCCACCCATGGACATTAATGAAGGCATATCCCCCAGGTCCTGTCTTTCTCTCTCTCTCTGTCTTCACTCTGCCTTGACCTCCCTGTGTGGCCCCTCTTGGCCCGTGAGTAATAAACTCTATTTCAGTTCTTTTCTGATCTGTTGTTGAATTATGGCTCTCCATTCACACCTTGTGCTCTACACAAGTGTTAATTTAACAAAGTCATAATGAAGCTGTTGTACACTTTACACGATCACAGTGACACAGTAGGTTAGAATTCAGATCTATAGCTACTTTATTAAAATACAAAATTTCAGATTTGGAGGAGACTTTACAGGACCCCTTTAAATGTCCTAGACAAGGCCTTTACCCAGGCTCAACACTGGTGAGATTATGCTCTATTCACTCTACCACACTCTCTCTTTCGATTCCCTTGTCCTGCAGGGGTTACAATGCTTAAACATTCCATGACCTGTTTACCACTGGGACCCTATAGTTTCTGTCAGGGAGAGAGTAGGAGGATCAGAATAAGACAAAACCAGCAAACGAGACATGTGTGTCTGGTTGGGGCTTTGCCTGGCACCGGGAGGGTGAGAGGGCTCCCTCTTCCCAGTATGGCAGATGACCAGATGCAGTACATGGAATTTGTGTCTACTCTGTCAGGGAAAAAAGTATTTCTGTTTAGGAAAGCCTTTCCATAGTTGTAGCTGTGGTCTTAAAGTAAGTTCAAAAGAAGTAAAGAGGAAGCAAATATAGGGGAAACACTTTTTTTTGTATATTTTCCCCCAAAGTTCCTATGTATCAGAACATATATGAGTAAGCTTAATCTTTAGAATTATGAATAAATGTTATTGTTATCATTAACATTGTTCTACAGTCTTCCTATAAGAGTGTTTATAAATGTAGCAAAGTGTGGTGCATGCTTTCATGGATTCCAGTATTTACATAACACTTTTTACCTAATGAAACAATGCTCAAATGTGTTACCTCATTAATTCTCACAATTTCACTAGGAAGTCAGAATGTGAAGCTAATAATAATAATAATAGCAAATCACTATTGAACTTTTCCTAGCCAGACACTATATTAAGTGTTTTACATCTACTAATATATTGAATCCTCACAGCAACCTTATGAAGCAGAGCTATCATTCCATTTTATAGATGAGAAAACCTAGGCTGAGAGAATTTATTTGTCCAACATTATACAATCATTGGGTTATGAATTCAACAGCCTGGCTCAAGAAAATAAAATCATTTTGTAAATGTAAGCTAATGATAATATTTAACATAGAAATAAAAATATTAATGTTTTTGAGTAGATCCCTTTATCCAGATTGCAGGTAGACATTATGTGAATTTTCAAAGTTATTTTTTCTAAGCAGGAAACCAAGACCCAAAATGAATGAAGTATGTGTAATGATACTTTCATTTGTGAAAGCTAGAACAGAAATCGAAATTGTCAATCTCTCTTCTATCATTTCAACAGCTTTTGTGGTTTAATTTGACAGTTTTATGGGCTGCATTGTTAACTATGAGTTGAGTCTTCTGATTTTATGTCTCTTTGGAGTGTTTAATGTTTCTTACTTTCTGACAATTTTTTATAAATAGGGTAATTTAATTCAGTATTGTAGTGATTGTTTATAGAGTTTAGTTTAGCTGTAGATAATGGAAATACCTTTTGTAAAAAAGTATCATTTTATTAAGCTGAAGGTGGGCTTTGTTCCCTTGATAACTTTTTGATATTGAGTCTGCCAAAAGAAGATGGATTTATATTTCAAATGCTTTGAAGTTGGGACAATTCAAATGAGGGAAATTTCAAATTTTGCATCGAGACACAGCAGAGTCCTTCATTGCCTGAAACAGATAAAGAAAAAGTCTGACTCATTTGAGTTCTTCTTTTAAAGCTGTTTTAAAATTGTAATGATGGAGTGTTTATATGTGTCAGGAGTTTTAAGGTTAAGTGACATGATTAACTGAAAACCAATAAATAACATTAGTGCTGGTTGATAATATCAAGATGTTGATTAGGTTTTAACTTTTTGCACAATGTCTATAAGTTGAAGTTTTAGAAGGTTAAAATCTTAGAAGGATATTTTATTTGGCAGAATCATCTCTAGAGAGGGACACATTTTTTTTTTTTAAATCTTGTTTCCCATATTTATTTCCCAATGTTTTATGCAGGTGAAATCAGATAAAAAGCAACATTCATAAAACACCTGAATATAAAAAAAAATCATAAGATATAACCTGAAGGAGAATTTATACAAAGGGATAGAGCCTTTCCCCATTTCCATTTCTACACCAGTTAATATCTAACTTTTTTCCACTCCAACCCATAATAAGAAATACATATTGTGATTGGGTACCCATATCCAAATGCACAAATGAAATAAAAATGTCATAATATACTACAGAAGATGTACTGTATTTGCTATACTTTTCCTATAATATTTACATTTCATTTTATTTAATACAAAATACTGGAATTACCACTAATGGAACTCTTGAACCACTACTTAAGTTCTTGAAGTTTTGAAGAGGAAGTTGACCTTTCCTGTTTCCCTTTTTGCCCAACCTCTGTCATTGTTAACTGTCTTTGTAGCTGTGAGAAAGCCATAACTACAGTTCAATGGTTGTATTCTCAGCTGATCTATTTTGTAAAACACAAAGTTTCTGTACAGTTAAAAATACAAATTTTGCTATCATTTCATTTTAATGGATTCTAGTTGTACTATGTTCTCCTTTTTCAAACACTTTTTCCTATGTATTTAAATTTTGAAAACTTAAAAACAGTGAACTGATTTAGTTACCCTTTGCTGATAAACAGGACTATTTCCAGGTAGTTATAAAGTGTGTCAACCTGTATTTTCTGAAGGCAAAATTTCTTTTTACAGACCAGAATAATTTATTTTTTCTGAAAATATACATGTTACAGCTTTGCCTATAAATGCACCACTTGTTATATTTCTTAAGGAATGGGATTAAACCATTTGTTATCTCTCACCACTTTGCTCTTATTTTTTAAGAAATCACTTCACCCCTAGAGATCAGCCATAATCTTAAATTAGCTGAAGCTAACTGAAGTCTAGATACCATAAAGGTTTACGAATAGCTACAGATCTGCAGATTTGTTACCTGCAACCAAATGCAGCCTAATGCTGAACGATTGCCTGCCTGGATCCTCTAATATCTTAGCCCTGTCTTTGGGCCCCTTCCCACAATACACACACATACACACACAAACTCACTCATTCACTTTCCAGAATGCTATCGTGACCTATAGTCTGCTTAGTTCAACTATACTTTACCTCTCTTGTCTCTGTCTCTATCTCCATGGCACTGTATTTTATTCATGGAATTCAGCATCTGCCATCTGCCCTATTCTCCCCATAATGACTCTATTTCGATGGATGTCTCTAGATCTGAATTTCTGTCCCTTGTTCTCTGCCACTGGACAGAGTCTGGTTGAGTTACAAGGCTTGCCACTTGCTGTGGCCATTTCTTCCCTGTCTGTACACTTGCCTACATTTTAAAAATCCATAAATCAAGTATTGACCTGTTTTATGCTCCATCTTACCTTCTCTCTTATGTCTCCTCTCATTTGCAATTCTTCTCCATGGATTGTCCACTACTAATTTCACTCTTTTGCAATCAGCCATAAAGTAAATTTCTGGAAAATGAACTGTAATTTTCCGTTGGATTATATTTAAGGTGTTCCTTTGGAGGAAAGTCTAGGTGGAAAACTTGAGTCTTCATCTCCCCATGTAAACAGGTGATAATATCTTATCTTTCCTTGAGTTGACGCATTCTAACAAATTTTTATTGATAATGGACAAGCCTCAATTTCAAATATTCAATTGATAAAAAATAAAGTAATGCCAAATTGATCAGTTCTGTAGTTCATTAATATAGAGAGTTTATTTAAATAACCAATGTGCATGCTGATAACTTCCATTGCATGTCAACTTCGTTCACTACTAGATTTCTAGCATCAGTACAAGGCCTGCACTTAGAAGTTTCTTAATACATTTGTAAAATGAAATAAACATATATTCATGTCCTTAATTCAAATGCCAAAAGTAAATTAGACTTAAAGAGAATGTATTTGTCAGTGTAGGTAGAGGAATTCATACTCTTCTTTTGCACAGTAAACTATCATGCTCTCAAGAAAAGAAAAAAAAGAGAGAAAATAATTCAGTAGAATAATGTAATATCTGCTAAGTAATGCCAAAGTTCGTCTATTAATTGTTTAAAGCAAAGGTTTATTTTTCTTCCAGATATGCAGGATGCGCCCATGAACAAAAATTGGAACACTTGAAAAATATTTATCTCAATGTTAATCAGTAACTACTTTAGCGCCCGTGCAACTCCGTTAGCGTGTTTGATTCAGGAGTGCCGGAGAGGGGGAATGAGCCTGCCTGTCTCAACCCTTCGTCGCCACATTAACCAGAAGTTCTCTGCGTGCTACCTGGTATCTGTATCCTGCAGATATCTGTCTTTCCCACTTTTGAGGAAAGGATGGGGCCAAGAGTCAGGCTTATTCCACCAGGGGTCCCTGTGGCAGAATCACAATCACAGTGTGAGAGTTAACACAGGGAAAACAGTTTGTAAGTGTATGGAACAATGAGCTAATTGTTCTAACGACAGGCTAGATCTTTCCCTGTAAACCTGTCTCCAGCTCCCCTGAGAGTCTTTGAACAGCTTCCTCATCCTCCATGCGATACTGCCGGACGCCGGGTCAGGTAGCATCTCTGCAGGTTAGAGAAAACAAGTTCTTTGGAAATAGAGCTCCTGTTGAATATATACTCTGTGTCGTCCACGAGCGGCCTGAGCATGCCCGCGTGACAGAGAATCTCATGGAAACACTTGCGAGGAAAGGAAATTGTAAGGCTGCTTCCACAGAGAGACTCTGCAAACTTCTGGACGAAATCCAGCCATTACACATTTGGAAAGGGTTTCACACAAAGGTATTTTGTGCATGAATGATCTAGAGGAATAGGTTTCTGGACCAACTGGTGTGTAGCTAATTTTAAAAAGTCAGTTTACCATAACAATTATTTTATGGGCTGCAGAGCAGATCTCATTAAAGAAAGAAAGGAATCATAAATTAGAGGAAAGGCAAACACATTAATATGCTTAATGCCGCCTCTTTTAACGTGAACATTACAAATAGGATTAAGAATGCAACTTTATTTTCTCTTTCTTTAAAAAATTAAAATGACTGTTTAGTGAAGGTTATCAAACATGGTATCTCTCAATTTCGTTATTTGGTTTTATGTAGACATTTACAGAATACCTACTAGTCTGTTCAAAAACTTTTCCAAAGGTGTCCTAACTATTTTATTAGTTTATTCAATTATCATATCCTCTTGTTTTAGAAGTATTTTTAAAGTCCTTGTATTAGTAGTTTATTTCTTCAGTGGCTACCCGCTTTCCTCTATAATCAGTTTTGGAATTAGAACACGTTGCTTAAGGCTGTTCTTGATAGCTATTTAGAGAAAATAAAATACATATGCCCCATCACATCTTTTGCTGAAAAAAAAAATCAATATTTTCAGTCTCGTTTATTTGATTTATTTAAAATATAGGCTTTTATATGTATTTTTTAGAGTGAGGTATTTAAAATATTATTTTATTTTATGTTTTTATTGAGATATATTATGTTAGTTTCAGGTGTACAACGTAGTAATTCAAAACTTCTATAGATTATGCTCCATTTAAAGTTATTATAAAATGTTGGCTATATTCCCTGTGCTGTACATTACATCCTTGTAACTTATTTATTTTACACATAGTAGTTTGTACCTCTTAATACCGTACCCCTTTCTTGCCCTCCCACCTTCCCTCTCCCCACTGTGACCACTAGTTTCTGTTTTGTTATATTCATTTGCTTGTTTTATTTTTTAGATTCCACATATAATTGATATCATATATTATTTGTCTTTGTCTGTCTGACTTCTTTCACTTAGCATAAAACCCTCCAGGTCCACTCATTGCAAATGGCAAAATTTCATTCTTTTTTAATGACTGAGTAGTATTCCATTGTGTGTGTGTGTATGTGTGTGTGTGTGTGTGTGTGTGTGTGTTTGTATCTTCTTTATCCATTCATCTGTTGATGGACACTTAGGTTGCTTCCATATTTTGGCTATTGAAAATAATGCTGCTATGAACATTGGGGTGCAAGTAAAACATCCATTTTTCTCTTTTGTGTATTCTTCTCTCTTTTCACAAACTTCCCCCAAACATTAATATATATTTTCATTTGTGTTTTTTATCTTTAGGAACAGATTATATGCATCTTTGCAATGTATGCAAGGTTCTGAACACTTATAAGATACAGTCCTCAAGTTTTAGGGATAGTTATAAAGGCCCCTTCTTATAAATCTTACCATTAAATACTTTTTTATGCATTCATTAATGTCATAAATATTAATTAAATTATTTCTTAGGTGATGATGGATTCAGATTTGTAGAAGCCTAAGCTTACATAATTTTGGAAGCTGTCTTTAATAAAAAACTATAGAATGAAACATTTTACAAAATGACAAATGTTACCAAAAACATAGGGACTTGTAAAAACATTGCTTGGGGCCTTTATGTCATGGAATGCAAGTTCATGTGCCAGACACACAGTGAAGCCAAACAAATGGAAATATAAGAGTTTGGAGCAGAGAAAGGTTTGCAAGGAGACAGGTGGGCCATGCAAGGAGACAGGTGGTTCATGCTCCGAAAACCCTGAAATCCTCAAAGGGTTTCAGCAAGGTATTTTTAAAGGCAAGATGAGTGAGGGGTGTGGTTAATTATTGCAAACTTCTTGGTGTCGGGATCTTTCATTCTTGCAGCTGTCCACATAGTCAGGTCACAATGTTCCTGTAAGGCTCCAACAAGACAAATGTTATTCTTTGTTCTGCAACTTTTATCTCGATATGAATGGACTCTTAAAGGTCAGAGCCCTGAGAACAGGCTATTCTGTATATTTCAGGCTGTAGGCAACTGTTCTTTTACAAAAGGTGCAGAGCCAGCATGACTAAGCACAGGAAAAGGAACAGATCTAGTATGGGGTCAGATTTGTTTGTCCCTATTACACTCATAGGGCCTTGGAAGGTACCTAAGGTATGAACGGACCCTGAAGCCTAAGGACTTTGTTGTCTTCATGGGGAATCTGCCTCTAGATTCAAACACTGTGCTAGTGTTGTGAACACAGAGATGAAGAAGACACATCAAGATCAAATCCATGAAGTTCAGAGTCTAGAGGGAGACAGTGACTTTAAACAAACCTCATATCCAATCAACATTTCTGTTCTTATTCTGCTGCCGTGATTTGACTGCTTATTCAGCCTCCCCCATCTGATTTCTTTTCCAGTTCTATGCACTATGGCTTCTGATACCCAGCTCACTGTATTCAAATTTCCCTACTTTTCCCATCCCACCACATATTATTCACTCCAACTTTAGCCTTAGTTAGAACCTAGCTTAATCCAGTCTCATCTCTGCTGGTGGGTAACATTATTTTGTTGCACACTGTAAACTCTTGAGGAACAGAACCGTGAGCATTTTTCCAACTCCATGGCTACTTTAAATGATTAGTTATAAACAGTGATTTATTTATGTCTTGCATGTAAAGAGACATATTATTATAATCATCAATCAGTATTTTTGTGACTCCTTCCTCAACTCTTCTGGAATTCTGGATACAGTCAGATTCCTCCAAAGAGATCTGAGAGTCTTCAGGGACACATAACAAAAGTGCTTTTTACACTAACCTCTTAGCTCTTGTAAGAACTTCTCTCAGACTCTGGTTTGCTGCGGTTAAATCTGCAGTCATTGCCATTGTCAAGGCCACAGCTTCTCCCCAAGGTGCCACCATAGCTGTGATGCCTGATGCATCTTACACTGAGGTTAATAATGCTCAAGGTCAAAGAAGCTAAGAACTGAACCAAAGAAAAGGTCCAGAATTTTTGACAAAACAACTAGAACTACTTCCAGTACTTTGGAGGTTTAGAATCTAATGTACAAATGTAAGCAATATCCTAGGTGTGCAGTGGAGCCAACAAGGAAACAAATATCCTGACCACCATTCCATCTTTTCCCCCAACATTTTATAAGAAAGTTTTCAAGCATACAGAAAAAATGAAATAATTTTTAGTGAACATCTATATCACCACTACCTTGATGCTACTACTATTTTACTATATTTGCTTAACTACATCTTTATCCATCTATTCATCATCATCTTATTTTTGGTGCAATTCAAAGTATACTTTTCCCTAAATACTTCAGCGTGCATACCACTAAAACTAGAGTTAATGTTATATTTTTGGAAGTAAGGACTGTCAAAATAACAATTCTTCTCTTTTACCTTATGCAATAAAAATATTGTTGTATAGTTATTGCTTTCTCTTTTTTTTGCCCCTAGGAAAATTTTGCCTTACGTTTCTGTTCTGGGCTTTCATCACTTATCTTCAAAGTCAGATTGCTCTTTGTAACTCATGAAAGGACTTGGTGACTTTTTCATGGTCTACTTCTTTATGTCAACTTCTGCTGTAATTATTGGTAACTATAATATTGATTAGCAACCCATCTCCATGGATACAATGCTGAACTTGTCACCTGGAAAAAATCCACTTGTGAGATTATTGGGAGGCAATACTCCATGACATTTCTACACACCATCCTGGCTTGTCTTGTCAAAGACCTTTGAATAGCAAATGGCCTTGGCAACTAGAGAAAGCTTATTTCTGTATGTTTGTTTCCTGACAAATATAACATAAATAGAGAACATCTCCTCCCCCAAAACATTCCATTGTAGTAAAGTCTTCTTTCTCTACCCAGAGTATACACTGCAGGGTAATAAGACAATGATTCCCCTGAGACAGAGGTCGGGCCAGGTTGCTAGGAGCTGCCTTTTAGATTTGGTGTTTCCTAAACTCAGTGTTCCTCAGCATAACTCACACCAGTTCTTCTAACAACACTGAGACCTACCATTCTTACTAAATTACATTTCAATGTGTCATTCACCCCTATCTACTCTTTCCTTACTCTCATGCATTTGAATCACATCTCTACCTATTCTATTGCTGTTATCTTAAAATTCTTGAATTCCTTGTTCAATCCTGTGAATATCCTATCCAATTCCACAAGTTAATGTCTCCACTCTTGCACTTGAACTTTCGAACTCTGCTAGTAAAAAAAAATGGGGAGAGAGTTTTGACATCTTTGAATATTTAAAGAATATGATAACTTTGGCTGGGTCATTAATCCTACCAGTGTTTTTTTTTTTTTTTTAATTTTGTTTTAACTCCTTTTATCTCCCACTCCCCACATAATGTATAGAATCTGTCAGTGTTTTCCCATGACTTTCATGATGAAATCCAGACTTCTGAAAATGGTTGACTTCCTGAATGATCTGGTTCCAGAATGCCAGTCTAATCATACCTCATCCACTCCGAACAACTTGCAGGTCCCTGAGGAGGGGATAATCTGTCATGTCTGGAGGCTTTGCAAATGCTGTTCACTGTCTGGATTGCCCTTTTCCACTCTTCCCATCCAGTGGAGTTAGTTATATGAATGCTCTAGAACTCGGTTCAAATATCACCAACACTTTTGACTTTTCAGAAGGAAATAAGATTTTATAAGAAAGAACATAGCTTTAGAGATAGACTTGCCTGGATACAATTCTGTATTTAGCTTGGACATGCTGCTTAACATCTGTAAATCTCATATTTCTATAAAATGGACATAATCATACTTTTTTAAGTTTGTTGCTCTAGAGAAGTAAAATGTGAGTTATGTAAGTAATGGATATGTTACCCCCAATGTCACCAAATAGTATAACTTTAGCCTTGTGTCAAGTCAGATCACAGGAAAGTTCGCTTTTGCCCTTTTACCTGGTATATTCTTCATAATGGTCCACACAGGTAATAGCTGGCTAATGAACACTGAGTCTCTACACACAACACCTTTTAAAGTGAAAATGAAAGATGCTTAGTTTGTGACACATTCATGAAATAGATTTCATATGACAAATTTATTTTGGAATTTAGTGCCTTAAAATTGTTTTTATCCCTTAATAATTGGTGTACTTTTCTCCATCACATAAAATAAATTGTATAACTCTGGAGTGTCAAAAAACTCAGAACCAAAGTTGGTGTTTTAATAATGGTAACTATATTCCTTTCACAGAAACGTTTTTATTTCTTTTTTCCATTGCTTTTATTTTTCTATTTCTATTTTAATAACCCTTTATTTTAATATTTGACATTTTAGAAATTGATAGATATTCACAGGGAAATAGAAAGGAAATGACTAATTCTGTTTTAAAGTACAATACATGCCTTCAAGTGATTTGTTATTCAAAATATTCAAAATCAACTTATATGAAAAATGGGTAGAATAAAAGTACTGAACTTGAAAATAAAATTTCAAAAAATAAGGATGACTTATATGAAAGGATCTATTATTTAAAATTCTACTAATTACAATAAAATGTGTGCTATGTTATTTAATATATGCTTTCAAATAAGTCATTTTATTTGAGTCTCAGAACATCTATCTTAGTCTGTTTTAGCTGCTACAACAAAAGTACCATAGATTGGGTTGCTTAAACAACTAATATTTATTTCTCCCAGTTCTGGATGCTGGGAAGTTCAAGATCAAGGAGCCAGTAAATTTGGTGTCTGATGAGAATCTGCTTCCTTGTTCACAGACAACCATCTCCTCACTGTGTCCTCATACGATGGGAGAGGCAAGGGGTATCTCTGGGGTCTCTTTTATAAGGGCACTAGTCCCATTCAAGAGGTTCTGCCCTCATGACCTAATCAACTCCCAAATATCCCACTTCCTAATACCATAACTTTGGGGGTTAGGTTTCAACATATGAATTTAAGGAGGACAGAAACATTCAGTCTATAGCAACACCCCTATGAGAGAAGTAATAACAGGACCCCACCCAATGGCCCCCAATAGATTTCACCAGAAACTTCAAAATCCCAAGGCTCTTTGTGATCTGACCACTGCACATTTAAGGAAACATAAAGTAGTAGTTAATTACTTGGCCACTGGATTAGCTCTTACTTAGCAATTTACCTACTTAGGGACTTTTGGAAAGTTGCTTAGCTTTAGGTGCCTTTGTTTCTCCATCTATAAAATGGAGATAATATAATAGCCATTGAATAGTGCTGTTATAATAATTAAATAAGATAATAGGTTAAAAAAAAACTTAGAAGAGTGCCTGGCATGTAATAACTATTCAATCATATTAGTTATTTCTGTTATACATTCTGAAATGAAACTGGCCTCAATTATCAATGTCTGCCAGGGCATGAAAAGGGAAACGTTATTTATTGTACTTACTCTAGAATAATGCTGGAGACAGGGAAGTTGATACAGAGATATCACTGTAAGGCAGTATAGGGATTATTACAAAACATTTGCTTTGCAGAGGATAAGTAAGTAACAAATATATGTGATGTTTATGAAGTAGTAAAATAGTGGCAACTTTCTGGGCCCTTTACAAAAATCTGTACAAGTTTGTTTTTAAAGACTCTATAAGAAATGTTCTTTTCTGTGAGAGTTCAGAAAGATAAGAATCTGCTGTGAATATCAATAATCCAATCTTTGTTATTTTGGAACACTTTTAGTATAAGATACCTTGAATGTGGAATAAAATCTGAGTCTGGTTTGTAGGATAAGAAGATATGAATGGACAAGATTAAAGATGATATAAAAATATATGAGATTAGTGAAAACTCTGGAATAATATAGGGAAAACAGTAGGGCAAAATGACCCCTGAAAGACTTACATTCAGTCAAAAATATTGTTTGTTGAATGAGGTCTGAGGCTGGAGGAGCTGGTGTGCTCTGGATGGCCTACAGGAAACTTGAACGGATCAGTGGCCATCAGAGAAAGTGAAATGGTAATCAAAGGGTACGCCTTCCACTCCCAAATATTCTCTAGGAAAAATTAATCTGACAGATCAGTTTTAACTAAATTTTCAAGAAACAGACAAACTATCTTATCCAAGATTTTCAAAGCCACCCAACTCATTTTAGGAGGCAAGATTAATCTTGATTCCAAAATTGAATAAAGACAGATCAAGGTTATGCCCTTTTCATAGATGCTAACTGAATCCAAGATTGTATTGTTTATTCCTGAATGCAGGGGTGTTTATTGAAACTGTTTCAATAAACAGCAAATTTTGTTTTGTTTTTAAACTCTCAGAAAAAAAATATTGTTTGTTGAAATGAATCTCTGGGGTGGTCCAGTGATTGATTCCTGGACACCACAAGTATGAGATATAATAAGATATAATCTATGCAGTACAAAAGTTAAGGAAAAAGAGAAGTTAACATTGATTACTTATTTTCCCAAAAAGAGGTAATTGGAATACAGGGATCGTATTTTAAATAGTTAGAAGTCAAATAGGAAATAGGTGAATTGGAGGTTTAGGTTATTATGAACTGACATCATATATAATTACCCCACCCCCAAAAATTGAAGGTTGTAATGTAAATTTTATTCTTTCACATTTTGGGGTTGTAACCCAGCAGAACTATGGCCGTACCCTCTCCTGGAAGGCTTGCTGGGAAAGCAGAAAGAAGACCTGTCCTGCAGTCAGAAAACCTGAGTTCAAACCTTATTCCAAACCCTTTAAAAGATGTGGTCTTGGACATATAACTATGGTCTCTCAGAGCCTCTGCATCCCTGTTTGTTTAATGGTGATTATGATCCATGTCCCACAGGCAGCTGTAATTGAAGGCCATCATACAGAATAGGAGCTCAATAGATGTTTAAAGATGTGCTTTACACAGTTGAGCCATTTCTGTACAATGGAAAGAGGAGGGCCTTACAGTCCATTAAAACTGTGGCCTCAGAAAAATTAATAAACTACTCTAAATCTTAGGTCCCTCATCTGTAAAAATGGAGAAAAAGTATTGTGGGTATTAAACTCATACTTCTATAAAAAAAGTATTGCGTGTATTAAACAAGATAATGTGTGTAAACTGTTTGACACAGCTCTCAACGTAGAGTGGGGCCTCAATATATGGGAGCTATTCTTGTTACTAAATTACCCAGTAGAAACTCTTCTAAGAGCTTGCTCATCCGTGGTTTTAAAAGTGAACTTAAAAAAAATATTTCAGCATTTAGCTTCTTTTAAAAAAATTACAGGTATGCATGAAATTTTATATACCAAAGTATAAAAATTCCAATTATGTTAGCTGGGGTTTGTTTATAAACAGCATTTTTTCCCTTCAATGAAGGGTAAGGGGAGGTTTGTCACTGTGTTCCTGGGATGGGACCTCTCTTAAAGGGATAAACTAGTGTTTTTTGTGATACTCTGAGTAGTAATAACAGCAATGATAATGATAATCGTAAAATAATTTTTAAAAAGCCCAACAATGCCTTTTTTTACATTTTTCCCTGTAATTCATTTCTAATCTCATAGTGTTGTGGTCAGAAAAGATGCTTGATATGATTTCAATTTTCTTAAATTTACTGAGGCTTGATTTGTGACCCAAGATGTGATCTACCCTGGAGAATGTTCCGTGAGCACTTGAGAAGAAAGTGTAATCTATTGTTTTTGGATGGAATGTCCTATAAATATCAATTAAATCTATCTGGTCTATTGTGTCATTTAAAGCTTCTGTTTCCTTATTTATTTTCATTTTGGATGATCTGTCCATTGGTGTAAGTGGGGTGTTAAAGTCCCCCACTATTATTGTGTTACTGTCGATTTCCTCTTTTATAGCTGTTAGCAGTTGCCTTATGTATTGAGGTGCTCCTATGTTGGGTGCATACATATTTATAATTGTTATATCTTCTCCTTGGATCGATCCCTTGATCATTATGTAGTGTCCTTCCTTGTCTCTTGTAACATTCTTTATTTTAAAGTCTATTTTATCTGATATTAGTATTGCTACTCCAGCTTTCTTTTGATTTCCATTTGCATGGAATATCTTTTTCCATCCCCTCACTTTAAGTCTGTATGTGTCCCTAGGTCTGAAGTGGGTCTCTTGTAGACACCATATATATGGGTCTTGTTTTTGTATCCATTCAGCAAACCTGTGTCTTTTGGTTGGAGCATTTAATCCATTCACATTTAAGGTAATTATCGATATGTATGTTCCTATTACCATTTTCTTAATTGTTTTGAGTTTGTTTTTGTAGGTGTTTTTCTTGTCTTGTGTTTCCCACTTAGAGAAATTCCTTTAGCATTTGTTGTAGAGCTGGTTTGGTGGTGCTGAATTCTCTTAGTTTTTGCTTGTCTGTAAAGTTTTTGATTTCTCCATCAAATCTAAATCAGATCCTTGCTGGGTAGGCTAATCTTGGTTGTAGGTTCTTCCCTTTCATCACTTTAAATATATCATGCCACTCCCTTCTGGCTTGTAGAGTTTCTACTGAGAAATCAGCTGTTAACCTTATGGGAGTTCCCTTGTATGTTATTTGTCATTTTTCCCTTGCTGCTTTCAATAATTTTTCTTTGTCTTTAATTTTTGCCAATTTGATTACTATGTGTCTCGGTGTGTTTCTCCTTGGGTTTATCCTGTATGGGACTCTCTGCGCTTCCTGGACTTGGGTGGCTATTTCCTTTCCCATGTTAAGGAAGTTTTTGACTATAATCTCTTCAAATATTTTCTCTGGTCCTTTCTCTCTCTCTTCTCCTTCTGGGACCCCTATAATGTGAATGTTGTTGCATTTAATGTTGTCCCAGAGGTCTCTTAGGCTGTCTTCATTTCTTTTCATTCTTTTTTCTTTAGTCTGTTCTGCAGCAGTGAATTCCACCATTCTGTCTTCCAGGTCACTTATCCGTTCTTCTGCCTCTGTTATTCTGCTATTGATTCCTTCTAGTGTAGTTTTCATTTCAGTTATTGTATTGTTCATCTCTGTTTGTTTGTTCTTTTATTCTTCTAGGTCTTTGTTATACCTTTCTTGCATCTTCTCGATCTTTGCCTCCATTCTTATTCCGAGGTCCTGGATCATCTTCACTATCATTATTCTGAATTCTTTTTCTGGAAGGTTGCCTATCTCCACTTCATTTAGGTGTTTTTCTGGGGTTTTATCTTGTTCCTTCATCTGGTATATAGCCCTCTGCCTTTTCATCTTTTTTTTTTTTTTAACATCTTTATTGAAGTATAATTGCTTTACAATGGTGTGTTAGTTTCTGCTTTAAAACAAAGTGAGTCAGTTATACATATACATATGTTCCCATATCTCTTCCCTCTGGCATCTCCCTCCCTCTCACCCTCCCTATCCCACCCCTCTAGGTGGTCACAAAGCACCGAGCTGATCTCCCTGTGCTATGTGGCTGCTTCCCACTAGCTATCTATTTTACATTTGGTAGTGTATATATGTCCATGACAATCCCTCACCCTGTCACATCTCACCCCTAACCCTCCCCATATCCTCAAGTCCATTCTTTAGTAGGTCGGTGTCTTTATTCCCATCTTGCAACTAGGTACTTCATGACCTTTTTTTTTTTTTTTTTCCTTAGATTCCATATATATGTGTTAGCATACTGTATTTGTTTTTCTCTTTCAGACTTACTTCACTCTGTATGACAGACTCTAACTCCATCCACCTCATTACAAATACCTCCATTTCATTTCTTTTTATGGCTGAGTAATATTCCATTGTATATCTGTGCCACATATTCTTAATCCATTCATCCGATGATGGACACTTAGGTTGCTTCCATGTCCTGGCTATTGTAAATAGAGCTGCAATGAACATTTTGGTACATAAGTCTTTTTGAATTATGGTTTTCTCAGGGTATATGCCCAGTAGTGGGATTTCTGGGTCGTATGGTAGTTCTATTTTTACTTTTTTAAGGAACCTCCATACTGTTCTCCATAGTGGCTTATCAATTAACATTCCCACCAACAGTGCAAGAGGGTTCCCTTTTCTCCACAACTTCTCCAGCATTTACTGTTTCTAGATTTTTTGATGATGGCCATTCTGACCACTGTGAGATGATACCTCATTGTAGTTTTGATTTGCATTTCTCTAATGATTAATGATGTTGAGCATTCTTTCATGTGTCTGTTGGCCATCTGTATATCCTCTTTGGAGAAATGTCTATTTAGGTCTTCTGCCCATTTTTGGATTGGGTTGTTTGTTTTTTTGTTATTGAGCTGCATGAGCTGCTTGTAAATCTTGAAGATTAATCTTTGTCAGTTGCTTCATTTAAAAATATTTTCTCCCATTCTGAGGGTTGTCTTTTGGTCTTGTTTATGGTTTCCTTTGCTGTGCAAAAGCTTTTAAGTTTCATTAGGTCCCATTTGTTTATTTGTGTTTTTATTTCCATTTCTCTAGGAGCTGGGTCAAAAAGGATCTTGCTGCGATTTATGTCATAGAGTGTTCTGCCTATGTTTTCCTCTACGAGTTTGATAGTGTCTGGCTTTACACTTAGGTCTTTAATCCATTTTGAGTTTATTTATGTGTATGGTGTTAGGGAGTGTTCTAATTTCATACTTTTACATGTACCTGTCCAATTTTCCCAGCACTACTCATTGAAAAGACTGTCTTTTCTCCACTGTATATGCTTGCCTCCTTTATCAAAATAAGGTGACCATATGTGCGTGGGTTTATCTCTGGGCTTTCTATCCTGTTCCATTGATCTATATTTCTGTTTTTGTGCCAGTACCAAACAGTCTTGATTACTGTAGCTTTGTAATAGAGTCTGTAGTCAGGGAGCCTGATTCCTCCAGCTCCATTTTTCATTCTCAAGATTGCTTAGGCTATTTGGGGTCTTTTGTGTTTCCATACAAATTGTGAAATTTTTTGTTCTAGTTCTGTGAAAAATGCCAGTGGTAGTTTGAGAGGGATTGCGTTGAATCTGTAGATTGCTTTGGGTAGTAGAGTCATTTTTCACAATTTTGATTCTTCCAACTCAAGAACATGGTATATCTCTCCATCTATTTGTATCATCTTTAATTTCTTTCATCAGTGTCCTATAATTTTCTGCATACAGGTCTTTTGTCTCCTTAGGTAGGTTTATTCCTAGATATTTTATTCTTTTTGTTGCAACGGTAAATGGGAGTGTTTTCTTAATTTCACTTTCAGATTTTTCATCATTAGTGTATAGGCATGCAAGAGATTTCTGTGCATTAATTTTGTATCCTGCTACTTTACCAAATTCATTGATTAGCTCTAGTAGTTTTCTGGTGGCAGTTTTACGATTCTCTATCTATAGTATCATGTCATCTGCAAACAGTGACAGCTTTACTTTTTCTTTTCTGATTTGGATTCCTTTTATTTCTTTTTCTTCTCTGATTGCTGTGGCTAACACTTCCAAAACTATGTTGAATAATAGTGGTGAGAGTGGGCAACCTTATCTTGTTCCTGATCTTAGTGGAAATGGTTTCAGTTTTTCACCATTGAGGACAATGTTGGCTGTGGGTTTGTCATATATGGCCTTTATTATGTTGAGGAAAGTTCCCTCTATGCCTACATTCTGCAGGGCTTTTACCATAAATGGGTGTTGAATTTTGTTGAAAGCTTTCTATGCATCTATGGAGATGATCATATGGTTTTTTTCCTTCAATTTGTTAATATGGTGTATCACGTTGATTGATTTGTGTATATTGAAGAATCCTTGCATTCCTGGAATAAACCCCACTTGATCATGGTGTATAATCCTTTTAATGTGCTGTTGGATTCTGTTTGCTAGTATTTGGTTGAGGATTTTTGCATCTATGTTCATCAGTGATATTGGCCTGTAGTTTTCTTTCTTTGTGACATCTTTGTCTGGTTTTGGTATCAGGGTGATGGTGGTCTCGTAGAATGAGTTTGGGAGTGTTCCTGCCTCTGCAATATTTTGGAAGAGTTTGAGAAGGATAGGTGTTAGCTCTTCTCTAAATGTTTGATAGAATTCGCCTGTGAAGCCATCTGGTCCTGGGCTTTTGTTTGTTGGAAGATTTTTAATCACAGTTTCAATTTCAGTGCTTGTGATTGGTCTGTTCATAGTTTCTATTTCTTCCTGGTTCAGTCTCGGCAGGTTGTGCATTTCTAAGAATCTGTCCATTTCTTCCAGGTTGTCCATTTTATTGGCATAGACTTGCTTGTAGTAATCTCTCATGATCGTTTGTATTTCTGCAGTGTCAGTGGTTACTTCTTCTTTTTCATTTCTAATTCTATTGATTTGAGTCTTCTCCCTTTTTCTCTTGATGAGTCTGGCTAATGGTTTATCAATTTTGTTTATCTTCTCAAAGAACCAGCTTTTAGTTTCATTGATTTTTGCTATTGTTTCCTTCATTTCTTTTTCATTTATTTCTGATCTGATCTTTATGATTTCTTTCCTTCTGCTACCTTTGGGTTTTTTTTTGCTCTTCTTTCTCTCATTGCTTTAGGTGCAAGGTTAGGTTGTTTATTCGAGATGTTTCCTGTTTCTTGATGTAGGCTTGCATTGCAATAAACTTCCCTCTTAGAACTGCTTTTGCTGCATCCCATAGGTTTTGGGTCGTCGTGTCTCCATTGTCATTTGTTTCTCGGTATTTTTTGATTTCCCCTTTGATTTCTTCAGTGATCACTTCATTATTAAATAGTGTATTGTGTAGCCTCCATGTGTTTGTATTTTTTACAGATCTTTTCCTGTAATTGATATCTAGTCTCATAGCGTTGTGGTCAGAAAAGATACTTGATACGATTTCAATTTTCTTAAATTTACCAAGGCTTGATTTGTGACCCAAGATATGATCTATCCTGGAGAATGTTCCATGAGCACTTGAGAAATATGTGTATTCTGTTGTTTTCGGGTGGAATGTCCTATAAATATCAATTAAGTCCATCTTGTTTAAAGTATCATTTAAAGCTTGTGTTACCTTATTTATTTTCATTTTGGATGATCTGTCCATTGAAGAAAGTGGGGTGTTCAAGTCCCCTACTATGATTGTGTTGCAGTCGATTTCCCCTTTTATGGCTGTTAGTATTTGCCTTATGTATTGAGGTGCTCCTATGTTGTGTGCATAAATATTTACAATTTTTATACCTTCCTCTTGGACGGATCCCTTGATCATTATATAGTGTCCTTCTTTGTCTCTTGTAATAGTCTTTATTTTAAAGTCTATTTTGTCTGATATGAGAATTGCTACTCCAGCTTTCTTTTGATTTCCATTTTCATGGAATATCTTTATCCATCCCCTCATTTTCTGTCTGTATGTGTCTCTAGGTCTGAAGTGGGTCTCTTGTAGACAGCATATATACGTGTCTTGTTTTTGTATCCATTCAACCAGTCTATGTCTTTTGGTGGGAGCATTTAATCCATTTACATTTATGGTAATTATTGATATTTATGTTCCTATTCCCATTTTCTTAAATGTTTTGGGTTTGTTATTGTAGGTGTTTTCTTTCTCCTGTGTTTCTTGCCTAGAGAAGTTCCTTTAGCATTTGTTGTAAAGCTGGTTTGGTGGTGCTGAACTCTCTCAGCTTTTGCTTGTCTGTAAAGGTTTTAATTTCTCCATCAAATCTGAATGAGATCCTTGCTGGGTAGCGTAATCTTGGCTGTAGTTTTTTCTCCTTCATGACTTTAAGTATATCCTGCCACTCCCTTCTGGCTTGCAGAGTTTCTGCTGAAAGATCAGCTGTTAACCTTATGGGGATTCCCTTGTGTGTTATTTGTTGTTTTTCCCTTGCTGCTTTTAATATGTTTTCTTTATATTTAATTTTGGATAGTTTGATTAATATGTGTCTTGGCGTGTTTCTCCTTGGTTTTATCCTGTATGGGACTCTCTGTGCTTCCAGGACTTGATTAACTATTTCCTTTCCCATATTAGGGAAGTTTTCAACTATAATCTCTTCAAATATTTTCTCAGTCCCTTTCTTTTTCTCTTCTTCTTCTGGGACCCCTATAATTCGAATGTTGGTGTGTTTAATGTTGTCCCAGAGGTCTCTGAGACTGTCCTCAGTTCTTTTCATTCTTTTTTCTTTAGTCTGTTCTGCAGCAGTGAATTCCACTATTTTATCTTCAGGTCACTTATCCGTTCTTCTGCCTCAGTTATTCTGCTATTGATCCCATCTAGAGTATTTTTAATTTCATTTATTGTGTTTTTCATCGTGGCTTGGTTCCTCTTTAGTTCTTCTACATCCTTGTTAAATGTTTATTGCATTTTGTCTATTGTTTTTCCAAGATTTTGGATCATCTTTACTATCATTATTCTTAATTCTTTTTCAAGTAGACTGCCTATTTCCTCTTCATTTGTTAGGTCTGGTGTGTTTTGACCCTCCTCCTTCATCTGCTGTGTGGTTTTTTGTCTTCTCATTTTGCTTATCTTACTGTGTTTGGGGTCTCCTTTTCACAGGCTGCAGGTTCGTAGTTCCCATTGTTTTTGGTATCTGTCCCCAGTGGCTAAGGTTGGTTCAGTGGGTTGTGTAGGCTTCCTGGTGGAGGGGACTAGTGCCTGTGTTCTGGTGGATGAGTTTGGATCTTGTCTTTCTGGTGGGCAAGTCCACGTCTGGTGGTGTGTTTTGGGGTGTCTGTGGCCTTATTATGATTTTAGGCAGCCTCTCTGCTAATGGATGGTGCTGTGTTTTGTCTTGCTAGCTGTTTGGCATAGGGTGTCCAGCACTGTAGCTTGCAAGTCGTTGAGTGAAGCTGGGTCTTGATGTTGAGATGGAGATCTCTGAGAGATTTTTGCCGTTTGGTATTACGTGGAGCTGGGAGGTCTCTCGTGGACCAGTGTCCTGAAGTTGGCTCTCCCACCTCAGAGGCACAGCCCTGATGCCTGACTAGAGCACCAAGAGCCTTTCATCCACACAGCTCAGAATATAAGGGAGAAAAAAATAGAAAGAAAGAAAGAAAGAGGATAAAATAAAATAAAATATAGCTATTATAATAAAAAATAAGAAAAAAAATTATTAAGAGTAAATGTATTCAGAAATTTTTTTTTTAATTTTTAAAAATAGATTTATTAATTTTTTATAATAAAAAAATAAGAAAAAAATTATTAAGAAAAAATTTTATTAAGAAAAATAATTTTTAATTTTTTAAAATAAAAAATATGAAAAAAATTTTTAAAAATTATTTAATTTCTAAAAATAGAAAATAAATAAAAAATTATTAAGAAAACATATATTAGGAAAAAAATAATTTTTTAAGTTAAAAAAAAAAAAAATGGACGGACCTAACTCTAGGACTAATGGTGAAAGCAAAGCTATACACACAAAATCTCACCTAGAAGCATACACATATACACTCACAAAAAAAAGGAAAAGGGGAAAAAATAATATATCCTGCTCCCAAAGTCCACCTCTTGAATTTGGGATGATTCTTTGTCTGTTCAGGTATTCAACAGATGCAGGCACATCAAGTTGTTTGTGGAGTTTTAATCTGCTGCTTCTGAGGCTGCTGGGAGAGATTTCCCTTTCTGTTCTTTGTTTGTACAGCTCCCAGGGTTCAGCTTTGGATTTGGACCCGCCTCTGCATGTAGGTCGCCTGAGGGCGTCCGTTCCCCGCCCAGACAGAACGGGGTTAAAGGAGCAGCTGCTTCAGGGACTCTGGCTCACTCAGCCCATGGGGAGGGAGCAGTATGGAGGAGGCGGGGCGAGCCTGTGGCAGCAGAGGCTGGTGTGATGTTGCAGCAGCCTGAGCCACGCCGTGCATTCTCCAGGGGAAGTTGTCCCCAGATCACGGGAGCCTGGCAGTGGCGAGCTGCACTGGCTCCCGGGAGTGGCGGTGTGGAGAGTGACTTGTGCTTGCACACCAGCTTCTTGGTAGTGGCAGCAGCAGCCTTAGCGTCTCCTGCCCGTCTCTGGGGTCCGCGCTGGTAACCGCGGCTCGCGCCTGTCTCTGGGGTCCGCGCTGTTAGCCGCGGCTTGCGCCCGTCTCTGGAGTTCGTTTAGGCGGCACTCTGAATCCCCTCTCCTTGCGCACCAGGAAACACAGAGGGAAGAAAAAGTATCTTGCCTCTTCGGCAGCTGCAGACTTTTTCCCGGATTCCCTCCCGGCTAGCACTGAAGCCCGAGCCTCAGCTCCCAGCCCTCGCCCGCCCCGGCGGCTGAGCAGACAAAGCTCTCGGGCTGCTGAGTGCTACTCAGCACCGATCCTCCGTGTGGGAATCTCTCCGCTTTGCCCTCTGCACCCCTGTTGCTGCGCTCTCCTCCATGGCTCTGAAGCTCCCCCGTCTGCCACCCACAGTCTCTGCCCATGAAGAAGCTCCTAGTGTGTGGACACCTTTCCTCCTTCACGGCTCCCTCCCACTGGTGCCGGTCCTGTCCGTATTCTTTTGTCTCTGTTATTTCTTTTTTCTTTTACCCCACCTAAGTACGTGGGGATTTTCTTGCCTTTTGGGAGGTCTGACGTCTTCTGCCAGCGTTCAGTGGGTGTTCTGTAGGAGCATTTCCACGTGTAGATGTATTTCTACTGTATCTGTGGGAAGGAAGGTGATCTCCACGTCTTACTCTTTCGCCATCTTGCCCCTACCTCTGCCTTTTCATCTTGTCTATCTTTCTGTGAATGTGATTTTTGTTCCACAGGTTGCAGGATTGTAGTTTTTCTTGCTTCTGCTGTCTGCCCTCTGGTGGTTGAGACTATCTAAGAGGCACAAACACATGAAGACTAAACAATACGTTACTAAATAACCAAGAGATCACTGAAGAAATCAAAGAGGAAATCAAAAAATACCTAGAGACAAATGACAATGAAAACACGATGATTCAAAACCTATGGGATGCAGCAAAAGCAGTTCTAAGAGGGAAGTTTATAGCTATACAAGCCTACCTAAAGAAACAAGAAAAATCTCAAGTAAACAATCTAACCTTGCACCTAAAGGAACTAGAGAAAGAAGAACAAACAAAACCCAAAGTTAGCAGAAGGAAAGAAATCATAAAGATCAGAGCGGAAATAAATGAAATAGAAACAAAGAAAAAAATAACAAAGATCAGTAAAACTAAAAGCTTGTGCTTTGAGAAGAAAAACAAAATTGATAAGCCATTAGCCAGACTCATCAAGAAAAAGAGGGAGAGGACTCAAATCAATAAAATTAGAAATGAAAAAGGAGAAGTTACAACAGACACCAAAGAAATACAAAGCATCCTAAGAGACTACTACAAGCAACTCTATGCAAATAAAATGGACAACCTAGAAGAAATGGACAAATTCTTAGAAAGGTATAATCTTCCAAGACAGAACCAGGAAGAAACAGAAAATATGAACAGACCAATCACAAGTAATGAAATTGAAACTGTGATTAAAAATCTTCCAACAAACAAAAGTCCAGGACCAGATGGCTTCACAGGTGAATTCTATCAAACATTTGGAGAAGAGCTAACACCCATCCTTCTCAAACTCTTCCAAAAAATTGCAGAGGAAGGAACACTCCCAAACTCATTCTATGAGGCCACCATCACCCTGATCCCAAAACCAGACAAAGTTCCTACAAAAAAAAGAAAATTACAGACCAATATCACTGATGAATATAGATGCAAAAATCCTCAACAGAATACTAGCAAACAGAATCCAGCAAGACATTAAAAGGATCATACAGCACGATCAAGTGGGATTTATCCCAGGTATGCAAGGATTCTTCAATATACGCAAATCAATCAATGTGGTACACCATATTAACAAATTGAAGAATAAAAACCATATGATCATCCCAATAGATGCAGGAAATAGCTTTTGACAAAATTTAACATGCATTTATGATAAAAACTCTCCAGAAAGTGGGCATAGAGGGAACCTACTTCAACATAATTAAGGCCATATACAACAAACCCACAGCAAACATGATTCTCAATGGTGAAAAACTGAAAGCATTTCCTCTAAGATAGGAATGAGACAAGGATGTCCACTCTCACCACTATTATTCAACATAGTTTGGAAGTCCTAGCCACGGCAATCAGAGAAGAAAAAGAAATAAAAGGAATACAAATTGGAAAAGAAGAAGTAAAACTGTCACTGTTTGCAGATTACATGATACTATATATAGAGAATCCTAAAAATGCCACTAGAAAACTACCAGAGCTAATCTATGAATTTGGTAAAGTTGCAGGATACAAAATTAATACACAGAAATCTCTTGCACTCCTATACACTAATGATGAAAAATCTGAAAGAGAAATTATGGAAACACTTCCATTTACTGTTGCAGCAAAAAGAATAAAATACCTAGGAATAAACATACGTAGGGAGACAAAACCTGTATGCAGAAAACTATAAGACACTGATGAAAGAAATTAAAGACGATACCAACAGATAGAGAGATATACCATGTTCTTGGATTGGAAGAATCAATATCGTGATTATGACTATACTACCCAAAGCAATCTACAGATTCAAATCAATCCCTATTAAGTTACCAATGGCATTTTTTACAGAACTAGAACCAATCATCTTAAAATTTGTATGGAGACACAAAAGACCCTGAATAGCCAAAGCAGTCTTGAGGGAAAAAAATGGAGCTGGAGGGATCAGACTCCCTGACTTCAGACTATACTACAAAGCTACAGTAATCAAGACAATATGGTACTGGCACAAAAACAGAAACATAGATCAATGGAACAAGATAGAAAGCCCAGAGATAAACCCACGCACCTATGGTCAACTAATCTATGACAAGGGAGGCAAAGATATACAATGGAGAAAAAAGACAGTCTCTTCAATAAGTGGTGCTGGGAAAAGTGGACAGCTACATGTAAAAGAATGAAATTAGAATACTCCCTAACACCATACACAAAAATAAACTCAAAATGGATTTGAGACCTAAATGTAAGACTGGATACTATAAAACTCTCAGAGGAAAACATAGGAAGAACACTCTTTTACATAAATTACAGCAAGATCTTTTTTGACCCACTTCCTAGAGTAATGGAAATAAAAACAAAAATAAACAAGTGGGACCTAATGAAACTTCAAAGCTTTTGCACAGCAAAGGAAACCATAAACAAGACGAAAAGACAACCCTCAGAATGGGAGAAAATATTTGCAAACAAATCAACGGACAAAGGATTAATCTCCAAAATAAATAAACAGCTCATTCAGCTCAATATTAAAGAAACAAACAACCCAATCCAAAAATGGGCAGAGGACCTAAATAGACATTTCACCAAAGAAGACATACAGATGGCCAAGAAGCACATGAAAAGCTGCTCAACATCACTAATTATTAGAGAAATGCAAATCAAAACTACAATGAGGTATCACTTCACACCAGTTAGAATGGGCATCATCAGAAAATCTACAAACAACAAATGCTGGAGAGGGTGTGGAGAAAAGGGAACCCTCTTGCACTGTTGGTGGGAATGTAAATTGATACAGCCACTTTGGAGAAGAGTATGGAGGTTCCTTAAAATACTAAAAATAGAATTACCATATGATCCAGCAATTCCACTACTGGGCATATACCCTGAGAAAACTGTAATTCAAAAAGACACATGCACCCCAGTGTTCATTGCAGCACTATTTACAATAGCTAGGTCATGGAAGCAACCTAAATGCCCATCAACAGACGAATGGATAAAGAAGATGTGGCACATACATACAATGCAATATTACTCAGCCATAAAAAGGAACGAAATTGAGTCATTTGTTGAGACGTGGATAGATCTAGAGACTGTCATATAGAGTGAAGTAAGTCAGAAAGAGAAAAACAAATATTGTATATTAACGCATGTATGTGGAACCTAGAAAAATGGTACAGATGAACCGGTTTACAGGGCAGAAGTTGAGACATAGATGTAGAGAAGAAACATATGGACTCCAAGGGGGGAAAACCGTGGTGGGGTGGGGATGGTGGTGTGCTGAATTGGGCGATTGGGATTGCCATGTATACACTGATGTGTATAAAATTGATGACTGATTAAAAAAAAATAAAAGAAAAAAAGAAAAAAAAAAAAGCCGAACAATGTGTAGGTGCTGTCTTAAGCATTTTTCATGTATTATCTATTTTAATCTTCTCATCAACCTTATATTAGCAACTTTTATTGTCCTCATTTTAAAGATAGAAACTTTAAGAACAGAGAGGTTCAACAACTTGTCTGAGGTCATAGAGTAAGGCTGTTATCTGATCCTAGTGTGAAAGGTGGGTGTTATTAGAAGAAAAAGCTATTAGAAGTCTAAGGAAAAGCGTTAAAAAGAGAAGGAAAACCAGGGTCTTATAATTACCATTTTTTCTCTCTTTCAAAAGAAAATTGTTTTAATTTTTTGTGTGTTAACCATCATCATCATCTCCACTTAATCATCTCCAATTCCTTCAGACTTCAACTGGGATTTGGACCTCATGATTCTTGCCCAACCTCTATACTATGCTCAAGCAAGGTCATTCAATCTCAAGACATTAAAAGTTTCCCCCATGAAAAGTCCTTCTAAAATATAAATCCCCATCTTAGACTTCTTCCCTGCCTGCACTGAAGCATACAGTCATTTGTATTTCAGATAATGGCACTGCTGTCTACCCACTTGTTTAGGCAAAATGCCACTTTTCTTTCCTCACATCCACTCTCAAGGCTGGACACCACTGTCTTCAAATTGTAATTTACATCTAACGGTTTTTAGCATCTCCACTGCTATACCCATAATGTTGCACTGCTTGTTACAGTGATCTTCCCACTGGTTTCCCTGCACCCTCTCTTGCCCTTCCATAATCTACTCTCCACATTACAACCAGATCATCTTCTTAGGTGAATCAGATCACATTTCAATAGAACAAAATTAAAAGCCCTTACCTGGTCTGTATGTAAGGAAACCATGTGCCTCGGAGTGCCTGGGAGAGTCTTCATTTATATGGATTGTCCTAAATTGCTCTAGCCTTCTATTCTCCACGCAATAAAAACAATTAAACAATAAATTATGTAGTTAAAACAATAGATTATATAGCCTCTCTAACTACAACACTCTAAACACCTTGGATCATGCCTACCTTTCTGTCCTTACCTCATACCCTTCACCACCCCTCCCACTCCAGCCTTTGTTCACTCTTTTGTAGCTGCACAAACTTTCCTTATACCCCAGTATAGTTCCTGATCTTTTAGCTGCTATCCCCTCTGCATGCAGTGCCTTGCTCCAGATGTTTAGGCTGCTTGGTTTTTCCTCCTCATTCATATCTTAGATCAAATAACATTTATAGAAATGCCATTCCTCCCCACTTTACCTAAATTGTGTATCCCCTTTGTTTATTTTTTAACACCACAATCAGATTATATCTCTATCTACCTATCTATCTATCTATCTATATTGTTTATTGTACATATATATACTTTATCAATTTACTTACGTAGTTTTTCATTGTCCATACCATGCTCTCTTTTTTGACTTAATTACCCAATTGACTTGAGCTTTCTGGGGCTACTGGCTTCACTTCTGCCATCCTTCACAAATGTCTTAGTCACTTGCCAGACACCTCCTACTGAACCAACCATTGTTTCTTCAGACATGAAAGAATAAAGAAAGGAAATATACAGTGATAGAACATTTATTTTATGGTCACAGGTTCTCCTTTAGATTTGGGCAATTTATTTTTCCTTTTTATGTCTTATATAGGAGTTGGGTATCCACAGAATGTTTGAAGAAACCTGTTAGGAGTCTGATAAAACGGAGATGCACACTAAAGAGAAATGATAAAATAAGCCTGCTATTTAATACAGTCCTTTATAGGTGGATAGATAAATGCTGTCTGAGATATTTATAACATGGCTGTAATGAAACCCTGCCGTAAGAATTGAACTGGCAGTTTAGCTAAGGCTTGCAACTATTAATTAGAAATGAGGGACTGAGAGTTGATTAAGAAGAGATTTCAAGGAAATCTCTGAGTGGTTCTTAACAAGTTTTAAAAAGGAGATGAAAAGCATAAAATGGGCGTGGTAGGCAGAATAATGGCCTCACAAAGATGGCCACATCCTAATTCCTGAGACCTGTAGATGTGATTAAGCTAAGGACCTTGAGAAGAGGAGTTATCCTGAATTATACAGGTGGCCCAATTAAATGGGCCCTTAAAAAGTGGAGACGTTTTCCCTGCTGTAGTCAGTCAGAGGAAGACATGACTAGGGAAGAATGATCAGAAAGAAGCAACATTGTTGGCTTCAAAGACGAAGGAAGGGGGCCGAGCCAAGAAACATGCTCAGCCTCTAGAAGCTGGAAAAGCAAGGAGACGAAAGAATTCTTCCCTGGAGCATCCAAATAGGGACACAGCCCTGCCAACACTGGGATTTTAACCCATGTCGGACTTCTACAGAACTGTAAAGTGAAAAAAAAGTTTGCTGCTTTAAACCACAAAAGTTACAGAATTTGTTACAGAACAATAGAAACAATGCAATGAGGGAAATGGTAGAATTTAAATTTTGCCTTTTTCACCTTTTCGCTACCATACTAAGATTATGAGCACAAGAAACTTTATTTTTGACTTAACTCTGTACCCTTTGACCAACATCTTCCCATTTCCCCACACTGGAGCCCCTGTTAACCTCCATTCTATTCTTTGTTTCTGTAAGTTTAACTTTTTAAAATTTCACACAGAGTGAGATCATACAGTATTTGTCTTTCTCTGGCTTATTTCACTTAGCATAACATCCTTCAGGTTCATCCATGTGGTCACAAATGGCAGGATTTCCTTCTTTTTAAGGTGGAATAATATCCTATTTTACATGTGTGTGAATCACATTTTCTTTATCCTTTAAACTGTTGACACTTAGCTTGTTTCCATATCTTGGCTATTGTGAATAATGCTGCAGTGAACATAGGAGTGCAGATAACTCTTTTGAGATAGTGATTTTATTTCCTTTGGATATATACCCAGAAGTGATCATGTTGTAGTCCTATTTCTGTGATTTTGATGACCCTCCATTCTGTTTTCCATAATGGCTGTACCAATTTACGTTCCCACCAACAGTGTACCAGGGCTCCCTTTTCTCCAGATCCTCACCAATACTTGTTATCTTTTGACTGTTTTGATAATAGTTATCCTAGCAGGTGTGAGGTGATGTGTGCGTGTGTGTGTTTTTTTTTTTTTTTACAAAGTTGTAGAATTTATTGCCATAAAGTAGCTCATAATATTCTCTAATTATCATTTTAATGCCTGTACAATTTCTAGTGCTGTCCTCTTCATTCTTGGTATAGTTAATTTGTGACTTCTCTCTCTCTCTCTCCCTCTCTCTCGCCAGAAGTTTATTCAGCGATATTGAAATTCTCAAAGAACTAGATTTCAGTTTCATGAATTTTCTCTATTGCTTTTTGTTTTTAGCTTCATTTCTTCCTTCTAATTCCTTTGTGTTTAATTTGCCCTTTTTTTTTTTTAACATCTTTATTGGAGTATAACTGCTTTACAATGTTGTGTTAGTATCTGCTTTATAACAAAGTTAATCAGTTATACATATACATATAGCCCCATATCTCTTCCCTCCTGCGTTTCCCTCCCTCCCACCCTCCCTATCCCACTCCTCTAGGGTCACACAGCACCAAGCTGATTTCCCTAAGCTATGTGGTTGCTTCCCACTAGCTATCTATTTTAAATTTGATAGTGTATATATGTCCATGCCACTCTCTCACTTTATCCCAGTTTACCCTTCCCCCTCCCCGTATCCTCAAGTCCATTCTCTAGTAGGTCTGCGTCATTATTCCCATCTTGCCCCTAGGTTCTTCATGACCATTTTTGTTTGTTTGTTTTTTAGATTCCATATATATGTGTTAGCAAACGGCATGTGTTTTTCTCTTTCTGCCTTACTTCATTGTGTATGACAGACTCTACGTCTATCCACCTAACTAAAAATAACTCAATTTCATTTCTTTTTATGGCTGAGTAATATTCCATTGTATATATGTGCCACATCTTTATCCATTCATCTGTCAATGGACACTTAGGTTGCTTCCATGTCCTGGCTACTGTAAATAGAGCTGCAGTGAACACTGTGGTACATGACTTTATGAATTATGGTTTTCTCAGTGTATATGCCCAGTAGTGGGATTGCTGGGTCGTATGGTAGTTCTATTTTTAGTTTTTTAAGGAACCTCCATACTGTTTTCCAGAGTGGCTGTATCAATTTGCATTCCCACCAACAGTGCAAGAGGGTTCCCTTTTCTCCACACCCTCTCCAGCATTTATTGTTTCTAGATTTTTTGATGATGGCCATTCTGACCAGTGTGAGATGATATCTCACTGTAGTTTTGATTTGCATTTCTCTAATGATTAATGATGTTGAGCATTCTTTCATGTGTTTGTTGGCAATCTGTATATCTTCTGTGGAGAAATGTCTATCTAAGTCTTCTGGCCATTTTTGGACTGAGTTGTTTGTTTTTTGATACTGAGATGCATGAGAGGCTTGTAAATTTTGGAGATTAATCCTTTGTCAGTTGCTTCATTTGCAGATATTTTCTCCCATTCCGAGGGTTGTCTTTTGGTCTTGTTTATGGTTTCCTTTGCTGTGCAAAAGCTTTTAAGTTTCATTAGGTCCCATTTGTTTATTTGTGTTTTTATTTCCATTTCTCTATGAAGTGGGTCAAAAAGGATCTTGCTGTGATTTATGTCATAGAGTGTTCTGCCTATATTTTCCTCTAAGAGTTTGATACTGTCTGGCCTTACATTTAGGTCTTTAATCCATTTTGAGTTTATTTTTGTGTATGGTGTTAGGGAGTGTTCTAATTTCATTCTTTTACATGTAGCTGTCCAGTTTTCCCAGCACCATTTATTGAAGAGGCAGTCTTTTCCCCACTGTATATTCTTGCCTCCTTTATCAAAGATGAGGTGGCCATATGTGTGTGGGTTTACCTCTGGGTTTTCTATGCTGTTCCATTGATCTATATTTGTGTTATGGGCCAGTACCATACTGTCTTGATTACTGTAGCTTTGTAGTATAGTCTGAAGTCAGGGAGCCTGATTCCTGCAGCTCCGTTTTTCTTTCCCAGGATTGCTTTGGCTCTTTGGGGTCTTTTGTGTTTCCATACAAATTGTGAATTTTTTTGTTCTAGTTCTGTGAAAAATGCCAGTGGTAGTTTGATAGGGATTGCATTGAATCTGTAGATTGCTTTCGGTAGTATAGTCATTTTCACAATGTTGATTCTTCCAATCCAAGAACATGGTATATCTCTCCATCTATTTGTATCATCTTTAATTTCTTCATCAGTGTCTTATAATTTTCTGCATACAGGTCTTTTGTCTCGTTAGGTACGTTTATTCCTAGAAATTTTATTCTTTTTGTTGCAATGGTAAATGGGAGTGTTTTCTTAATTTCACTTTCAGATTTTTCATCATTAGTGTATAGGAATGAAAGAGATTCCTGTGCTTTAATTTTGTATCCTCATACTTTACCAAATTCATTGATTAGCTCTAGTAGTTTTCTGATAGCATCTTTAGGATTCTCTATGTATAGTATCATGTCATATGCAAACAGTGCAGCTATACTTTTTCTTTTCTGATTTGGATTCGTTTTATATCTTTTTCATCTCTGATTGCTGTGGCTAAAACTTCCAAAACTATGCTGAATAATAGTGGTGAGAGTGGGCAACCTTGTCTTGTTCCTGATCTTAGTGGAAATGGTTTCAGTTTTTCACCATTGAAGATGATGTTGACTGTGGGTTTGTCATATATGGCCTTTATTATGTTGAAGTAAGTTCCCTCTATGCCTACTTTCTGGAGGGTTTTTATCATAAATGGGTGTTGAATTTTGTTGAAAGCTTTCTGTGCATCTATTGAGATGATCATATGGTTTTTCTCCTTCAATATGTTAATATGGTGTACCACATTGATTGATTTGCGTATATTGAAGAATCCTTGCATTCCTGGGATAAACACCACTTGATCATGGTGTATGATCCTTTTAATGTGCTGTTGGATTCTGTTTGCTAGTATTTTGTTGAGGATTTTTGCATCTATGTTCCTCAATGATATTGGTCTGTAGTTTCCTTTTTTGTGACATCTTTGTCTGGTTTTGGTATCAGGGTTATGGTAGCCTCGTAGAATGAGTTTGGGAGTGTTCCTCCCTCTGCTATATTTTGGAAGAGTTTGAGAAGGATAGGTGTTAGCTCTTCTCTAAATATTTGATAGAAATCACCTGTGAAGACATCTGGTCCTGGGCTTTTGTTTGTTGGAAGATTTTTAATCACAGTTTCAATTTCAGTGCTTGTGATTGGACTGTTCATATTTTGTATTTCTTCCTGGTTCAATCTTGGAAGGTTGTGCATTTCTAAGAATTTTCCCATTTCTTCCAGGTTGTCCATTTTATTGGCATATAGTGGCTTGTAGTAATCTCGCATGATCCTTTGTATTTCTGCAGTGTCAGTTGTTACTTCTTTGTCATTTTTAATTCTATGATTTGAGTCTTCTCCCTTTTTTTCTTGATGAGTCTGGCTAATGGTTTATCAATTTTGTTTGTCTTCTCAGAGAACCAGGTTTTAGTCTTATTGATCTTTGTTATCGTTTCCTTCATTTCTTTTTCTTTTATTTCTGATCTGATCTTTATGATTTCTTTCCTTCTGCTAACGTTGTGGTTTTTTTCTTCTTTCTCTAATTGCTTTAGGTGTAAGGTTAGGTTGTTTATTTGAGATGTTTCTTGTTTCTTAAGGTAGGATTTTATTGCTATAAACTTCCCTCTTAGAACTGCTTTTGCTGCATTCCATAGGTTTTGGGTCATCATATTTTCATTGTCATTTGTTTCTAGGTATTTTTTGATTTCCACTTTGATTTCTTCAATGATCTGTTGGTTATTAAGTAGTGTATTGTTTAGCTCCCATGTGTTTGTATGTTTTACAGAGTTTTTCCTGTAATTGATATCTACTCTCATAGTGTTGTGGTTGGAAATGATACTTGATAGGATTTCAATTTTCTTAAATTTACGAAGGCTTAATTTGTGACCCAAGATATGATCTATCCTGGAGAATGTTTCATGAGCACTTGAGAAAAATGTGTATTCTGTTGTTTTTGGATGGAATGTCCTATAAATATCAATTAAGTCCATCTTTTTTAATATATCATTTAAGGCTTGTGTTTCCTTATTTATTTTCATTTTGGATGATCTGTTCATTGGTGAAAGTGGGGTGTTAAAGTCCCCTACTCTGTTTGTGTTACTGTCAATTTCCCCTTTTATGGCTGTTAGTATTTGCCTTATGTATTGAGGTGCTCCTATGTTGGGTGCATAAATATTTACAATTTTTATACCTTCCTCTTGGATTGATCCCTTGATCATTATGTAGTGCCCTTCTTTGTCTCTTGTAATAGTCTTTATTTTAAAGTCTATTTTGTCTGATATGAGAATTGCTACCCCAGCTTTCTTTTGATTGCCATTTGCATGGAATATCTTTTTCCATCCCCTAACTTTCAGTCTGTATGTGTCCTTAGGTCTGAAGTGGGTCTCTTGTAGACAGCATATATACGGGTGTTGTTTTTGTATCCATTCAGCCAGTCTATGTCTTTTGGTTGGAGCATTTAATCCATTTACATTTAAGGTAATTATTGATATGTATGTTCCTATTACCATTTTCTTAATTGTTTTGGAATTGTTATTGTAGGTCTTTTCCTTCTTTTGTATTTCCTGCCTAGAGAAGTTCCTTTAGCATTTGTTGTAAAGCTGGTTTGGTGGTACTGAATTCTCTTAGCTTTTGCTTGTTTGTAAAGGTTTTAGTTTCTCTGTCAAATCTGAATGATTTCCTTGCTGGGTAGAGTAATCTTAACTGTAGGTTTTTCCCCTTCATCACTTTAAATATGTCCTGCCATTCCCTTCTGGCTTGCAGAGTTTCTGCTGAAAGGTCAGCTATTAACCTTATGGGGATTCCCTTGTGTGTTATTTTTTGGTTTTCCCTTGCTGCTTTTAATATGTTTTCTTTATATTTAATTTTTGATAGTTTGAGTAATATGTGTCTTGGCATGTTTCTACTCAGATTTATCCTGTATGGGCCTCTCTGTGCTTCCTGGACATGATTAACTATTTCCTTTCCCATATTAGGGAAGTTTTCATCTATTATCTCTTCACATATTTTCTCAGGCCCTTTCTTTTTCTCTTCTTCTTCTGGGACCCCTATAATTCAAATGTTGGTGTGTTTAATGTTGTCCCAGAGGTCTTTGAGGCTGTCCTCAATTATTTTCATTTTTTTTTTCTTTATTCTGCTCTGCAGTAGTTATTTCAACTATTTTATCTTCCAGGTCACTTACCCGTTCTTCTGCCTCAGTTATTCTGCTATTGATCCCTTCTAGAGAATTTTTAATTTCATTTATTTTGTTGTTCATCACTGTTTGTTTGCTCTCTAGTTCTTCTAGGTCCTTGTTAAACATTTCTTGTATTTTCTCCATTCTGTTTCCAAGATTTTGGATCATCTTTGCTATCATTATTCTGAATTCTTTTTCAGGTAGACTGCCTATTTCCTTTTCATTTGTTAGGTCTGGTTGGTTTTTACCTTGCTCCTTTATCTGCTGTGTGTTTCTCTGTCTTCTCATTTTGTTTAACTTACTGTGTTTGGGGTCTCCTTTTCACAGGCTGCAATTTCGTAGATCTTGTTGTTTTTTGGTGTCTGTCCCCAGTGGCTAAGGTTGGTTCAGTGGGTTGTGTAGACTTCCTGTTGAAGGTGCCTGTGTTCTGGTGGATGAGGCTGGGTCTTGCCTTTCTAGGGGGCTGGCCCACGTCTGGTGGTTTGTTTTCGGGTGTCTGTGGCCTTATTATGATTTTAGGCAGCCTCTCTGCTAATGGGTGGGGCTGTGTTCCTGTCTTGCTAGTTGTTTGGCATGGGGTGTCCAGCACTGTAGCTTGCTGGTCATTGAGTGGAGTTGGGTCTTGGTGTTGAGATGGAGATCTCTTGGAGATTTTCGCCATTTGATATTACGTGGAGCTGGGAGGTCTCTTGTGGACCAATGTCCTGAACTTTGTTATTCCACCTCAGCAGCACAGCCCTGACACCTGCTGGAGCACCAAGAGCCTGTCATTCACACGGCTCAGAATAAAAGGGAGAAAAGAAAGAAAGAAAGAAAGAAGAACATAAAATATAATAAAAAAAGTTATTAAAATAAAAAATAAAAAAAAATAATTATTAAAAAAATTTCTTTAAGTAATAAAAGAAAAGAAAGAAAGAAAGAAGAGCAACCAAAAGCAGAGTTATACAGACAAAATCACACACAGAAGCATACACACACATTCACAAAAAGTGCAAAAGGGAATAAAATATATATATTGTTTCTCCCAAAGCCCACCTCCTCAATTTGGGATGACTTGTTGTCTATTCAGGTATTCCACAGATGCAGGGTATATCAAGTTGAATGTGTAGATTTAATCCGCTGCTCCTGAGGCTGCTGGGAGAAATTTCCCTTTCTCTTCTTTGTTCGCACAGCTCCTGTGGTTCAGCTTTGGATTTGGCCCCGCCTCCATATGTAGGTCGCCTCAGGGCGTCTGTTCTTCACTCAGACAGGACGGGGTTAAAGGAGCAGCTGATTCAGGGGCTCTGGCTCACTCAGGCAGGAGGTGGGGAGGGGTACGGAGTGCGGGGCGAGCCTGCGTCTGCAGAGGCCAGCATGACGTTTCAATAGCCTGAGGCACGCCATGTGTTCTCCCAGGGAAGTTGTCCCTGGATCACGGGACCTGGCAGTGGCAGGCTGCACAGTCTTCCAGGAAGGGAAGTGTGGATAGTGACCTGTGCTTGCATACAGGCTTCTTGGTGGCGGCAGCAGCAACCTTAGCGTCTCATGCCCGTCTCTGGGGTCTGCTCTGATAGCTGCGTCTCGCGCCCGTCTCTGCAGCTCCTTTAACCGGCGCTTTGAATCCCCTCTCCTCGCGGAACCAGGAAACAAAGAGGCAAGAAAAAAACTCTTGCCTCTTAGGCAGCTCCAGACTGTTTCCCAAACTCCCTCCCAGCTAGCTGTGGCACACTTGTCCCCTTCAGGCTGTGTTCACGCAGCCAGCCCCAGTCCTCTCCCTGGGATCCGACCTCTGAAGCCCGAGCCTCAGCTCTCAGCCCCCACCTGTCCCTGATGGTGAGCAGACAAGCCTCTCGGGCTGGTGAGTGCTGGTCGGCACCCATCCTCTGTGTGGGAACCTCTCCGCTTTCCCCTCCACACCCCTGTTGCTGCACTCTCCTCCGTGGTTCCAAAGCTTTCCCCCTCCGCCACCCACAGTCTCACCTGCGAAGGGGTTTCCTAGTGTGTGGAAACCTTTCCTCCTTCACAGCTCCCTCTCACTGGTGTAGATCCTGTCCCTATTCTTTTGTCTCTGTTTTTTTCTTTTTTTCTTTTTCCCTACCCAGGTACGTGGGGAGTTTCTTGCCTTTTGGGAGGTCTGAGGTCTTCTGCCAGGGTTCAGTAGGTGTTCTGTAGGAGTTATTCTACATGTAGATTTATTTCTTATGTATTTGTGGGAAGGAAGTTGATCTCCACGTCTTACTCTTCCTCCATCTTGAAGCTCCTCCAGGTGATGTGTTTTTGATTTACTTTTTCTGATGCTTAATGATGTTGAGCACCTTTTATTTATACCTGTTGGACATTTGTATGTCTTCTTTGGAAAAATGTCTATTGAGGTCCTTTCCTCATTTTTAAAAAAAGTTTTAAATTTTTAAAATTTATTTATTTTTGGCTGTGTTGGGCTTTCTCTAAAAACGTGGGCTTTCTCTAGTTGTGGCCAGCGGGGGCTACTCTTTGTTGTGGTGCATGGGCTTCTCATTGCGGTGGCTTCTCTTGCTGTGGAGCATGGGCTCTAGGCATGCGGGCTTCAGTAGTTGTGGCTTGTGGGTTCTAGAATGCAGGCTCAATAGGTGTATCACACGGGCTTCATTGCTCCGCAGCATGTGGGACCTTCCTGGACCAAAGCTTGAACCTGTGTCCTCTGCATTGGCAGGCAGATTCTTAACCACTGTGCCACCAGGGAAGCCCCCTTTCCTCATTTTTTAATTAGATTATTTTTTTCTGTTGAGTTATATGAGTTACTTATAGATTTTGAATATTAACCCCTTATCAGATATAGAGTTTGTAAATATTTTCTTTCATCCCATAGGTTGCCTTTTCATTTTTTTGATTGTTTTCTTTGCTATGCAGAAACATTTTAGTTTGATGTAGTTCCATTTGTCCATTTTTTGCTTTAGTTGCTTGTGCTTTTCACGTCAGATCCAAAAAAATCGTTACCAAGAGCAGTGTGAAGGATATTTTTCTTCATGTTTTCTTCTAGGAGCTTTATGATTTTAGGTCTTATGTTCAAGTCTTTAATCCATTTTGAGTTAATTTTTGTGTATGGTATAAGATCGTAGTCCAGTTTCATTCTTTTGCATGTGACTGTCCAGTTTTCTCAACACTATTTAGTGAAAAGACTACTCTGTCCCCATTGTATATTCTTGGCTTCTTTGCTGTAAATTAATTGACCATATATACATGGGCTTATTCCTGGATTCCCTATTCTTTTCCATTGATCTGTGTGTCTGTTTTTTTTTTTTTTTTTTTTTTTAAATTTTATAGCTACTTTATTTATTTATTTATTTATTTTTGGCCGTGTTGGGTCTTCGGTTCGTGCGAGGGCTTTCTCTAGTTGCGGCAAGTGGGGGCCACTCTTCATCGCGGTGCGGGGACCGCTCTTCATCGCGGTGCGCAGGCCTTTCACTATCGCGGCCCCTCCCGTTGCGGGGCACAGGCTCCAGACGCGCAGGCTCAGTAGTTGTGGCTCACGGGCCCAGGTGCTCCGTGGCATGTGGGATCTTCCCAGACCAGGGCTCGAACCCGTGTCCCCTGCATTAGCAGGCAGATTCTCAACCACTGCGCCACCAGGGAAGCCCTGTGTGTCTGTTTTTATGCCAATACCATAATGTTTCGATTACTGTAGCTTTGTAATACAGTTTGAAATCAGAAAGTGTGATGCCTCCAGCTTTGTTCTTCTTTCTCAAGATTGTTTTGTCTGTTTGTGGTCATTTGTGATTCCATGCATATTTTGGGATTGTTTGTTCTCGTCCCATGAAAAATGCCGTTGGAATTTTGAAAGGGATTGCATTGAATCTGTAGATTGTATTGGGTAGTATGGATACTTTCACAATATTAATTCTTCCAATCCATGAGCATAAAATATCTTTCCATTTATTTGTGTCTTCTTCAATTGCTTTCAGCAATGTCTTAAGTTTTTACTGTACAGGTCTTTCATCTCCTTGGTTAAATTTATTCTTAGGTATTTTATTCTTTTTGATGTAGTTGTAAAATGGATTGTTTTCTTAATTTCTCTGTTTGATAGTTTGTTATTAGTGTATAGAAACACAACTGATTTTTGTCCTCTAGTTTTCTATGAACACAGTGAATTTAAGCCCCTGAGGTCACTGACAATTCTATTTACATTTTTATTCCTAGACTCTAGAATGTGGCCCTGAACATATTTGGATCAATGCTTCTGAGGTTTAGATGCCTGCACCTCATCCCTGAATAAGCTTCCATTGATAGCCTGTTACTAGAAAAATGTCACTGACAACTAATCTGGGAGGTACTCAGGAGGCCAGGAGCTGTGTTGGGACAGAGACTTGACTTGACTGTCCATGCAGTCAGTGAAAGAGTGAGACTCAGGACCTAAATCCCGACCATCCAGGCATTAGATTCCTGTGTCTGCCATTCATCTATGATAGCATGCCTGCTTCAGTGCCACAAAGCTTTGAAACTTCACACCAAACTCTCTGTTCACCCCATTGAGCTGAGGTCCTATAATGCCCTGGGATGCTTACAACCCCTAAGAGACCACTGTACAATCATAATAATTAAGTGTATCTACCTAAATTGGGAGATCATGCAGAGGCATTTTAGAACAGCCTTAGGTGGGGACAAAGAGAGAGAGAGATTTGTGATGTAAATGATTACATGAGAAAGTTCCAAGAAAAGTCAAGCAATTAGATAAATCATATTTCTTCTTCTGTCTTCTCTTGGATATTTTTAAAATCATTCCAAGTCAGGATACATATTGTATCTGTGTCTGCCACTCTTCATGAATTCTTGCAAATCCTTATGTGCTGCTTCAGCCCTCTTGAATCAGAACATTTAGATTTTTTTTGCCTAATTTATTGTTAATAATTCACTAGAAATTGACTTTTCAATGAAAATTTTTCTTCAAGTTTCACAGACATTTTACCCTGCAACTGAAGAAAATCTTGTACCATATTTCTAAATTTGATTGCTTCCATTCGTTGATTTTAAAAAGTGTCCAGAATTATACTAAGATGCTCAGATTGGCCTTTTTAATGAGGAGCAGGGATTATTGCTCTTCTCTGGTTCAGTCATGCCACTGCAACTTACAAGGAAACCATTTCTTCAGTGTGTAATGCCTATGTCAGTTCAATCTTTCTTGAGTTACTAGTTAATCAACTTTATGGACTATTGCTTTTCTGGTAGTCAGACTGCCTATGCATCACTTTCTTTCTCCCCACCCCAAACTTCAGTGCTTCTTGAAATAGCTAAGACATTTGATTAGTATAATTTAACCAAATTCTTGCTGACACACTTTCTAGAAAGTATTCGGGGTATGGGGTTATTAAAAGTAAATAGATGTAAAAAATAATAAGCCAGCAAATTGCAAATAAACTGTTCCAAACCACTTAAATCTCATCCTTCTGATTATTTTTCTCTGTGCCCTAGTAGAGGAAGAATGGTTGTTCTTCATTTAGACTTTTCACTGGTTTTTGTTGCCTGTAGTATGGGGCAGTGTTGATTGGGTTAATGTGAATGAAAAGAGGGCAGCACCTAGGAGCTTGTTAGAAAAGCAGAAACTCCGGCATCATCCAGAACTACTGAATCAGAATCTGTATTTAAATAAGATTTTCAGATGATGCATACACATGTCAAACTATGAGAAACGCTGCTCTAGAATACAATCCACTCAAATGAGCACTGGTAGAACTAATTCCTTGGAAACAATGAGATCATCGTATTTCTCAGTCCTATTATTCTCAGTCACCAAACCGTAGGGAAGCACCCACAGGAAACAACTTCTCTTTTCATTTTTATCACTCCACTATTTTGCCCTTATCTTCTGAACCACTCAGCCCTGTTCCCTCACTTTCAATCTTTTCAACTGGGCTCTGGTCAAACTAACAATAATTATAGAAATAATAGCAACAACTATTATATAATGATGATGGCAATGATGATGATGACAGAATGCTTCCTCTAGCATCTGTGACTTAAGTGACAGTGACACCCCTATTTCTGCAACAAAGAGACAACTTCTATACAGCCTTCTCCAAATGTTGTTGCCAATTCTACCCTACCTGGTATATCTCAGAATCTTGAGAATCTGCTCAACTACTTTTTGCTCTGAGATAGAGTTTTTAGAAAACTCTTCTTTCACTCTGACCCTAGTCTTTTGAAGTTTATGACATCAGGCTAGTCAATCAGCCCTTCTCCTTATTATTACCCTTCTCTTCTATATTCTCTGTCACTCTTCCTCTTCTAAGGCTTTGAAACCGAACCTCTGTCTTCACTGATGTTTAGAACTGTGTCATCCACATGATTCAACAGCAGCATTGTTGAACCTCAATTTTAATAACTTTCACATCCACACTTTTTAGTCTCTCTTTCCTTGACACAACTGGACCTTGGCATTATCCAAAATTATTACACCTATGCAATTGGTATGATTTAAAAAAAAATGACTCTATTAGAAAAATAGAAAAATCATACAAACTTTTGCTCAATTTCCAAAGCTCACTAATATTATCATTTTCTTGCAAAAACTTTCAAGTATCTTAATCCTCTCCCTCTGTCATACACGCCTTGTAAGGTCCCAATTCTGCTTGACCCAAATTTGTGCCTTCCCAGCAACTACATCTAAACAAGGGAATATTGCTTGAATATCACTTTCTGAGAAAACAATTTTATAGCTTCCCTTCTTTGCTCAATATTCCTACCTTTTCCCCTCCACCTCACTCTCAGCTGATAACCTGACCAAGATAAGAATAAGACAATAAATGTCTTCGGAAAAGAACTGAGTTATCTTCCTACTTCAAACTTAAAAACAATACCTGAGAGTTACTGACCACTGATTTGTGCCTGACACTTCATATATCGTCTCACTTTATCCTTACAATAAACTTATAAGGTAGTTTTCTTATTATTGCAGATGAGGAAGCTGAGTAACAGTGAGATTAGATAACTAACTGTGGTTATCCTGGAGCCTGTAGATAAACCAAGTGAAACTTCAATCTGCTTCCAAATCATGAACTGTATTCACAGGCTTGTTTTATTGCCATAACTTACTCAGAAACTGCTATGTGCTAGACTGTGTTTTGTGGGGTTGTGGATAATAATATAACCAGAAAATCTTGATTCTCCATCCATTGAAATGTTGGGTTTATGTCCGTGAGTCTGGAATCTGTGCAGGCTCTGTGACTACTCTGACAGTAAGAATATGGCAGAAGTTATGTTATGCCTTGTTCTACCTCTTAGAACACTCAGACTTGAAGATCTAAGCTGCCATGTTAGAAGTTGGACTACCCTGCTGGATAGACCACATAAGAGGCCCTGAGAATGCACAATAAGGGAGTATGGCACTTGTAGGGCCACTGTTTCTGCCAAGGCACCAGAAATGTGAGTGAAGCCTTCTTGGATGCTCCAGGCCAGCTCAGCTGCCAATGGAACACTGCACAGCAACCACATTTGGTGCTATTTAGAACAGAAAAATCATCCAGCTAAGTTGACCTGAATTCCTGGCCTAAAGGTCATGAATACAGTACAGTGATTGTTGTTTTGTTTTAAGCTACCAAGTTTGGTGTGGTTTGTAATGCAAAGGATAACTAGAACAAATTCCAGTTCTACTCATGGGCATAGACTGTCAAGTTTGCTTTCCTGCCTAAAACAATTGCAAAAAGTATGAAACAACAACTCTAAACAAAGTGAGTGATTGAATCATCTACAAATTCAAGGGAAAAAAGAGTTTGTAGTTGGAAATAGAATATCAGATTCTCAATGTTTGTATGTGCCTTGGCCCAATTAAGAGTATCCAGAAATGAGAACAAGTAGGAAACCCAGCAGGCCTTGATTGAAGGTGCTGATGCAGCCAAAATAGGCCTCATAATTAGGGCTGTCTCTCAGGAGGCTGGTCTGAGAGCCTAACACTCCTCACACCAAGTCCAGTATACGCTGAAACAGTGTAATCAACACAATTTATTCTTCTGCCCCTTCCTTACTCATTGAATGTTTTTGTTTCTCTAAGTTGAAAGATAAACTCTACTCTGAAGGTAGCAGCCTGAATTTGAGTAAATGTCTAGGCCTCACTTATTGACTATATGACAATTAATTATATCTAACCAGTAAAACTAGTTAATGAAATATTAAAACTGGTTAATAGAATATTTCATATAGAATGAGTTTAGTAATTAAGAGACTAACTCTCTTTACCTATTCTATAATTCTTCAGTGAGTGAATATGCCCAAGAAGTGAGAATCAGTAAAATCTGATGTGCATGGACCAGTTGTACTTGCAGGGAACTCTGAAAAGCCAAACCTATCTGACGACTAAAGTTAGACCATAGAAGGAGCATTGCTAGAGAGATTTATGGGAACTACAGGCTCTAGAGAAGCTGTTTCCTCTGTGTAGCTTACTCCCAAGTGGGCCCACAGCTGAGTGCCTGATAGTAAACTTGGGGCTACTTTGATCAGCAGGACGGGCACTTGGCAAGAGAAGCAGGAGAGAACAGGACCAGCTGGGACTCTCTGGCACCTCTTTATTGGTCTGTCACCGTGTCTGATCGTGATGATCTTCTGAGAGTATGACTCTCTTTTTTCTTCATCTCCCAAATCTCTCACAATTTCTCTTTTGGCCAGTTCTGACTCAGAATATTATAGGGTGTGGGATTCTGGGAAAGCATTTCCCAGCTTGAGCCCACTTAACATCACACAGTCCAGGACCATGTGCCATATATAGTTTAGGGAGCTTGATATTTTCAGCCTGAAACAGTTAATATTTCAGGGCCTTCTTCCCACCCTCATTCTATACAGAATGTCACAAATGAAAATTAGAGAAGGAAGAGGCCAGTCAAATTTGCATGTTAAAGCTAAAGGACACATTTACATGTTTATGATATCTGCTGGCTTTGTGAACGCCATCAGTATATTACACCACACCTAAAGTACAGGCATAAATCTTCATTAATGTTTGTTGCAAATTACAACTTCATTAAGAATTATGTTTCCTCCCATATTATCACTCCTCTTTTTTCTTAATTGGGTTTTTAAAACATTTTTTATTTTAGTATAGTTGATTTACATTATTGTGTTAGTTTCTGCTGTACAGCAAAGTGAATCAGTATCATTCCTCTTTACTTTGAAACTGTAGTCCCTAAAACTCAGAGGGGTTTTATGAAGAGAAAAGAGAGTAAAAATGTTTCAAACTTGAGAATTTCACCTTCAGTTTGGAGGTGTCTCTACTCAGGATGATTTAATCTTTGTTCTCATTTGGTGACCAGATAAAATCTTTCATGTTGTTCAGATCTTGCTACATATAGCTCCTGTTTCTAGCCTGGAAAATTAGGCAGGTGAATTTTGACTCCAAAATGTCACCTTAGCATTATCTAGGATCAGACCATTAAAAAGACTGTATATACTCTAATATCTCTACTTCTGCAATTACAGAGGGATGAGCATTCAGGATAAAAGAGGACCACAAGAGTTTCTCAGGGAATCCAGAAGGGGAGCAAGCACCAGTTCTGGCTGGACTGTAGAATTTGCAGATGGATGTGTGGTTGAGCTCATTTTAAAATCTGTTTGATTGGTCCCGCAAACCCCATTTAAACCAGACCTAACGGAAAAAAAAAAAAAAAATACAACTGTATAAAAGAGGCCGGAAGTTTAGAATTGTTTTTTAAAAGTGACACTGATTGATAAAGAAAGGTTATTTTAAGGCTTCTGAAGATCTAAGGGACATCTAGAATTTTGCCAATAAAATATGGTCATTTCAGACAGGTATAAATACATTTCATTTAAATATTGTGCAGTTTTGCCCCTCTAAAGCACTCTGAATTGCATTGATCCATTTGGATATAAAGGACCTTCTTTGGACCTCCCTCCACCTCTAAGTCAGAATGTCTGTTGTATTAATGTGGACCATAGGTCATCTGCTACCTTCCTGACTCGTGGGACAAAGCAGTTCCTTATCTTCAATTACTTAGCTACTGGATGCAGGATATTCATGGTATCTATTCCACTTTATCTTCAGACAGAATGTAAATCTTCCTAAAGGAACTAGAATCATCATTTAAAGCCTTGCACTTAGCTACAGAGTGATTCAAGCAGATGCAGTAACTCCCTTACCAGTGATCCTTAATTTTGGCTTACAGATTTTTGCTCTGTAGGAGACATTTCTGTGTCTGTGTTCAGGCGGTCCCAGGCTTCCCTGATGAGACTGATAGAAAAGACATTGACTTGCATCAACTGTGATGATAGGTTTTATGACTGGACCAAGATCAGAAATTCATTTTACAGACCACTGAACAACTGCTAAATGCCTGCTCACCTCAGTTTCCAACCATTCACTAATAATTTTAGTCCTGGGGTGGATTTTATGAAAACTGGTCAAATTCCACAAGAGTGGAAATTGGAAATTGGAAAAAGAAGGATGATTTGCTTTAATATGTGACCTCATTGTCCTCTAAATTTTCTTTCAATTTGTTTGTTGTGAAATCTCTTATTAATCCATAAAAGCAACTAATATCACAAATTAACTCTCCTGCCATTTTAAATGAAAGACTTTGTAATAGATTGAAGTAAAATTGAAATAAAAATTAATTTGCCATATATTTTATCTTCTCTCTGGCAGTCCCATTTTTATATGTTTAGACTGTTAAAAAAATAGTCTTCTACAGCAAGCATTAATAGAGACTTTAAGTGTAATATCTGTTTTAAATAATTGTAGATACTTAGCATCCAAATTACTAGTGTGTGATGTGAATTTTGACCTGTGTGAATCATAACATGGCCACCAGCTAAATTTGAATTATAAAATATGTTGATAAGTTACTGATGGTAAGCTAAATTGTTCCCTAAATTTCAGTGGCTTTAAGAGCAAGAAAGTTATTTTTTTCTTATGTAATGGGGTGGGAGTCTCATGTTGGTTCCATGTTCAGGATACCAGTCTGCCACATACATTGTTTATCTTTCAAGACATTGAAAACTCCGATCAGCTCGAAAAGGTTAAAATTTTGAAGGGGTATATTTGAAAGATTATGGAGAAATTTTAGAAGAAAGAAGGGAGTTAAAAACAAGAGAATTCACAGATGGGAGAATGTGCATTTAAGAGGCTCCCGTGTTAGGAACCTTGATTCCAGATGACAGAAATCTAACTCCAAGAGGTTAAAACAAGAAGGCAAATGTGTTGGCTTATGAATCTAAAATGTCCAGAGATAGACCAGATTCAAATGTGGCTAAACACAGGGCCTCAAAAAGTAGCCTAGGGCTCATTCTTCCATGTCCTGGGTTTGCTTTCCTCTTTGTTGGCTTCATTCTTAGCAGGCTCTCTACTCATTGCTACCTCCACAGGGCCAGGGATACATTCTCACAGTCTCACTGACACCATAAAAAAAAATATTATATTATTACTTCTTCCTCCCCCTCACAAAATCCTTTCATATTTGGTATCCTTAGCTCTGTCTGACCATGTCTAGGTCACTTGTCCATCTCTGCAGTCAGAGGATATATTTTAATTCCATCAGAACCACCTGGACAGAGAATGGTATAGGTATATTCCCAAGAAATTTAGATGCTTTACCTTATGAAAACATAGACCATGCAGCCAAAATCATCAAATGTCCTCTACATATAAGGAAAAACATATTTGTAAAGTAATATGTAAACTCTTCAATGTGAAAATTATCCTATTACTATACTTAGATTTTTTTTTTTTTTGCAATCAAATATAGTATTTCTAAATTATGGATTCACTTGCTCCTAGGAATCACGAACAACTTCTCTGTGTTTCAAGACCAACCTGAAATCTAGATTTTGATAAGAAATTATCCAATTTTCAAAACATGGTTAAGTCATACCAAAACATTTCTGCAGATTGACGTAGGCCATCATTTTGCAACTTTTTCCCTAAGCCCATTGAGGAGATGAGCTGGACGTTTCCTCTAGAACAGGAAATGCTGAAGGTTAGTAGTTCGTGTGTAAGACAGGTAAAGATTCCTCAAGATGTGGGAAGAGAGAATTCCAGTTTCTCAAAGTGGCACAGCGGCAGCAGACTCACCATCAGTATATTAAATGCTGAGGAGCTTGGATGGGAGTAAAAGGGGAATATGTGCGATAATTTGAACCCTAAGAACTCTAACCTTGGGAGGTGTAAAAGTTCCTGTGGTCCTGGTCAAGGGGCATTGGCAACAGTGAGAGCTATTAGATAAGAGATAGTGGAATCCATTTTTCCTATGGCAGCTATAGCTTTCTGGGAAGGAGAAAGCACCATGAAAAATTATTAATATTGGACTTCATATTGGTGAACAGAGGATTTGGCTCAAAAAGTTTTATAATGTGATACTTCTTATACTAGAGATGTTATGGAAAATTTATTACTGTTACATTAGCATAGCTCAGAGATCTGAGGATGGGCCACTAATAGACCAGGTACTCTTCTAGTGCTCAGTGCTAAAAGCACCTGGTAAGGAAACCTGCATGTGTGCACACACACACACATACACACACACACCATTGTAAAGGATAGAACAGATAAAAGTGTGAAGTGAATGGCAAATCATAGGGGTAACAGAATAGCCAATGTTTTTGGTAGCCCCTAACAAATAAGTGACAATTGAAGATTAGGAAGCTATAGCAGCTTAACAATAGAAGGAAATTTGAGGAGTGAAAAAGTAAGATGATTGTTCATTATATTGTCTTACAATGAACCATTTAAAGTACACAGTATCTGAAATGACACCCCCAAGAGACATACTGGCCTATTCTTCTAATGAGGAGCTTGATTCTACTTTGTTTAAAAGGCATGTTATTTCATCTCTCTGGAATTACTCGGGGCAAAGGTGCTATAAACACACTCAAATCACCACTGAACGCTAGTTAATGACACCTCTGCCTGACTGAGGCCTGTGTCCCTGACCTTAACCACCTTCTATATCAGGAAAAAAATGAATATCATTATGGTTATCTTTGCTCCCTGCTTTAAACCCACGCTGAGTGATAGATGCCATGTTCACAGGGGAAAAGGTCTGGGTGGGCATGGGGGTGGGGGATCTGTTACCTCAATAATCTTTTAGTTTTAGGCCATTCACAAAGAACATGTACGTTCTTTCTCGCTTCCTTTTTCATTTTTTCATTTCTCTTTTTCTCATTCAGAAGCAAACAAAAAAGTGTACAGAGGTACTAACTGTTTTCTGGTTACAGGTAAAAAAAGGAAACACAATATCGATTATATAGTTGGAAGGCATTCTTATGACTTGATTAAAGGAGATATAGTGAAAAAGACTTAACATGTGAAACATGCTTGAATGATAAAATATACACAGTGGAAAATATAAAACATTGTGTCTCTTTGAAATATTCTTTTCATTATTTTGCAAAACTGGGATAAGAAATATGTATAATATTTAAATGGAACAGTATTGTGTATCAATGGAAATTAAATTACATTTAAATTATCATACTACCTTTTGTCTTTATTTTTAAAACAAGTTAAACAATGACCTTATGATGAAATCATTTACAATTTAAGCAGTTTCATTCTATGATTTCTGGAAAGAAGATTTCATAGAGTTACAAATAAGGAAAGAATTCAGCTACTTAAGTAGTTGAATTAAACATCCAGTTTTAGTACATGTGGCTTTGCATTCATGAAGAAACGTATTTCTCACATAAATCCAGAAGACTTAATTAATGATTATGCTGACATAAAGCACTAATGTTTATTTTTGAAAATTAAAATCAGAAAATGTCACCTTCTACTTTCAAATGCATTACCATTTTATTAATTGAAAGATGAAGATTGTCTTTCATTTATCTTTCTTCCTGGACAGAGATCATGGTTGCTGACTTCCGCCAGCTGCAGCAGCACCGCTGTGGGATCCTTTCTCTTCCCCTCCTGGCAAAACAGCCATTGTCCCTCAGCAGATGTTCCCGGAATTGGAAGAATGTAGTACAGCACCTATGTCTTGCATATTTAGAAGAAGAGACATGCATAACTCCAATTCTGAGTCTTGACTGAATAATGCATCAGATGTGAAATTATAGGTCAGGTTGATTTATTAAACGTAGGATAATTTTTTTTTTTTTTTTTTTTAATTATTAGAGCACTAATCAGATTTTGGTTTATTTTTTAAAAAAGTATTCAATATCAATCACAATGGTGATTTTTTTACTTTTCTCTTTTGTGGTCCAGTAAAAAGAGTGAGTTTTCAAGCCATTTAAAAATGCAAAACTTCATAGGTTGTAACTAGTAGTTGACATTTTATCTTTTTACCACATCCAGCCCTAAACTGCTGCCATACTGAGGAGGGAAAGTCAGCCGCGGTGTTAAGTTGCTGCCTGGCTAAGTGCTCTGTGAAGAAGAACATGGTTCCGAGCAGCCAAGGGCCATTATGACTTAAATGCACACAAAGGCCATTTAAACTTGGCTTAATCTTTCCCCCATTTTCCACAGTCTGTTTAACAGTCACTACCATTGACATTCATACTTTCTTCCACCTTTGTTGGGGCTTGGTCTGACCTCACCAGGGCAGAGCAGACCCATTGCAGTGTGGCCAGGGAGAGCTCCAGCTCCTGTCTGAGTGTTCAGGGATTAGCCAGCTTTGCACACACTGAAGAGTGATTCATTTAAGAAAAACAAAGGAAAGAAAGAAACAATAATCTTTTGGCTAACAGAGCAGTCTAAGAATGCTAAGGAATTCAGTGCAGTTTCTGAAAAGAACTCCAGCAAACTTTTAAACATCCGTTAATCTATTCTAGAAATTCTGTGAATATATGTATTTGGATTCCCTGGCATCTTTCTGATCTTGAATAAATTCTTGTTTGTTTATTTACTTTGCCATGATAATAATATGTCAAGTAAAAAACAAATATGGGTGTAGTAAGGAGAGACTTCATTAGAAAGGACTTTCTAAGAGCTGGAGGGCATTGCAATAGGGTGAGGTCTCTGACCATAGATCTGTCAGTGACTGAAGGATTAGACAAGAAAGGGTTTTTCTTTTTTAGGGAGGAGTAACCAAGGCTACAAAGGAATGGGTGTGGGGAAGTGGGACAAAACAGTGGCATTGCAGGATAGTAGATCAGAAAATATTTTACAATGAGGCCTGCATATACTCAGGGAGAGCTGTTTGCTGGCTCTGCCTGAAGGTTACTCAAAGTTCCTCCTGGGGAAGGAGAGGGGGTTAACTTAACAGAAGTTTGGGTAATGAGCATTTTGTTCTGATTGATTAGCAGGGACAGTGAGCCAGCTATTGATTTATGAGGTAAAGAATGGGAATTGGAGGGTCTGTGTCTGGCCTCGACATAGTTAAGTAAGCAATGGGGACATCCAAGTTTTAAACGGTTTTAAATATTACCAACAACCTTTGAAAGGTGCTATAACTTTAATATAAAGGAGAAATGAAGTAAAAATAATTTATAATAAAAATAATATATATTTAAAAAATGTAAGTACTGAGATATGTATTTACCAGAAGTCAAAACGAAGTACATGAGATTCTCGCATCTGTATAGAGCCACCCAGAATGAGATTGCTACAAAAAGCAGACTTAAACAGGTGTTTCTTTGGTGGTTTAAAATCTGTGATCAGCATGGCCATTAGTGACATGATTTTCTGTAATGATGAACAAATCTTGGTAATGTTCCCAAATAAACACACACACAACAAGCAAGCTTCCCTAAATTTAAAAGTGAGCTGCGTTGCTGGGTGATGTATTTCTACTGAAACCATGTGAAAATATTTGTGTCCATATATAAAATGTAGTGGGTTGCCAGGCTTACATAAGTATAACCAGTTGTTTTACTTACATAAAAGCAAGAGATGGGGACAATATTTTCTCATGTGGGACCTGAACAAGATAGCCTTGCTTATCCCCTCAACTTGACTAAACTTTCGACAAGTTTCTTCCCAACTCTAGGACCCTAACCTCCCGTTCCTGAGAGCATTTACTTTAAAAATTTACAATTGTAAATTATTTTTCTGACCCTTTGAGATGTAAATCTTCTTAGACCCTCTTGCCAGTTTTAAAATCTAGTTTCTTAAGGACCTGGAGGCCATCTCTTTGCAGTGTAATCATCAAGGAAGATAGAGGCCCTGTCTTCCATTCTCTGTGGGAGGGTAGGAACCTAACTTGGATAAGCAAGAATTAGCAAGCACAGATGTCCTCATCACATTGACTAACTGGCCCTCAACGTGCTCCAGTACTTTTCCACTAGTTCACCCCAGTGCTTAAAACCACTCCTAGTTTTTGTTTCAGAAGAGTTAAGTTCAATATCTCTACCCCATGACTTGAAAAGTCTTCTTTGCCTATTTAACTGGACTCTTCTGCGCATGGCAGTAGATCCACATCCCAGGCCCTGCCCACTGAATGTCAGTCACTTCTCCGACTCCTCGTGTAACTAAAACCCTCCACACCGTTTTTCAGAATTCCTTCTGCACATAGTATGACTTTCTGGAGATCCATTGATTTAAAGTTTAAGTATCTAAGACTTGAAGACTAGAGTCTATAGCCTGTTTCTATACCACTTATTTTTATGTAAACCAGAGAAAGTTAAACTCCTTAAGATTTAGTTTTCTGTACTTTATAAATACATAGCAATGATCGCCCCCCCACCATATACGACTAATCCAAACATGCCTTATGCCTTAGAACCACTTTGTAAGTAAATTATACAGTATAATCACAGCACATTTGTTTTCAAATTATCACAATTCAACTACATTTGAGAGGAAGAAAGAGGCTGAAGACATTCAGAATGACTGTCTGGAAGCAAGTAGTTACAGGTTTCCTAGACCTCCTGTAGAAAGTTACTGAAGAGCTAATTAAGGGCCAAAGAAAACATTGCCCAACAAAAAGTTAGATGTAGCTGGGAGACTGAGGCAGAACAATAAATGGAAAAAGGGTGGAAGCTTGGTGATTTTACTGAAGATTTCTAGCACAGAAAATTTTGAATAGATTAGTTTCCAAATATGAACCTTCAAGGAATTTTATATAAAATATATTAGTAAATACACTATGCATTTATAATACTTAGATCTACTTAGAGTTGTATGGACAAAAATCAGTTTACTATACTTTATTGATGAGTTAAGGGAAAATTTTGCAAGTTTGGCTGTAAGCATTGACTTTCAACTCTAACCATTCTAGGTAATAAATGATTCCTCTGTATAACAGAGAGAGGAATCTGTATAACAGACTGTTCAACAGTCAAGAGTTTTGGAGCACAGAAAATGTGCCCCACACTGTGCGCTAAACCCTTGACATTCATGAATTCATTTACATTCCACAACTGTTTGATCTAGGGAATAGTTTACATACACTTGATAATTTCTCCTCCCTTCAAAAAATTTCACAACATATTTACTGATTGCCTAACATAGGATGTGCAGAGTACAAGGAAGAAACATTAACAGCCTAGCCTTCAGAGAGTATACTCTGTAGAAAAAGGAAAGAAGACCATTGAAAGTCAATGTCACAGGCGATGCAATAGAGATAAAATCTTATATAGCACTTTAGATACTGTACAAAGAAAAATGGCTGCTGGTTAGGGAGGTCACAGATGTGGCCTCTGAGCATGCTGTATGTTACATTAGGTAACAAGGAACAGATGGAGGCAAAGTGTGCCAACTGCGCTAGCTTGGGAATCTAAAGACCCAGCTCCCAGACAAAGAAGTCACTTAACTTCCCTTGAACTTCATTTTTTATTTCATCTGTAAAGTGGGTATAAAATAAAGGTTTGATCCAGATCCAGGGCTACTATCCAGCCAGTGTGTTCATTATACTGGTTGCTTGTGACAGCATTTGTTCTGATATTTGGGGCATTCATTGTTATTGGACAGTGCCCACACTGTACCAGTTGTTAATGATTCTGAATATCACCTCTGCTCACACTGTAGGAGTTTTGCAAATATGCTGTTTATGTTAAAGTATCTTATAAAATATTATATAAATGATAATAGTTATGTTTGCTAAGTATTTTATCAATTTACAATTTATTACAGTTTGCAAAAATATTTCATGTAGTCAAAACCCCTGCCTTTTTTATCTTTGATTCACCAATGCCCTTCCGCCTAAATGGAGAGATTCTCTACTTTGTGGCTCCATCTACCTTGGTCTCTGTTGATTACAGAGGGGTAGATACATAATAAGGACAGGGACCTGAGGCTTGTGGATGGCCTGGGAAATGATTTGTATAAAGCAGATTTCTCTTCATGGCTATTTGAACTAAGAATATTAAGAAGGAATTTGACAAATGGTAAAGAAACAGAAAAAAAAAAGATTAAAAAATAAACAAAACCAAGTCCAGTTGTCTATTATACAGCTGAGTCACACTTAAAGGCAGGGCACTAAAAGTCCACACACATTGCTAAGGCCCCTGGAACTTCCTTGAGTCTAGGAGCCTTCCTCAACTTGGCTTGAGTAAGACCCAGCCTTGTCAACATTGAGTCCTTCAATTTGTGTGGACTGTTCCTTATTACCTCTGACAACACACTTTCTTAATTTGATCTGCTTGTGATGAATCTTTTATCCTTACAGCAAAATTATCCTCATTAAAATAAATGACTTACACAAGTTTGTATCCCAGTGTCTAGCAAAGTGCTTTGTACACTATAGGCAATCAATAAATACTTTAAAAGAAAATATCTGTACCTAAAAAATTCTAGGAGGTTTTATTTGAATTATCAGTACTACCATTTGCTATATGTGTGTATGAAAAATAAATGTATGAAATAAGAAAGATTCTTAAAAACGATTAGAATGAAAATTTTCTCTTTTCAAACTGGCTTTGACATAATTTTCCCTAAAGACATATGGATTGACCTAAAAACTTCTCCTTTTCTTACTCTTTTAAAATATACACCATAAATTGCCCTGAGACAGCATTTGTATTCCTGTTTGAGTTGATAAAACCTTTGTAGTTCACTGGCATCTTCATTATGCATGAAATGTGACTGCATGGAATATATGGTGACTCTCAGAGCAGTAATGTATTACCTTGAGGCTCACATAGATCAGGATCTGATGGCTAGATTGAGAGATGGGATAAAATGCAGGTTGAGCAAACTTATTTTCAGTGGAGGTTTCTTGACTTGACAGAAGAAAGGTTTTATGACTATAAAACCTATTAACCTATTGGGCTATTTAATAGTGAGTATCATGCATCCATCAAGAAGGCTGATGACCCAACTTATTCCACTGTTGGCTTTAATAATGTGTGTTCATCTCTTTCCATTTCTCATGATAATATTTTAAAATTCCACTTTTATCATCATGCACCTAAGTGTATTTTATCACCACAGTACTTCCCACAATATCTTGTTCCTAACTTATCTCTAATATACATTTGTTTATTAAATGATTCATATTCTAGTCCTGGTAATAGCCCAGTGAATGTAAATCTTGGATGAAATATTGTAAGGACAAAGTAACAAAAGTAATTATGCACTGACAATTAGAACTATGCTCATATAGATTCACTATTTATTCTGACTGGGGCTAGTTTTTTACCAATGTCAATTATTTCTTTTTATTTTTAATAGAACTCCTGAGTTTTAGGTGGGCGCAAAATTACCCAGCAATTATTACACTTCTCAGCTCCATTTGGAGCTCACTGTGAGTGGAGGTTACGTGAACCACTTCTATGTTGTCCCCTTGAAAAGGGATTTTGCCATTTCTTCCCTCTCCCTGAGATATAGACATGATAACAAGAACTGGAGCTTCTTCTTCAGATCCAGAAATTGAAGATGTGTGTTGAGAATGGCAGTGCTGCTGTACTAGCCATATCCTTCTGAAACACTATAAAAGATAGAGACAAGGTATTTTAAACTTCTATAATTTTTGCTCTCTTTGTTATAGCAGCTCAGAATATACCATAATATTATACTCACATGTTAAAATTCCACTTCCATTTTATCTCCATTCATTTCCTCAGGTTCTTTCCTCTTGAAGAGGTTATTCAGGGTTTTCAGCTGAGAAGCCTTAATGAGTCTTCTATTCCTGTGTCATTATTGTCTTCCATCATCTCATCTGGACTGTCTTCTATTTTCCTTAAGCTCTATGGTTCTCCCATTTTCTGCAGTGATTTATAAGTATTTCAAAATCAGCCCATAACCCTTATTAATTTGCATTTTTCTAGAAGTCAGGAATGTAACTTATATTTTTATCTTCGTCCTCAGCCCTTAACACATTGCTTGGCACACACTAAGATTCAAAAAATGTATCTTGGATGAATGAACACAGAAAACCTCCAAAAAGAGGAACCCAAACCGGAGAAGATCAGTGTGAGGTCTCTGGGGTGGGGAGGGAGAAGCTGCCTCACTGTGGGTCTTCCCCGAGAACTGAAGAAGAGGGCAGACACCAGGAATAAGGCTTGATTGTTATGCATGTGCGCCTCAGGTTGTTTTCTTTCCCTTAATTTTGATTTTAATTTTTTAGTGCCAGCTGGCAGAGCCCACTCCTCCCCTGCCAGCTGCTTGCCTGTAACGCTGGACAGCTGCCAGCAGCCGTGACTGTGGAAAGAGGCTCCCCCCAGACACTCAAAGGCAGGGCACTGAATATCACTCTAAGTTTTCTTGATGACTTGTATTTTTTAAGCATCTAATCATTAAGCTAGTTATCCTTTGAACAGTCAGCTTTCTTCAAGAATTAAAGTAGTTGTGGTTCTCTAAAGAAATAGTTCATTTCAACTTTATTTTCATGAACTCATTTATGTATTCTAGTCACACTTTAGATTTTTGTTTGTAATTCTCAAGACCTAATATCATAACAAAAATAGGTACTTCAGTTCAAGTGATTTTATATTTCTCTTATTTCTCAGTGCTTTTCTTGGCGAGTAAGATAATTCAAGAAGTTCTTTATTTTTCATTCTTGGTGTTAGGTTCGTATTTGTGATTCTATCTGTAGTGACCATAAGTTGTCACCTAATGGAATCAGTTCAGTGACCTGTACAAACTAAATTAGCAATCTCTATCTAGATTCTTCTGAATATGTGTCTAAATCACAGTTGGCTATCCCTATCATGTTAGTGGCCTGAGTTAAAATTTCAGTGAGGGAATGAACTAACCCAACCTTTCATCCCTAGGGGATGTGCCTTAGCATATTAGAGGCTCATTAACAGAGCTTTTGCGCTGAGATTGACCACAGCATACTTGTTCTAACAGGTTCTCTTACTCTGAGACATGGTAAACATCTATTACAAATCCAATCGACATTTAACTTTTAAATTATCTTCTGTATTTGTTTGTAATTTACTCAGGAAGTATGCATAGTTCCCATCTGTTGAAGTATTGATTCTGATTTATGATTTAGTAAATTCAGGAATGGTTGGTTTGCATGTTAAACTTCACAAGCAACTCATAATATGTTACATTTATATTGCCCTTTAGAGTTCTATAAAGTCCTTCCATAAATGCTATCTGTGAGCATACTGGGGAAATGAATCATGTTTTATTCATCTGTATATCCTTAGCATCTAACCCAGTGCTAGCACATGGAAGCTACATAATACAGGGTTTTTAATGAATTCATTTGAGTCTCTCAACAAGCCAAAGAAGATGATGAATATGATAGTTTTAAGACATATTTGCAAATTCTTTGATACTCTTTATATTAGTTTCCTATTATTGCCACATGGCAAATTACTGCAAAGTTAATGCCTTAAAACAACACAAATTTATTGTCTTACAGTTCTAGAGGTCATGAGTCCAAAATGGATTGACCTTCAAGGCAGGGCTCCAGTTTTCTGGAGACTCTAGTTGAGAATGTTTCCTTGCCTTGTCTAGCTTTAAGGGGATGCCTTGCCTTGGCTTGCCATACTGCCTCAGTTTGACCTCTGTTTTTTGTCATCATATCTCCTTCTCTGACTCTTACTCTTCTTCCTCCTCTTATAAGGACTTTTGTGATTACACTGATCCCACCCAGATAATCCAGGATAATCTTTTCTTTGCAGGATCCTTAATCATATCTACAAAGTCTTGTTTGTCATGTAAGGTAACTTATATGCAGGTTTCTGAGATTAGGAAATGAACATTTTTGTGAGGGAAGAGAAGTATGTAGCTTACCACACTCCTCAAAAAGAAGTCTAATTCCACTTCCTTTGACTGTGGAATGGCATTGGTAACTTGCCTAGAGAATAGAAGGCAATGGAAGCAACAATGCATGACTTTCCAGGCCAGGTCAGATGAGTCAATACAGCTACACAGCTTCTACCTGGCTTTGCATCTTCCATCTTTCTCTCTTGGGAGATGGGTTTTGGAACCCTAAGCTGATATATATGTGTGTGTGTGTATATATATATATATATACACATATATATATGGACTGATTACTCTGAGGTTGCTATATTAGAAAGATGACCTGTATTTTGCAAGAGGCATGAGTTCTAGAGGTCTCCTTTACAACGTTGTGCTTATAGTTAACAATAACATACTGTGCACTTAAAATTTGTCAAGACGGCATAGTTCATATTAAATGTTTTTAACACACACACACACACACACACACACACACACACACACACACATTTAGAGATAAAATTTGGAGGAAAGCATAAACACAAAAGTTAACCCCTTTGGAAGCCACAGCAAACTGGGGAAGGTTTTTTTTGTTTTTGTTTTTGTTTTTTTATTAATTAATATTTTTTGGCTGCATTGGGTCTTGGTTGCTGCGTGTGGGCTTTCTCTAGTTGCAGTGAGCGGGGGCTACTCTTCATTGTGGTGCACGGGCTTCTCATTGCGGAGCATGGGCTCTAGGCACACAGGCTTCAATAGTTGTAGCATGCGTGCTTCAGTAGTTGTGGTGCATGGGCTTAGTTGCTCTGCGGCATGTGGGATCTTCCGTGACCAGGGATTGAACCTGTGTCCCCTGCATTGGCAGGCTGATTCTTAACCACTGCACCACCAGGGAAGCCCTGGGGAAGGTTTCTGACTTTTATAGTTTGTTATATGAGATAGGACCTCTAGCCATTTTCTCTGGATATTGAAAAAAATGTTAATTAAAGAAGTCTGGAAGAATTTGGTTGTAAGTCCAAATTTTCATCCCAGTCTAGATGTTGCTCTAAAGCAACATCTTGAAATTTAAAAGTTCAGAAACTGTGTTCAAAATTTTCTTCCATGATTACTTCCTCCAATATTCCCTATATTAATAGCACCTGTACACACCTGGAAGCCATCTCTCACTTTACCTTCTCATTTCTTACATGTAACTAGTCATCAGATTTGAAAACCTCTGCTTCCTAATAGTTCTCACATCTCTCTCTATCTCATCACCGCCCCCGCCCCGCCCCCATCCTTCTATCCACAGCTTTAATTCTCACCTGGCCAACATCGGCAGCCACTAAGTGTTCTTATCACCTCTTGCTTTGACCCTTTCTGAATCATTCTCCATCTTCATTTTAGGGTTATCTTTTTATAGAGAAAATTGGATTATGCTATCTTAGGTATTGATTCAATTTACTGAGATCTTACCATGTGTCAGCCCCAGTGACTTGCCTTTTACCTATTATATTAGTCTCCTTGGACTGCTATAACAAAATACCATCAACTGGGTGACTTAAACAACAAATATTTATTTTCTCAGACTTCTAGGTCCAATATCAAGGTTTTAGCCAAGTCAATTTCTGGTGAAGGATCTTTTCCTGGCTTGTAGAGAGCTGCCTTCTCTCTGTGTCCTCATGTGGCATTTTCTTGGTGTGCACTTGGATAAAGGAAAGAGAGAGCTCTATGGTTTTTCTTCTCATAAGGACACCAGTCTTATCAGATGAGGGCCCTACTCTTAAGACCTCATTTAAACTTAGTTACTTAAAAGCCCTATCTCTATATTCAGCTACCCCAGAGGTTAGGACTTCAAAAATGAATTTTGTGGGAATACAAAATTCTGTCCACTATATACATATAAATTGATTTAAATTTTCATTACAAGTAAGCTGTGTAGTAGATTTTACTAGTAGCATTTTTATAAGTATAACAAAACAAAAAGAAGTAACTTTCTCAATTAGTATTAGAATGCAGAATTTCCTTATTATAGGATTCATGATTGCAACCCTGAGAAATAATACCCAACCGTAAAGCATCCTACCATTTGCTGGGTTCCTGTAGATTTCAAAAATATGTCCCTTTATAATTTCTCCCATTGACTATTTGTCTATCCCTGTTTGCCATTCTAATTATCAGCGTATAGACCATGATATGTAAGCTTCTGTGCCTTCGTACGTGGTTCTTTGTCTAATCAACTTTCCAGTAATTTTCTAAAGCTTATTATATGTCACCTCTTGCAAGAAACCAACACTTACCCCTCTCAACTACATACCTTCTTGGGAGTAATTCTTTTCCTATGACCTTCCGTAGCACCCCTTGCCTATCTCTTACCTCACTGGGGTGTCATTGTTTTCTCTGCTGCCTCGCCAATTGTTTATGAACTCTGCGATTTTAGTGCCTGTGTCTTGGCATTCTCTAGCAGGTAACACAACACGTGACACATAGTTAAATTTCCATAAATGTTAAATGAATCACTTAAGGTTCTGTATAGTAACTACAGGTCATTCCTTCCTAGCAGTAGGAGCTGTAGTTTCGTTATCCCATCTGTTCCTAGTTACCCTAATGACTGGGAAGTTCAGTGTTTCAAACATTTTTCTTACCTAAAACTTATAATATCTGTGTATAGATTTAGAAATGTTTTTTTGCATTTTAAGAAACAGGGCCCATTCTTTTGGAACAAATTTTACCTAACCCTCATCATGAGAATGCAAAACTTACAGAAAATTTCATTCTGCTATTAAACTTTGGAATGTAATTTTTAAAGTGCAAACAGAATCCAGCAGTTATATTTAGTTTCTAAATTGACATTTAGTTGGAGCATAGCATTGAAAATAGTCTTTCAGCTTTCTGTTAGCTTGTCAGCTGGTATATTGTTCAATGACTTCAAGGTATAATATCTGCTACCATAGTAGCTTAAGTACCTTAAAAATGATCTGTGACTAGTGGAATTAAATTTTGTATAGAACAGGTGTCTTGTTATATAATAATTATCATAAAATACTGTTCCTTTATATCAAAAATATAATAAGAGAAATTCATTCTGATTTTTTCATTCGTAATGGAATAAAGAGTTTAACAAAGGCTTTAGGCTTGCAGTGTATTAATAGATAACAATATATTCATTTTGTTTATCTGAATAATAGTTACACATTTATGAATTCAATCATCAACCTTGGAGAATGCATTCAGTAGCAATACCTGGAATCATGTATTTTTCATTTTTCATTAATTAAGTAAAGCCAGTCATAATACAGGTTGGAAGACAAAGAAATCTTTCAGCTGTTAAAGTTCAAACTTGTTTAGACATAAGGTACTTCAATGTTTCTTAACCTGGAGCTCATCATTTAATTGTAAAGACCAAATATCAAGTTGTCTTTACAATGGTATTTAACAAAGCAATTTTTAAAACTTTTGCACCTTATACAGTCTATTTTTGTTTCAATATTCCAGCATAGGTCTTAAAATGAAAGTCTCTCCTTCCCTCATCGTCATGTTTTATTACTAAATAGTTTAGAGATATATTAAATACAGTTATAATTTTTTCACTAATTTTAGTGTAATACACTCAGTTTAGTGTTTCTGTGAGACAGAGGACAGAGTAGATTTGTGTCAAGGTAAAAAGAGAGAGGGAGGGGCTTCCCTGGTGGCGCAGTGGTTGAGAATCTGCCTGCTAATGCAGGGGACACGGGTTCAACCCCTGGTCTGGGAAGATCCCACATGCCTTGGAGCAACTAGGCCCGTGAGCCACAACTACTGAGCCTGCGCGTCTGGAGCCTGTGCTCCGCAACAAGAGAGGCCGCGATGGTGAGAGGCCCGCGCACCGCGATGAAGAGTGGCCCCCGCTTGCCACAACTGGAGAAAGCCCTCGCACAGAAACGAAGACCCAACACAGCCATAAATAAATAAATTTTAAAATAAAATAAAATAAAGGCAGAAATCTTGTGAATGGTTTAATTTCTTTAAGCAGTTTCTCATAGGCACTCATCAATATTAAAAAAAAAAAAAAGAGAGAGAGGGAGGGGGAGGAGAGAGAGAGAGAAACAGCACTAACACTATTAAGGATAGATCTAACTTATGCATTATTTATAAAACTGCTTCTGAAAAATATGTATAGCGTCAGCAGTTATTTTTTTCTTTCATTTTTCAAAGGGTGAGAAATACATTTTTTTTTTCTATTTTAAGATTGTTGTCTTCATGCCCTTGGTATGTATTAGTTGGGAGTGTATTAGTCAGCTAGGGTGGCTATAACAAAATACCACAGACTGAGTGGCTTGAACAACAGAAACTAATGTTTTCACAGTTCTGGAGGCTGAAAGGTCAAGATCAGCATGCTAAAAGTTTTGGTTTCTCCTGAGGCCTCTCTCCTTGGCTTATAGAAGGTCACCTTCTGGCAGTGTCCCCACAAGTCCTGTACTGTGTGTATGCACATTGCTAGTGCCTCTCTGTCTATCCTAATCTCCTCTTCTTATAAGGACACCAGTCAGATTGGATTAAGACCCTCCCTAATGACCTCATTCTAACTTAATTAAAGCCCTATCTCAAATATACTCACTTTCTGAGTTATTGAGTTTGGGAGGTGTGTAGATATCCATACTGAAAGATTTATTTGTTTTCTTATCCAAAGAACATATAGGTTTGACTTGTTGAGAATAATAGATCTTGTTTAAATAATAATTTTTTGTCATATTACCTAACTTTGTGAAATTGTACCTATTTATTGTAATTCCTGTGCAATTGCTTATGTATTACAAATTGTGTTTATTAAGACTGCCACAGGAAATTAACCTTTCACTATGGTCTAGCATAATAGAAGGGAAAAGAGAAAGAATTCAATGTGATTATTACATTGAATGACACCTGTAAGGAGAATATACATCTTGAGGAGGATAGCAGTAGAACTAGAATGAAAAACTTTCCTCATGGGAGGGCTCAAATATAAATCTGAAAGCTATGAAATCTTTAAAAACTAACTTCCCAGAAAAGTGAGGAAAAACTATAAAGGAATAAGATTTCTTTTAAATGAAATAGAAACTATAATACAGTGGTTTTGTTCACTTTGTAGCACCTTTAAAATTAGGTTATTATAAAGTATATAATTATCTATTTACTTAGTAATTGAATTAAATATCTTCCATCAAAAGTGATGACAACAGTTGATTCATTCAAAGAGTATATCCATGTAGAACTATATAGAATTTAGATTTTTGACAATAGCTCAGTGTGAAACAGCATATTATAAAGTGGCATCATGGAAAGCCTGGAAAATATAAAGGTAACTCAGTGCTTGGCCCACCTGCCATGACTAGACAAAGACCTCCTCTTGCTCTTTATTTCCCATCCCTGTAAAAAGATTGTCACATCATGATTTCAGATATTATTTAGTCCATGTTATACATTTTTTCCTCCACCAAGAATTCTAGCTTTTTGCATTAATTAATTAATTTATTAAGATGATGGCATCTTAATAAATAATTATCTTCTTAAAAATACATGTGATTCTCTTACAAATTATTGCTCTTGGTTGAACAATTGAATGGGTACAACACACTAGGCCTCTGGGATACAGACAAACTAAAGGGAGACCTCTTGTCTTCAAGTTGCTGAGATCTACTTGGGGACACAAAAAAGCAAGCTAACTTTGTTAGCAATGTGATAACTGAAAAATTAAAGGTAAACACATGGTGCTTAGAGGCAAAGATTATAAATAATTAGGCTCAGGAGTTGGGTGGTGTAACAGAAGGTTCACGGAAGATGACAACATCAGAAGTGAATTTTGAAAGGGATAGGAGAGGGTGTAAAATGAGAAAAAGTGAAAAATTGTTCAAAGTTCTGATGTATATCTATTACAGTATGTTCCAGTTTTAAAGAGGGAATTGGAATCTCTCGGTACTAACCAGGAGGGACAACACTTTGAGTATTGAGACGACAGAAGGAAGCAGGTCACCTTTCATTAAAAGCCTTATAATGCCCTGTTAAGATGTTTAAATTGTATCTTGTAAGCAAAGGGAGCTTTGAAGAGGTTGATGCTGGGAATAATATTTTTAGAGGATATTGTACTCAAGTTACCACAAACATAGCAGCTTCAAACAGCACACAATTATAATCTCAGTTTCCTTAGGTCAGGAGTCCAGACATGGCTTATTTAGGTCCCCTGCTTAGGGCTTCACAAGGCTACAAGGAAGGTGCCAGCTGCACTGTGTTTTCATCTGGATACTCAACTGGGATTTTTCCACTTCCAAGCTCATGTAGGTTGTTTACAGAATTTGGCTCCTTGTGGCTGTATGACTGAGGGTCTCAGCTTCCCTCTGTCAGCTAGAGGCCACATTTATATCTCTGCCATGAGCTTCTGTTCAAGGAGTTCACAATCACAAAATAGCTGCTTGTTTCTTCAAGGCCACAGGAGCATTTGTCTGCTTCCTGTCAGCTAATTTATGGAGTCTTGTATATCATAATATAGTCATGGGAGTATTCTATTGGTTAGAAATAAGTCAAGAGGAACTTACTGAGTTCCTCCCACACTCAAGTGGAACACATAATACAAAGGTTTGCAATAATGAAAATAACTCACAATATGGTCTAGATCAGAATTATTCCTATGGCCCACACCAGCGGCATCAGCATTTCTTGTGAACTTGTCAGAAATTCATATTCTCAGGTCCCACCCCAGACCTACTGAGTCAGAAACTCTGGGAGTGGGGCCCAGTATTCTGTGTGTTAAAAAGTTCTCCAAGAGATTGAGATGGCTGCTAAATGTTGAGAACCACTGACCTAGGTGGAAGATCTTCTTGCTCTCCTAGGGGTAAGGTTTTATCTATCAACTGATGACACTAGGAATGAGCTGGGGTATGTTTTTAAAAATCAGATTATCATCTCCTTTGGGATTAATAAGAATTGTAGTGGTGAATGAGAGCAAAGACGAGAAACTAAAAAACAAAGAGTCAGGGTGTGAAGCTAGGCTCAAGCAGTTAAGTCATGTACAGCAGTATATGGTTAAAGGATGGGAATTTGATGAAGTGGGTGGTGAAAGAAATTCCTAAACTAAAGCACAATAATGTGAATTTTTATAAGTTTTCTATATTTAAAGATGTGGCTTGGGCATTAGCAATACAAAAAGGGAGTAGACAATAGATGTCGGTGTTTTATTGAGTCTATTGAATGAAATGAACAAGGACTGAGGTATATCCACATTCAAAGGGCAGGTAGAGAAAGAAATCAATAAATTTAGTATTAAAAAATTCAGGAGAGAAGACTAGAGAGACATTTCTTGGAAATTTAGGAACGGGAGAGTTCAAAAAAACAGAGGGAATATTCAAGAGTGCCATATACCACAGGACAGTCAGAACACTTTTAGTTATGAATGACACGAAACTAATTCAAACCATTTAAAGAAGCTAATATCAGCATGAATGAATTTATCTTTTCCTAGTCATGGAGTGTCCAGGGTGATGGCTGACTATCAGTCATGGCTGTCTCCAGGGTTTTAAGACATGCTATTAGGAGTTACTTTCTCTCTTTCTCTTTCTCTCTTTTTCTCTCTCTGTTTCATTCTCTCCTTCCCCCCTCTATCAATTTTTTTTTTTTTTCCAGGCAGTTCCAGGCTCATCTTTTATTCCAGTGTAGGGGAAGGGGGACATAACTTTCTCTGTCCCAGTATCCACTTAATTCTGGAAAAGGACTCTTATTGGCTCTGCTTGGATCACATTACTACTCCAAGAGGATAAAATATGTCAACTGGTCAGCCTGCATCATATGCTTGTCCACTCTTACAAAAAGCAGGAAGAACTAAGTGATTAACAGACCACCAGAAACATTGTTATTGCCAGTGAAGTAAGTTCTGAGAAATATCCATTGGTTTAGACAATCAAAAGTTCATTGACGCCAGAGCTATTTTAGTAGCTGGGCTGCTACAAAAGCAAGATTGTGGTAGTTTAACAGGTGTAAAGGAAAGGAGGCAGTGGTGAATGCTCATGTCCTGTCTGTGGGATCATGGTCTCCAAACAGCTTCTCACAGAGAAATTCATCAGTGAGCCCCCAGTCAGAGTTGTCCAGCTTTCAGTTCAGTTTTTATGATGGTAAAAATATGATTTAAAGTTATTCCTATTTTCTCACCTGAAATAACCACCATTATACTAAACAAGAGGTTCTCTGTCCTAGCCTGTTGTTTCCATCTACACCATTATTCAAGGGGCAGGAAGTCCGTGTGGGTCAGTGTCCATGCCCCAATGTCTAGAGTGGGTCCTGCACTCCAAATTCCCTGTCTAAATGGCTCTAAGTTCACTTACAGGTCTTACAAAGTTCTCTTCTCCATGTTGATCCTGCAGAGGAGGGACCATACCACAGCTGGATACCCAACAGGTGACTTTTTGCTGTCTGGAGACAAATAAAGAACTTGGAAATGTGGACTCTGATAAACAAATGAATGGGTGTGAAGGTTCTTACAGTGCTAGGGCTGGGGCAGGAAGCACAAAAGGGTACACTGTGGACCAGCTCTCCTTGGCCTCCATATTGTAGCAAGGATCTTCAAGAAGTCCCAGAACTGGGGCTTCCCTGGTGGCGCAGTGGCTGAGAATCTGCCTGCCAATGCAGGGGACACGGGTTCGAGCCCTGGTCTGGGAAGATCCCACATGCCACGGAGCAACTGGGCCCGTGCGCCACAACTACTGAGCCTGCGCGTCTGGAGCCTGTGCTCCGCAACGGGAGGGGCCGCGATAGTGAAAGGCCCGCGCACCGCGATGAAGAGCGGCCCCCGCACCGCGATGAAGAGTGGCCCCCACTTGCCGCAACTAGAGAAAGCCCTCACACGAAAACTAAGAGACCCAACACAGTCATAAATAAATAAATAAAATAAATAAATAAAGTATTAAAAACTATAAAAAAAAAAAAAAGTACTCAGTACAAAGTTTGGCACACAGATAGTGCTAAATATATGTTATAAAAAAAAAAAAAAAAAAAGAAGTCCCAGAACTTTGAACTTTGTCTTCTAGGTCATTATGAAAGTACATCTTTCAAAGTAGGAACTAGTCTATATTTTATTTAAAACTTGTTAGCTTGATTTATAACTTTAAAATATTTAGATATATGTTATATAAACCTCCATTTGCATTCTGACCTCTACTCCACAACTGTTGAGGGCAGATTTTACACCTGCAGAGGACAAGGGATAGTATATATTGTGATTCTGATCGATCAGTTAGTAATAAATTATTTCTAAACAACACATGGCACTGTATGCTGCAAAAGTCTGGTTCCTTGCTCTGGTAGTTTGTTTTTAATAAATGGCCATAATTATGTCACTATTTCCTTATCCACGCTCTTGGGTAATTCCTTCTTACATATATTCTGATCTTAGCTATGTGAATTTGGCTTGTGCGACAATGTTAGTGTAATGTAAGCAGACACTTAAAGTGTTTTTGCATTGGGGCTTACCTTCTCTTGCTGCTCTGAGATTTCTATCATGGAAAAAGGCTTAGGCTAGCCTGTTGGATGTTAATGGCCAAGTCATTCTATTACCACAGCTGATATCAAGCCTACTCTCAGACATACGAGTCAGGCCATCATAGGCCATCCAACCCCAGCTTAACTGGATCAGTTGAATTAGAACAGATCAGAGCAGTCCAACTGACATAGAAAATCTGAGAAATGATGAGCATTTATTAGTTTAAAGTCACTAAGTATTGGGGTGGTTTGTTACGTAGCAAAATTTACTGAAACAGGATTTTCACTCTTAAGTCTTTCCTCATTTCCTTTTGATATATTCTAAACTCACATGATATACAAAAACCCTCTAAGATCTAATCTGTTTGCCTCTTTAGCTTTATCTCTTGTACTTCTCCCCATCTCTAATCCTTGCATCCCATCATAATGCCATTTATAGCTGTTTGCCGATCTCCAAACATCCCAAGCTCTCTCGTAAATCATTAAATTTGTTTTTACCTCTTATCCTGCCTGAATTTCTCTTCTGCTCCTTGTGTTGATCCCCTTCAAAAAGTAAATATCTGCTGACTTTTTCAAGGCCCATTTTCCATTTTTGTATTCTTTTTGATCCACTGACATGGAATAGTGCATTCTCATCTTTCTCCTATTACACCCACTTATTTACATTTATTGCTCTCTTTCTATTACATTATGGGTGAGCCAGCCTCTTGCCACCATGAAACCAGGTGTCTTTGCTTCCTCAACCTCTAATAGAGTTGATAATACATACTTACTGCAGATTTATAGAATGACAGATGAAGGAAGGAAGAAGGGAGGGAAAGGTGGACACAAAAAAAGAGAAATGTGCACAGATTTCTTCTTAGTTTATTCCCAGTACTGAGATGAAAGGAAGGCAGTTACTCAAATCAAGGGAAATATTTTTAACTTATTTAGTTTTCTTTTTGTGATTTTGGATTTAGGGGGGCTTTTAAAAGTTTTCTTGAGAGGCTATCCTAGAGCATGTTTTTTATTATAAGTAAGAAGAGTCACAACAGAAACAAGGGGATTGACTTTTGGATTAAGTGTCTTAAGAATGGGGGTGTATTAGCCTTCTTAGTGATCCACATGAAAGGATATTTCTTTTTCTGATATAGGATGTGAGGATATTAGTGTGCATGTGTGTGTGTATGTGTGTGTATACAAGCAAGCAAGTAGTGACATAGAAAATTGAGTGAGTTCTCTACTACATTGTCTCTACTTATTCCATGAAGTTTTAGGCAAAGGAAAGATCAACTGCTGGAAATGAAAAGGAAAGGGGGAGATGGACGAATGGAAGAGTCCAGTAAAGGTCTGGAATACCTAATGAGTTGACCTTGAGAGAGAGTAAGTCAATGATATTCAAGGAATACCTAGGCAACTTGAATTTTTCCAGTATCTTTCTTTTTTGTGTCAAACCTATGTATTGTGTTCTCTCTTTGTTGTTTTTTAAATTAGTATCCTTTTTGCCATTCATACTTTCCCATCTTGTTACAGAACTTTTCTTACTTTTTTAGAGGATAGAATAATGTCTGAGTTATATATAATCCTTATTTGGATAAAAATGGTTTTAGAGTTGTAAACATTTTGACTTTAATATGATACCCAAACTTCTCATAATTGTTTCACATTTAGTACTTTTATCCATTTTATGAGAGAATAAACAGTGAAGGAGATTTATTCAGTTTGAGTTATTTAACATCTGTTAGAATTAAGTTGACAGAGTTGTTGTGATAGAATTATTCCTTGGCATAGAAAGAGATGAATAATTTGAAGTCTGACCCTTATCCCTCCACTTCAACACAGATATCTTGTGGCTTCTCAAGAAAAGAACTACTTGTTTCAGAAATAGCTTATAAATCTCTCATTAGAGTACGATGTTGGCAATACACCACTCTAGATTAAATGCTTTAGTAAAATGTTTTGGAAGAATTGTGGTGAAATGAAAAACATCCAGATGTTGGAGTTAGAAAAAAGCCTGGGCTTAAATCTTGGCTTTGCTTCTTATTAACTTTGTGACCAGGAACATGTTTCACACTCTCTCTTAGGGGCAATTTCTGGGTTTAATATAATAGGATTACTGTTAATATTAACTGCAATAGCACTTCTAAAGTGGCAAGCAAAATGCGTGGCACATAATAGGTTCTTGATAAATGCTTTGCTTCCTTTCCCTTTACAATTCCCAACAACAGCAAAATAAAAATTTACGAAAATATAGTCATTTTATTTTGTAAATAAGTATTTCTTTATGAAAAAAACACAGAGGTTTACATGAGTTGTGCCACATGCTGGGGATGTTTAACTTTATAGAGTATATATAAACACAGTACATTTTTTACATTAAAAATGTTAAATGTCTTTGAAACTTCCTTAGAGATATTTGCTATTGTAGTGCCTCATTTATTTTTCTGTTCTATGTCTTAGTAAATTCATAACAGGTATTGGAATCCAGTTGGGAAAGCAAAGTATCCAAAAGTTATGCAAATATGTACACACTCTTCAAATATATTTTGTCCAAAAAGAAATGAGTAGTGAAAATGTGTGCAGAACATTTTTATAGTAAAATCATTATATTTCATATATGTATTTCAACCTCGAAGATGTATGAGAATGGAGTTCCTGGGTATATTCAGCATGCAAAAAAGAGAGAAGAAAGAGCAGGATACAGGAAGAGAGAAAGAGAGAGAGAGAGCAGGTAAGTGTGAGCTGGACCTAATCCCGGAACTTACTTGGCAGTCCTTCTATCAACCACCCTGCTTCTTTCCAGCCTCAGACAGCACACTGCTTTTCAGATCTTCTCTTTGTCCTGAGGACATAGGCAAAGAAATTGTCATATCAGTATCAAGAGGGACGTCTTTAAGAACAGAAAGTCTGGCCAGACCTGGCACATATATTTGGACTGTGTCGGCATGAAAGCCAGTGCATGGTCTTTGGGATCTGTTGGAGCAGCTCTCTCTTCCTCAGCCCTGCTCTTCAGTCTCATGAAAGCGGTTGTTCTCTAATTTTGTATTCACTTTCTAGACTTTGATTCTGGATACCTGAGCCACTGCCCAGAGTTGCATGGACTCATATTCTAGAGCAAGAAATTGCTACTAAACGCCTATTATGGCCCACTGACAATAGGAAGGAAGACAGAAAAGGTCTTATACCCAGGAAATTAGAATTTAGTGGGTGAAACAGACTGAAAACCAAATAAATGTAATAAGTTAAAAATAAGAGTTATGAAATAAATGGTATATTAAAATATGAAATAGAGATGCATTTCTAATTCTACTATCTGGATATTTCCATGATTTTGGCTAAGCATAATTTACAACTCTAATCCTATTCCTTAGATGCTTAACCTTATTAATGCTTATATTGGGTTGGCCAAAAAGTTTGTTCAGCTTTTTGGCCAACCCAATTTTTTATTTCCCTGAAAAATCTACTTTTTTTTTTTTTTTTTTTTTAGAGAGAGAGACTCTTTTTTTTTTTTTTTAATTTTATAGCTACTTTATTTATTTATTTCTTTATTTTTGGCTGTGTTGGGTCTTCAGTTCGTGCGAGGGCTTTCTCCAGCTACGGCAAGCGGGGGCCACTCTTCATCGCGGTGCAGGGACCGCTCTTCATCGCGGTGCGCGGGCCTCTCACTATCGCGGCCCCTCCCGTTGCGGGGCACAGGCTCCAGACGCGCAGGCTCAGCAGCTGTGGCTCACGGGCCCAGCCGCTCCGTGGCACGTGGGATCCTCCCAGACCAGGGCCCAAACCCGTGTCCCCTGCATTAGCAGGCAGATTCTCAACCACTGCGCCACCAGGGAAGCCCCGAAAAATCTACTTTTAATGGCCAGAGAGGGAAGCAGATCTAGAGGTCTGGATAAAAATCAGTAGTGAGGATGAAGCCTTCTTCCTTGGTGATAATAACTGCCTCCCTATGTATTTGGACAAATATAGAAAACAGCAGGTCCTGTGAATTTACAGCAATCAATTCAGCAGGAAGAGTAGGGAAAGCTTGATGGTGTAAGACCAGAGATTTCAAGAAACTCAAAACCTGAGTTTGAATTTCAACTCTGTCACTTAAAGGCTGGTGATTTTTGACAAGTTGCTAATCTCCAGTGTCTTCTTCAATGGTTAAAATGGATATTATAATAGTACCTACTCCACAGGACTGAGAATTAAGTAAGGCCATCCACATAAAGCACCTAGCTCACTATATTGTCCATAGGTATTAGCTATTTTTACTAACATGAAATATGCTTTGATAACTGTAGTAGTAAGATTTTTTTAAATTTATTACATCCATAAATATATCTATATGCATATATACATGAATATATATATAGCTATAGAAAGACTATGATAAAATGTTGGGAATATAAGTAAATTTGTTTTTAAAACCAGACACATTGCTAAATGTATATCAAAAATACAAGTCCATTTTTATTGATGGTTGATGACCTTTTTCTTTGAAGTCTTTACTTCAGGCTTTTTTAACCATCACACTTTTTTTTCTTTGTTGCTTGCATATAATGTTGTTCCTGGAACAGAGTAAGCAACAAGGAAACCCTTGCTGAATGAATGAATAGATGAATGAATGAATAAATCACTAAAGTATGAGATAGTTGTTGTCACTACAATAGAAATATAGAAAAGGGGTAGATTCCAAATTCTGTAGAGAATAATTCTGTCTAGAATAATATTTGGCATAACTAGGGGTATCTGGAGAACTGTGTTTTGTTCATGATACTTCTCATGCATTATTTACACCATCGTCGTTCACAGAGTAGGTAGTTATTGTGGGGCCTTGTGCAAAGAGTTACAAGCAATTTAACTTAAGAATCTCTTCAGTCTGTCGATGGATGAATGAAGAAAGAAAACGTGGTGTACACATATACAATGAAATACTATTCAGCCATAAAAAAGAAGGAAATCTTGCCATTTGTGACAACGTGGATGGACCTCGAGGACATTATGCTAAGTGAAATAAGTCAGACACTGAGAGGCAAATACTGTATGATCTCACTTATTCATGGACTCTAGAAGCAAAAATGAAAACACAAAAATTCAAGCTCATAGATACAGAGAACAGATTGGGGGTTGCCAGAGGTGGGGTATGGGGTGGGTGAGATCAGTGAAGTTCAAAAGGTACAAACTTCAAGTTATAAAATAAGTCATGAAGATATAATATATAGAGAGATACAATGTCATCGGGATATTATGGGGTAGGTGAGATCAGTGAAGTTCAAAAGATTCAAACTTCCAGTTATAAAATAAGTGATGGAGATATAATGTACAACATGGTGACTATAGTTCATAACACTACATTGCATATTTGAAGTTGCTAAGAGAGTAGATCTTAAAAGTTTTTATCACAAGAAAAAAATATTTTTGTAACTAAGGAAGGCAATGGATGTTAACTAGACATTGTGGTGATCATTTCACAATGTATACAAATATTGAATTATTATATTGTATAACAGAAACTAATATAATATTTTATATTAATTATACCTAAATTTAAAAATTAAGAGATATAATTAAAAGAAGAATCTCTTTGAAACTTCATAAATACATGCAATTATGAAAACTGAATGTATAATTCATACAGAGGTAGATTGATTACAAAATGACATCAATTTGTCAATCCTTCCTGTGTCCATACACTTTGAAATGTGATTTTGCTGCTCCTCTGAACAAAAGGGAATCTACATCCCCATTTGGGACAGCCTTCATATTTGTTTTTGCAAAAAAAAAAACCCAAAACAAAAAACTTGTAGAGAGTGAACTTGTGCTAGGTCTGAGCCTACGCCTTGAATGGCTTTGCAGATTCCCTTTTTCTTTTGCAACCCTGACAGTATCATGTGGTCAGATCCAGTCTAAACTCCTGGATGATTACAAACACATAAACCATTCCAGGCACACCTGGGGACTGTCAGCTAATCACCAGATCAGTGAGCCTCCCAGTGAACTGCCAGCTGATGGCAGAAGCAGAAGCAAAATCAGACAAAATCAGCCAAGCCTGGATTACAGCAGCAAAGTTGCCTGGCTGATTTATAAACCTGCATGCAACAGTAAATTCTTACAATTTTAAGACACTGGATTTTGGTGTGGTGCATTTTACAGCAATAAAGAACTGATTCATGTATGGGCTTATATGTAATCAATTATATAATATATGCATACTCATTCACACATTATACATGAAATATGTTTACAACCTTTATATAGATATATAAATTTATCTGCATACATATAAATATAGTTATATAAATGGAGGGGGAGAGAGAGAGAGAGTGAGAGAGGGAGTGAGAGAATTTGGAGAACTCATTTTTTCACCTCTCCTTCACCAATACCATTGACAACAGAGAGAATTCTAATTTCTAGCTTTGAAATGGAGCAGGACACTATGGGGCCTTCCCAGGACAGACCCCACCCCCGCCATGTCCTCTGGCTGCCTTTTGTCTGTAGAAAAACTTTAGTCAAAGAATAAATTTAATCAGAGAAGTAAGAAAATGCAGAAGCAAAGGAAAACTGTCAAACAAGTCCAAATAATAATAGTTTAGTCATTAAATAAAGTCAAGGTCCTTTAGTTCCCCCTCAAGGGTTAGAGATAATATTCTGAACCATATCCTTTGAGCTGTTTTTTTTTTTTTTTTAAAGATTTATTTATTTGATTGATTGATTGCTATGTTGGGTCTTCGCTTCTGTGCTAGGGCTTTCTCTAGTTGCAGCAAGAGGGGGCCACTCTTCATCACGGTGCGCGGGCCTCTCACTATCGCGGCCTCTCTTGTTGAGGAGCACAGGCTCCAGACGCGTAGGCTCAGTAATTGTGGCTCACGGGCCTAGTTGCTCCGCGGCATGTGGGATCTTCCCAGACCAGGGGTTGAACCCGTGTCCCCTGCATTAGCAGGCAGATTCTCAACCACTGCGCCACCAGGGAAGCCCTGAGATGTTTTATAGATTCTGAAACCCCCGCCCCAACCAGGTGGAAGAAGTTAACTATATGATAACCAGACTGTAGCCATGACATCAGCTGCCACATTTCTGAGAACCGGCCTCAAAAAAATGGGAACAAACAGACCCTGGAACTAAAGATTAACTGTACGCAAAACAATCAAGATGATGCTGATTAGACCACCGCATGACCAATTTCAAGATGACTGTCAGAGTTGACTGCTCTGTTCTGCATATACCCCCCTCCCTCCACCTATACAACCCTGAAACTCCTCTTTACAAGCTTTTGCCCACTGATCAGCAGTGCAGCATCGGCCTTTGGACATGAGTCTGTCCTCTCTGCCAGTTTCTGGCTTCCTGAATAGAGCAAACTTTCCTTTCTACCAACCTTGCCTCTCGAGTACTGGCTTTTGAGAGGCAAGCAGCTGGACCCAACTTTTGGAAACAGCTTTAGGTAGGAAATTTGTGACTTTGAATCTCTCTCCATAAGTAGTCTTAGCTCATACATTTCCTCTAAGTAGTAGCTGCCACTCAGTGGTAGAGTCAACTACAGCAAATACGATAGGAGTAGGAGAAAAGTTTGAACTTCTCTGCAGGCTATCAGTGAAAAATCAGGCTTAAAACTCTACTGGGTAACCTATTCTTGGTCTCAAAAATGTAATCCCTAGAAGATGTCAAACAGGAGGGCCCATGGGATGTCATAATTTTAGACCTTCTTTTTATTCTCTGAGAAAGAGATGGCTGGGTCAAACTTATCAAGGAACTAGTATAGTTATAAACATATGAAAAATCCTCAATTTTTCTTTCTTTGTACTGTGGTATTCCAGCCTAACTCAGATTATTTTTAATATTCCTCTAATATGTGAATGCAAAATGTCCCTATATAATTATAAGATTGTTTAATCATGGGTTTTGGGGTCCTATATGGAAACTTAATTCCTAGTTCTCTTCTTTTACTTCAGTTTACATGTATGAAATACAGAAAATAATATTCTAAACACCGATTTTGTAAAGGTGGGATATTATTGGGAAAAACTTTCAATTTATTATACTAAATCAAAAAGAATGCTTGAAAATCATAAAATAGATGAAAAGTAGTACATAATTACAAGGCAAGCAATGACAACTGGAGAGGTAGACAGAAAATATGAAGATCTGAGGGCCCTTGGCCACCAAGACTCAGTCGAGTTACAAATTATACCTTAGTTTTGAAGCCCTGCAAAATAAAAGTCAAAACTTAAAGTTGCTGGTAAACCTTTCTGCTCATTAAAATGAGATCAGGGGCTTCCCTGGTGGCGCAGTGGCTGAGAATCTGCCTGCCAATTCAGGGGACACGGGTTCGAGCCCTGGTCTGGGAAGGTCCCACATGCCGCGGAGCAACTGGGCCCGTGAGCCACAATTGCTGAGCCTGCGCGTCTGGAGCCTGTGCTTCGCAACGGGAGGGGCCGCGATAGTGAGAGGCCCGCGCACCGCGATGAAGAGTGGCCCCCGCTTGCCACAGCTAGAGAGGGCCCTCGCACAGAAACGAAGACCCAACACAGCCATGAATAAATAAATAAAATAAAAATAAATAAATAAATTTAAAAAAAAATGAGGTCAGAGTAAGAGTGAATGAGAAGTAAGCCACCTTCTACCCCCTTACCCCCTTATTTCACCCAGGAGACTACAAAGGAGAGTTGCTCAGAGAGAGAGAGAGAGAGAGAGAAGAAGCAGAGGAAAATCTTGGCCGGCCCCGTCAACAGTGTGCAACCCAAAATGTCCATCACTAACGTGGTCTAGGAAACTATCTCACAGTAAATTGTGTTTAAAGTAATTCTGTTCTAGTCACCTGGCAACAGACAGAGCAAATACTAATCCATAATTGGAAAGCTATATCTATTGTAGATCTCCAAAAATACCTGCAAAAATATTTCCAAAGTAGTAAATAGCACAATGGTGGAGATGTTTTAAACTTGCCATTTGAAAAGCGTACATATAAGAACCCTGGGGAGAAAAAGAGATTTTAGGTTTCTGTTTGATTGAGAAGTTGAAAGTAAGAACTAGAGAAGAGATTGAGAATATAAGAGAAACTTCAAATTTTATAATAAAATTCCAAAAGGCACAAAAGGATGTAGGAATTGGAGAGAGGTAGGAGATGGGCTCAGGAAAGGAATTAGAGTAGTTAATTTGTGGTGATGATCTGGGAATCATGAGATTCTTATAGGAAGCGACAGAACTCCAGAATATCAAATATTCTGTGATTGATGAATCTTGATGATCTCAAGGTAGAAATCTACAGTGTCCATGCATGTGGAGATTTTTCTAGGAGCATGTGAGTTCCTGCGGTTGGGGGCTCTGGCTTGACTCCTGCAGGACCAAGTTCAGAGCAATCTTACACCTCAGATTTCAGGACTGCCTCTTACCCTCCAATGATAACGGCTGAAGTGAGGGTGGGGAGAATGGAATGTGGGATGTCTTACTCATGCTCTGGGGCTTCTTCCTTACTCCCAAATTTGGAGAAATGGCATGAGACCACACAGTTCTCAAGAGACTCCTAAATGGAACTCTAAAATATATTCTAGATATCTTTTTATTGCTCTTACAAAAAGATTTTTAAATTATATTTTCTACTGTTTTTGCCTATGTCTAAAACTCAATTGATCCTGTACAGTAAAGTTACTCTTACAATCTTTGTAGAGCTTTTTGGGTTTTAAAAATGTATATGTATGGTGGTTTAAGAACAATGCCATTTTCATCCTGCCTAGTTATCATAAGTCCATTTCCTTGCCATTTTGTGCAGGCTAGCACCATCAGTAAAATGCTGAAAATTAGTGGTGATGATGGACATCTTTGCTTTGTCCCTATTAAGAGAATGTGCCTATCATTTCATCACTATATATAATTTTTTTGGTAGGTGTTTATTTTTGTAGCTACCACTTAGCCAGTTAAGGAAATTCCATGCTATTAGGATTCAGCAATCCTTTTGCCATAAACATCATTACATGGTTTAATATTCTCACAAATTCAGGAAAATACACGTTGTTCTACAGACACCAGAATTGGATTTAGCTATTTATTCTACCACAATGTGCCTAAATGAGCATACGTTTCCAGGCCTACCAATCTCTGTCAGCCGTTTTCTTCTGCAAATCAGCCAAGCCGGGGAAGACTTACTCAAATAAACTCACTTGTAAGAATCAATCAATCAATCAACAACATTCTCACCTCTGAGTAATCAAATGATGACACCCACCATGTTCACCTCTAAAGTTGACCCACTCCGGAATTCCCCTGATTCTTAAACACTCTCTGTAAGTTTAGCATTCTGCTCTGTCCTGGGAGACTGTGACTGACTAGCTTAGGTATTCCTTACTACAGTAAGCAATGAAGTCAGTTTTTCTTTTTATTTCAGATACAGAAATGTCATCATTTGAAAACTGCTTCTGTTGCAATGATCATAATTTAAAAACATCTTTTAACTTGTTAATATAATGAACATAAGATTTGGAAGTTTATTTGTTTGTTTTGGCCTAGTCAATAAGCACATTTACTATCTGTAATCACAAGAAGCATCTTAGAGGGAGGGTGGTGACTGAAGCAGCTGAACAGTCATGTGGCACCCAGCCTTTCTGGGATCCTCTTCTTGGCTTTGTGTCCATGGTCAGAGATGCTCATGGCAGTTCCAAATGTCATAGCCTCATACAATGATGTCCAGAGACAGAAAAGGGAGAGATTTTCCCCACATGTCTCATTGAAAAAGTGAAGAATCATAAGGTTCTTGTTTTTAATGTTCAACTATCCATGTATTTCTGGATTAAATCAAAACTACTATGATAGTGCTTTGTTTTATAAATATAAACTGATGGATTCAACTTGTTAACATTGTAATTAAGAATTTGCAAAATTAATTTGTGAGATTGGCACGTAATTGTTTTTTCTCATATTCTCCTTGTCAATTTTTGTTATCAAGATGTTTTGGACTTTATAATTTGAGTTTTCTGTAGTTTGGAATAAATTATATAAAATTGGAAATATTTGTCACAGGTTACCTGGGCTTGTTTTGCTTGGTAGATTTATAACTATCTACTATGGTTATCTCTTATACACCACTTCAACTTTATCAGTGTACAGTGAGCACTCTATGCTGTTGTGATGTTGATTTGCTTTATGCAGGGACAATTTGGCAACCCATCATCTGGAACCACTCCAGGTACCTCTCATTATCTGCCACCTTCAGAACCACTCTTCACTCATCTCATGCACAAACTGGAAGGGCAGAGAAGTTAACGACTCTTGGGCTACACTTGATCAGTGAGGAATGAGAGCAAATGGATAAATGCTCCCCCTCCCTTCCCCCGGGTGAAGAATTCTGTGACATATGCTCAGATCCAGCAGTATTTACCTAGAGTTGAGCACAATTTGATTAACCTTTAAGTTGGACGTACGTGTTTTTCAGTTTCATTCCACCTGTCCTGTTCTCCTGTTCCATGGCACCACATTCTCACATAAGTACCACATACAAGACCTTATGTCTAAAGTTTCTAAGGAAACCCAGGCTAAGGCATTTTTATAATATATCTATCTATTTTTTTCTATTTTTTGTGTTAATTGTGCTGTTATATTTTTGTAAATCAATTTTGTCTTAATTTTCAAATTGGTTGACATAAAATTGTTCATGGTCCTTTCTTTTTTTTTTTTTTAATAAAGACTTGCTTTTTATTTTATTTATTATTTATTTTTGGCTGTGTTGGGTCTTCGGTTCGTGCGAGGGCTTTCTCCAGTTGCGGCAAGCGGGGGCCACTCTTCATTGCGGTGCGGGGACCGCTCTTCATCGCGGTGCGCGGGCCTTTCACTATCGCGGCCCCTCCCGTTGCGGGGCACAGGCTCCAGACGCGCAGGCTCAGCAGCTGTGGCTCACGGGTCCAGCCGCTCCGCGGCATGTGGGATCCTCCTAGACCAGGGCTCGAACCCGTGTCCCCTGCATTAGCAGGCAGATTCTCAACCACTGCGCCACCAGGGAAGCCCTCATGGTCCTTTCTTATAATGACATTTTATTTAGTCATTTATAAGATGCTCCACAAATTTATATGCTTTTAAATAAAAAAAAGAAACTTTACCAATTAAACTGTGACATATTCTTGATTGTAATACATCCTGATTTCAGGGATCTTAGAATATAAAAACATGTACATTTTTAGATCTCAAAGCCTCACATTGATATTTGTGTTTTTATCCTTTTATTTTATTTGTCTAGGTATGTTTGAAGACGTTTTAAAAATAAGCTTTTGGTTTTATTGATACAAAATTTTATATTTTTGTTTTCTATTGTGGTTTTATGTTCATTGATTATTTTCTTAAGATAGTTCTTCAGTTCATTTTCCAGTTTCTCAGGTTGTACTCTAACCTCTTTAATTCTCAGTCATTTTCCCCTAATGTAAGCTTACGGAAAAAAAATGTCTCCTCTAAATACTACCCTAGCTGGATCCAACAAATTTTGGTATGTAATTTTGGTTAAAAATTGGTTCTAGGGGCTTCCCTGATGGCGTAGTGGTTGAGAATCTGCCTGCCAATGCAGAGGACGCGGGTTCGAGCCCTGGTCTGGGAAGTTCCCACCTGCAGCGGAGCAACTAGGCCCGTGAGCCACAATTACTGAGCCTACGCGTCTGGAGCCTGTGCTCCTCAACAAGAGAGGCCGAGATAGTGAGAGGCCCGCTCACCGCGATGAAGAGTGGCCCCCACTTGCCACAACTAGAGAAAGCCCTTACATAGAAACGAAGACCCAACACAGCCATAAATAAATAAATTTTAAAAAAAAATGGTTCTAAAGTTTTATCTTTTGTGACTTAGTCTTTGACATATAAGCTATTTATATATTCATTTTAAAACTTCCATATGTATCGGGCTTTTCAAAGTTAGTTTTCAATATGGAATTATAGTATTTATATTGTGATTAGGGAACATGCTCTGAATTATACTGTTTCTTTGTCATTTGTTGAGAGTCACTTTTGTGACATTTAGTATATTGTCATTTTTTGATATTTATAAATGTTCCGTGTAGGCTTAAAAATATGTTTATTACCAAATTTGTGGATTCAGGATTTTACCCTCCGATTTTTTAATGGTCTCCCCTTTTCCAACTTATACTAGATATATATTGGACCTTTCATATTTTCTACCTCTTTGGATGTCTGTTTTTATTTTCTATAATTTCCCTGCTATATCTTCTAATACTTCACTATTTCTCTATTCAGCCATATTTAATATGCTATTTGCTATTTGATCAATCCATTGAGGGTTTGTGGGGTGTTTTTAGTATATATTTTATTGACAGAGGTTCTATTTTGTTGATTTTTTGTCCTGCTTATTCATTTTCAGTATTTTATATTTAATATGCATCACTTAAGAGTCTGTATATAATTATTTTATTACATAAAAATCTTGTTTGGGGGACTTCCCTGGTGGTGCAGTGGTTAAGAATCTGCCTGCCGATGCAGGGGACACGGGTTTGATCCCTGGTCCGGGAGGATCCCACATGCTGCGGAGCAACTAAGCCTGTGTGCCACAACTACTGAGCATGCACTCTAGAGCCCTCGAGCCACAACTACTGAGCCCACGTGCCTAGAGACCATGCTCTGCAACGAAGAGAAGCCACTGCATTGAGAAGTCCGCACACCACAAGAAGAGTAGCCCTCTCTAGCCACAACTAGAGAAAGTCTGCACACAGCAACAAAGACCCAATGCAGCCAAAAATTAATTAATTAATTTAAAAAAAATCCACCTCTAAAAAAACCACAAAATCTTGTTTGTCTGCAAATTCTTGCTCTTGAAAGACTCTTTGCACAAGTATTGTGTCATTTTGAGTTGTGAGTTCACATTCAGTTATACTTTATCTGTGGGAATCCTCTCTAATCTGAATTAAACGTTGTCTCTCTAGAATACTTTTGCCATGTTTCTTTCACTTTTGATTTCACTTGAAATCACTTTTTATATTAAGTTGTTGGCTTGGGTGTTTCTGGATCATGCAAGAGGTGAAATATTTAAACTCACATAAGGTTACACCCATTTATTAATTCTCAAGGAAAACTATTTTTATTTACATATTAATCCCAAGCAAAGACAGATAAGTTTCTTCATTTTCTAGCTATCAAATATTGATTTTTTTCTAAGCTAACTTTTCAATGATAGTGAAGTCCTTTGAATGTCCAATTAAGTGATGATGTGATCCTTTAAATGCTTTGATTTTCAGTTACCCACCATATAATGACCAAGCCTTACGTATTGTATGGCTGATAAGACCCCAAATTTTTGTCACTGAGACTGAACTACCCAACCCCAACCCATCAGCTCCTCAAACAGCTTCAGTCTCTGTTTTTTCCGGGATAAAATCCTCAGATGCTTCACATTTTACCTGATGTGGGGGAAAAATATCTTAATCATATGTCCCTATATAGTAGAACTACACAATGGGTTGGACACATAGATCCCCCAAAACTGAGCTACTATAAATCGCTGTACAACGTGGAGATCTTCAATAGCTTTGCTGGTAGAAGAGAATATAATTGTAGGCCTTTCTATCCAACCAAAATTAACAGTTGCTATTTTTCTACTCCAGAAAAATGTATCTAATAGCAGTTTACTGAAACTCCATCATTGCAAAATGTCACTAGTATAAGAAAACAAAAACAAAAAAACAACCAACTCATATATTCAGAGAAACACTATGTTTAGCTCATTTCTCCAGCCTATCAACCTCTAAATTTGGTGAGATTTAAGTATAACTACAGCAATGAATTATGAAGTTATGAATAAATGATTCATTACATAGGGCTTTGATTTGTTCCTCACCACTAATGATTGTAGCCACCATTTAAAAGTGTCACTTTTAAATAATTTTTTAGACAAATATTATAAATGTGTAACATTATAATGTGTTAAAAATCCTTCAATAGAAAACAAATGCTAACTTGATTCAAAATTAAATATTCAAACATAGAATTGGTGATTTAAGCAGCTTTAAATATAATTGCTTGTATAATTTTGTTCAAATTAGGTATAAAATCATATTTTTAAAGATATCTACAGTGAATACTTATCATGAGAGTTACCGATTTATTTTCTTTCAGCTCTAAATCCACCTTTTCTTGCCTTGTCTTGTGTAATTGGTGTGGCTCCACCCCAAGGCATTCTTTCTTTGATATCTGGTACAATGTTTATCATCAGATGTCATTAAAAGGAATCTGGAAGGAAAAGTAGAAGGAGGTTTTCTTCTTGGTTCTGGTGTGGTTTTTTTTTTCTCCCTTCCTCTGATGGTCAGTGGCTTGAGGGACTCCTGTTGGGACTATGCCTTCAGCAAGATTCACCAGTATCCCAATGGGCAGGTTTCTTGCTAATGGTGTGTAGGAGACCCAGTGGTGCATGCCTTTCAGCTAGTTTCACATCACTGCAGAGTAGGGTTGCCATATTTAGCAAATAAAGACATAAGACACCTAGTTAATTTGGAATTTCAGATTAACACTATTTCTGAAATATTTGGGATATATTTATATTAACCTTTTATTCATTATTTATCTATTATTCTGATTTTGCCCAGCATTCTCTATTTTATCTAGCAACCCTATGTTCAGTGGGAGTTTTCTGCTTGCCAGCCCAGGACAGCTGGCATCCTGGTTGGCAGCCCTCTGCTCAGCAGCTCTGGTCTGCTATAACTCTGCAAATTTTGTTATCCAGTGGGCCACAACCACACTTTCGCCAGCAAAGTCTGAATTTCAGCCTGGGTTGGGGTGGAGAGTAATTCTCCCGGGTTCTTTCTTTAATCCTTGCATACCCTCCCTTGGCCTTAGATGTAGTACCTGCTCCCTACTTTTGCTATTCCTGTATTTTTTAAAAGTTGTCTTTTTTTTAGTAATCACCCTTAATTAGTAATAATTCTTTATAGTGCATTTTCCCTGTGTCAACTACTGTAATGGATTCTATTTCCTAACAGGATCCTGACTGATGCAGAATTAGTACTGGAAGTGGCCCTAAGAGATAAATCTTTAAAGATGAGATTCAGGAATTGGTTTGGTCCTACCCATGGGCTTGTGCACAGTGCTGACATCCTGACCACTGGCACGTAGGATGCTAATAATTCAAGGCAGGCAATGGTGTCACAATTAATCAAACTACCACCTGTGGTTGATTCTGAGTGCCAACTGAAGCCCATGCCTTGGGAGCCTAAGTGGCTGTTTCACTGGACTATTAAGCAACCATGGTACATATAAGCATTGTGTTATGAGAGGAAGCTGCTGAGTGAACTGGAGCACTTAAAAAAATAAATGACAGCTCAAGTCGTTTAACCCTTGGTTCAAATCATGATCTGAAAATCAGAGAGCTTTCATGACAGCCCTCATAAAAATCTCATTTCTTTAGCCATAGAGCTGATATTGCTTAAGAATCAAATATAATAATTGTGCAAGTTGGTAAATAACAACATCACTTGAGTTCACAATAAGAACCAGTCTTGGAATCGAAAACATTTGTTTGGACCTAGATGCAGTGCATACATCAAACTCACAAGTAAATCTGAGCTTCCTTTGCAAGTGGAAGAAGCTTTTCCACTTGTGTCAGAAGTGAATAGTCACCCATTGTTTGAAAACACTGTGATAACCTCACTTTTTGCAGATGCCATAAGAGGATGCTTTTTCTTCTAAGACCACCTGTTGATGTCACTAGACACACAACTAGAGTCAAATATCAGAATTCTTCCAGTGGTATGAAGAAGACCTGGTGGCTATCGCCCTGCAGCATATTCCCAGCATCTGAAGGAGCAGTTTCCTTGCTATTACTTTGTGGAAAACACAATGGTAATCACCAGCCAGCAAGTCTCACTGGCATTTTACTGAGAGGCTACTTAGTGTGTTTTGCTGGAACCCCAGCAGGTGGCTTCCATGGGAGCAGTGTGCTGGGATGTCGTGGTTTTTACCCTCCAGGGAGTTTTGCCAGGCACACACCTTCCAGTGAATGTCATTAACAGCCCAGCAGCCATTTCTTACTCCCAGCTAAAAGGAACTCCTGTAAATAGGCTTTTAGTGATGAGGTGTCGGGGGAAGGGAAGCTTTATAGTCCTACCTATAGGACTTAGGTTTCATCCTTTTAGGAAGCTTCTGCTTCTGGACTATGATCTTCATAAGAGTTTCTCAGTTTCTTTTTTCCAGTTTAGGTGAGACAGAATGACTAGAGTGGGCTGGAATTGGGTACTTCCCTCCCCTCATTTTAAATAGGGCTCTAATTAACACCCCAGCAGGTTAGGCTCTGGTTAACTAGCCTCTCCTGCGGGCAGGCATTATTTAGGAAGAACAGAATGGTCTGTAGTATTTCAAAATGGTTCCTTTTCCCCTCCACCTGCCAGAAGCAGGAGGAAATTTTTCTCTGATATTTACTGTTGTGACCTGATTGAGTCCCTGAAGGTAAATCTCACAATAGCGTGGGGACCCCAGATTTGGTCTCTCTGGAGATTTTAACTTTCAAATTTGGCCTGCGGCACTGATTCCAGAGGAGGTTTCCGCTCATGATATCTGAGTATGGTCTCTGGTAACCCTGACTTCCTGTATTTGCCTGTCTCTCTCCCAAGACTTGGGACAGCAGTTTGCCCTGTGTCACAGGATCTCTTCTAGATCCATGAAGAGTTGTTGATTTTCCAGTTTGTTTAGCTTTTCACTTGTTGTTAGGAAAGAGTGGTGAATTCCAAGCTTCTACATATGAACTGTAAGCTGGAACTCCATACATTTACTACATAAATATAGTGCCTTTTATAATGTGTATCATTTAAAGTTCTCTTTAACTACTTTTAGAATAATTTTTCTTTAATTATTTGCTTTATTTTTATTTTTTTAAATTTTATTTATTTATTTATTTATTTATTTATTTATGGCTGTGTTGGGTCTTCGTTTCTGTGCGAGGGCCTTCTCTAGTTGTGGCAAGTGGGGGCCACTCTTCATCGCGGTGCGCAGGCTTCTCACTATCGCGGCCTCTCTTGTTGCGGAGCACAGGCTCCAGACGCACAGGCTCAGCAATTGTGGCTCATGGGCCTAGTCGCTCCGCGGCATGTAGGATCTTCCCAGACCAGGGCTCGAACCCGTGTCCCCTGCATTGGCAGGGAGATTCTCAACCACTGCACCACCAGGGAAGCCCTAGAATCATTTTTTACTAGTAATTTTTTTTTATGTTAAATCTTTCTTTTTCATATAATTGGTGTGTTTTCTTTCTGTTGACTGGATCCTAATGCATTTGTAATTATGCTCTACCCAGATTTAAACACCCTTAATATCTGAGAAGCAATCTGATGGTTATTTCATCACAAATTTACAATATGTAACTTCAGTTAAATAATATATGTGGTAGCTGCAGTTTTCAAGGCTCTGTGACTATTGCAGTAGAAAAGTTGTTAATTCACAACAATTGTTGTGGGGATAAGCTTACAGGGTCATAGAAATAGTATCCATAGACCCTCAGAAACTCTTTCTGAAGTAAGTTTATGCCCTAGCATAGTTTTTCAGCCACTCACTGAGTGTATGACCTTTTTGACATGAATTTAATTAATCCCCTTTCCTCTTACATTGACTAAAGTTTGCTTTTATCGTTTGCAGCCAAAACCCTGACTAGTACAGCACCAAATATCAAGGTAAATTACCTGAGACATTCTTTAATAGTTAGTTGAGAAACTTCTTCTAGATCAATGATTTAAATTTGTCATTGATCTGGCATACTTTTAAAATATTGAATCGTGACCAAATAATTTTTACTATCACTGTTTTTTTGTATTTTTGTTTTTTGTTTTTTAAGTAAGATCTGGACACAGAAGTTTTCTTAATGTATGGAAAACCCTACATGGAGAGTTTGGTTTTCAAGTTTCAGCCATCTGACATACATTGTAAGTGGCAGGAGCCAGAAGAAGAGATAGATAAGCTGATCTGTTTAGGAAGTTCTGTGTTTGATAGCAGAGTGTTAGACGGTACAGGTGGATGGTGAGGAGGATGGCAATGGTGGAGAGAAACAGAGAACAGGGAGGAAGAGTCCAAGCAACATGGAGGCAAGCAGAGAGGTATATAGTACAAATGTTGGCAAGTGAAAAATTCCTGATGACAGGGAATATTGAAGGATTTTAAGAACAGGTTAATTTTAAAGACAGGGATGATTAGAATCAAATTGTAAGGTTTTTTCTTCTTTGTAACCACTAGTATTTATTTAAAAGTTAATGGTTTGGGGCATATACCCTGAGAAAACCATAATTCCAAAAGACTCATGTACCACAATGTTCATTGCAGCTCTATTTACGATAGCCAGGACATGGAAACAACCTAAGTGTCCATCAACAGATGAGTGGATAAAGTTGTGGCACACTTATACAATGGAATATTACTCAGTCATAAAAAGAAAGGAAATTGAGTTATTTGTAATGAGGTTGATGGACCTAGAGACTGTCATACACTGTGAAGTAAGTCAGAAAGAGAAAAACAAATACCGTATGCAAACACATATATATGGAATCTAAAAAAAAAAAAAAAAAAAAAAGTTCTGAAGAACCTAAGGGCAGGACAGGAATAAAGACGCAGATGTAGAGAATGGACTTGAGGACACGGGGAGGGGGAAGGGTAAGCTGGGACGAAGTGAGAGTGTGGCATGGACATATATACACTACCAAATGTAAAATAGATAACTAGTGGGAAGCAGCCACATAGCACAGGGAGATCAGCTCGGAGCTTTGTGACCACCTAGAGGGGTGGAATAGGGAGGGTGAGAGAGAGATTCAAGAGGGAGGAGATATGGGGATATATGTATATGTATAGCTGATTCACTTTGTTATAAAGCAGAAACTAACATACCATTGTAAAGCAATTTTACTCCAATAAAGATGTTTAAAAAAAAGAGTTAATGGTTTTGAATACATTTTATAGTTCTACTTAGAACATTGCAAATTAATTTTCCCAATTTATCTTTTTAAAATTTTGATGTAGTAATATCTCAGATCACTCTGACATATGTAATTTTTACAATATCAATTTTTCTTTCCTGCAGCACAGAACTCCAGTTGGCTCTCCCTCACTCCCATCTTCTCTAACAGAAGCCATTTTGATTTTCCACATGAACATATTTACTGGGTGACCATTTACTTTCCAAATGGTTTCTTCAGTGTGCTTCTCAAAAGTTTGTCTCACCATTTCCAAAAAAATAGAAATAAACATTTAGATATGGAAAAGAATTTTAATAAATATAGATGTTCATTAACAATGTATTTACATTCCAAAACTTAGACAAATTAGCATGTTTACAGATATGGCATTGAGAAATTTTGCAATTGCCAAGAAAAAGACACCATAAATCCAGAGTAAAATTAGCCTCACTATCTCCACTGTATTGCATAGTCTGAATTTGTTTCACAAACAAACAGCTCTTACATGATCAGTGCAGGGAATTCAATGGGAATTTTGCCCAGGAAACAGTGCAGAATATAAAAACTGTTTGTATAATACAGAATAGATTTCAAAATAAAAACAAAGTCCTAAGTATAAAAACACAAAATGATTTTACTATTGTTTATAAAAGATGTGACTTTAAATTCAGAAAGTATAAAAACATATTTTGATCATATTTGTATATGTGGTGTGTATTCTGAAATAAAACTATGCTTTTCCAGTGACACTAAACTTTTTAAATGAAGGTAATACTTCATTGAAGATGGACCCCTCTGAAGAGGGGCAGAATTTTAGGAAATAATTAATTGATTTATATCATGCATATAGGTGAAGATTCTCAATGCAAATTTTAAAAAGTATATGGAAACTAATTTAGCAATTGTATGATTGCCTAAATGATGGATTGGAGACCAGTAAAAATATTTATATTGTTTAGAAAAAACTTAAAAAAAGAAATGTTAGCTTTGTTAAGAGATGGACAAAAGTGAACAAGAAGCAAAAAAAGAGACTGTCTGCTTATTTAAAATATGAGGAAAAATTGTCACCTATAAATTAACCTACAAAATCCATGCATAATGGATGCAATCAAAGTTATCCAAAATCATCTCAAAAAGACTGACTCAATATAAGGCAAAACTTTATGGTAGCTTAATGGATGATAATTTATCTGTAGAAGGTTTAAACTTGAAATGAATGTTTGGTTAGAAGAAAGAGAAGAAAAGTGAGTCAGAGAGATTAAGGTCAACAGTGCCAATAATAGCCCTTTTTGCTAAGTCAGTGGTTTTAAACTAGGATGCATTAGTCTTTTCCCAATATACATGCCAGTTCCCTACATCTAGCCACTGAATCAAATTTCACAGTTTGGGGAAGTGACACTTGGTCATGAGCTTTTGAAACAGCTCCCCAAGTAATTCTGATGTTCACTACTTGAAAAAATTATTCACTTAAACTATTTAAATATTTAGGTGGTGGGTTTGAGTATGTTGTAGATTGATTCATTTAGTTAATTGACTAATTTTGCTAATAATTTTTCAAATAATGCTTAGTCTTTGCTCATAAATTTAGTCTACTGCAAAAAAATATTTACTGAGTAACTGCTATGTGAAAAATGAGAACCTATATTTGTAAAACACATTTTGAATTTTTCTCTCAATGTTTGACTTTGAAACTATTTTCTTTTTCCAAAGAGAAGAGGTACAAAAAGGGATTCAAGACCACCTACAGAATTGTCTAGGTTTATTTTAAGATAATAAATGTTTTTTTAAAGAAAAAAATGTATCATGGTACTATTTTTGCCTAAGCAGAAAATTAATAATTACCTTATTGGCATTATTAAATCGATAGTGGGATGATAAGGATTATAATCCCAGCATATAACCCTGGGGATTATGTATTTAAAAATACACTCAATGTGCTCATGAATCCAAGCTTTTATCCTCAAACTCAATTTCTCCCCTGAGCTCTAGCTTCATATCCCCCAGTTTAAATGACAATTCTCTTTGGGTGGTGTTCTCAATGTTATTGTGACCAAAGATTATTTTTCTCAAAGAACACTTTTAGCCCAGTCTTCCCCATCAGAAGAAATGGTACCACCTTCACTCAAGTGGTTAGGTCAAAAAGCTAACCAAAAATGTTGTCAACGTTGACTTCTGTATTTGCCTCAAACCCATATCCAACTCATCAGGAATTTTCATTTACTTCTCCTGCAAAATATACCAGAAATCCAGCCATTAACTAGCCATCCTAGTCTAAAACACACTCATATCTCTAAATTGCTGCAATAATTTCCAATTTTTTCTTCCTGCCTCTACTCTTCCACCTACCTTAAAATCAATCCTGGACTTCCCTGGTGGTGCAGTGGTTAAGAATCCACCTGCCAATGCAGGGGACACAGGTTCGATCTCTGGTCCGGGAAGATCTCACATTCCGGGGTGCAACTAAGCCCATGTACCACAACTACTGAGCCAGTGAACCACAACTATTGAAGCCCAAGTGCCTAAAGCCCATGCTCCACAACAAGAGAAGCCACCACAGTGAGAAGCCCGCACACCACAGTGAAAAGTAACCCCCACTCTCTGCAACTAGAGGAAGCCCACGTGTAAGAATGAAGATCCAATGCAGCCACAAATAAATAAATAAATAAATAAATTGAAATAAAATAAAATAAATCCTTCAGGCAGTTGCCAGTGTGATCTTATAAATCTTAAAAGTAGTTCATGTCACTCCACTGTCCTAAACTCTGCAAATGGTCTCCAAGAATGTTTAGATTAAAACCAAACTCCTTATCAAGGTCTACTGGTCTACTTGACTTTACCTAATCTACTGTGTAGAGGTCTCCAATCTTACTGTCCTACACTCTTTGCTTCCCTCCTGCTGTTCCCTTTACAGTCAAACTTTGATTAAGAGACCTGTACACACTATTCCCTCCGTGTGGAAAGCTGTTTTTTCAGATATTGGTTTGACTCACTTCCTCTTGCCATTTGTAACTCTCTTCAAATGTATTTCATCAGATAGGCTTTTGACCACCTTAAGTAAAATAGTCTTCCCTGAATTCACTATTAACCCTTTATTTTGCTCATTTCGCTTTATTATTCTTTGCATTACCTAAAATTACACGTTTCTTTGGTTACTTGTTTAAAATGTTTCCCTCATGAGAATACGAACCGAGTCAGACTTTTAAAAAAATCAAATTAATTTTAATTTTTTAACTAGAATTTTACTTAATTTCAAAATAATTGTTGTAAACTGAGTTTAGAACAGTACCTATATGTTAAGAAAATAATAAATATATTTTTAAATGAATGAATTGGAAAGGAAAAATGTTCCATAGTACCCCTTTCCCAAAATATTAGTCACCACTTTCACAATGCCTGAATTGCCTAAACCTTGAGACCCTTTGTCTGCTCTGCATTAGTTTTCCTTATTTAATGGCACTTTATTGACTATGAGAGGGCAGATGCCCAAAGTACTATCTTTCAACATTTATTCTTGCCTCTTAAATCCTGCCACCACTCACCTGTTCAAACCTGTGCCATGCCTGATTTCCTAAACTTTTTCTCTGCCACTGATGACAGAGCAATTTTTGAAAGATTTACAATTTTTAAATTTTACACATTTTTAGTGTTTTCGTATATTTGTAACTAAATAAAAACGCAACAGCTCTTTCCTCACTGTGCCTTCCCCAAACTAGAACATACTAAATTCAACTGAAATTCAAATTTTTTCTAATTCCTGCCTTTCAAGTCTTACCTCTGAATATTCTCATACAGATGTTCTAGAATATTAGATCTGAAACATTCTCATACTGATAAAAAAGAAAAATATTCTCATACATATATTCTAAGATAACATCAGAAATGTTATTTTGGTATCTAGAAGGTAAGAGAACATGCTAGATACAGGATGAGGGATAGATGATAGGAAATAAAAAACATATATTTTTATAATCCACTAAGTTGTGAGGGGAAATTGTGGGGACATATATTGAAAAAGGTGGTTGTGAAATGGCAATTCCTGAAGTTAAGTGATAGACATACGAAAGTTTAATATTCTTTTTTTTCCTACATATATATATACATATATATGTACACACACACACACACACACACACACGCAATTAACTGATTCTCAGTTTTCTACCTGCTCTAATCACTCGTACATTCTAAATGTTAAGATAGAACATGCTTTAAGGTCACTGTTTACTTATATCTATACAATTGACTGAATATTTGTCAATGCATCTGTATGTTTTAAGTTAGGCAGTACTTGCAACACTATTTGTGTGCACACGCTTTTGTGTGCCAGATGGTTTAAGGAGGAAATGTACAAAGGATTACTTTGTAAATATTTTTAGGTGTTTGCCTGAGCGTTTCCAGTCACTAAAGAGGAGAGTTAAATCATAAAATTGTCTTAGAATGTTTTAATTTATTTTTTTATTAGGCAACAATTATTAAGTCACTGAAAGCATTTCAAAAATAATGAACACATTTTAAGATAAAAGAAAATGCTTGCCTTTATATGATTTATGATGAAAGGAGGGTAAAGTTTAGAGTAGTGTGTTGAGATAAGAGGATAGGTAGAGGAAAGAGAAGGAGGAAAGGGGTATCCATATAATTTTTACAGTATAATACCTATATCAAAACAGGGAATTCATATAGTGGCTGTATAAGCTTCCTGAGGCTTCCTTAACAAAGTACCACACAACTGGTGGCTTAAAACAACAGACTTTTGTTTTCTCACATTTCTAGAGGTGAGATGTCTAAAATCAAGGTGCTAGCAGGGCCACATTTCCTCTGAAACCTGTAAGGGAATCCTTCCTTGCCCTTCTGATGGCAGTCTTTTGTGTTCCTTTGCTTGCAGTTACATAACTCCTGTCTCTGCGTTGGTCTTCATTTGTGTTTCTGTGTCTTCCCTTCTAAGGATGTCAGCCATACTGAATTAGGGGTCTACCTTACTCCAGTATTATCTCATCTTAATTTAATTGTATCTGTAAAGACACTATATCCAAATAACGTCACATTCTGAGGCAATGGGAGTAAGGATTTCAACATATCTTTTTTTGTTGGGGGGGGTGCACAATTCAATAATAACTGTGGCTTATAAGAAATATTAACAAAAGTTTATTAATCAGGTGGAAAGATTACATGACAGTAGAGATATAATGAAAGATTTCCCAAATAAGTAAAACAGTTTAGATGAATCTTGAAAAAAGTGAGAATGTTGACGGTTGGAGGAAGTAGAGATTGTCTTTGGGAAACTGTGAATATACAATTAGACTAAAGAATGAGTTGTATGTGAATATCAAAAAGTAAAAGAATAAAAAACTGAATTGAGTCTATTTTAAGAAGAGGCTTGTTTATCAGGCCAATGAGTTTGTAGTCAATTTTCTAGACAACAGATAGTCAGTCAGCACATGTCAAGTCAGAAGTTGATGTGACTGGATCTGTGCATTAAACTTCAAAGAAGTGGAATTTTCTTTGTTAGACTGGAGTAGAGGCCAGACAGCTGGGGTATAAGTCCCAGGTTAGAGAAATGACACCTGGGCCTGAATGGTAGAAATGAGAATGAAAAGGAGGTACCAGATTTTTTTTGTCATCTGTGTTTGAATTTCTTTATAATAGAATACATATAAAGTATAAGATTCATGTTTATTCCAAGCATATTTTCCTTTATGTTTAATGATAAATGACAGAACTCAAAAGTCATCCCCTAACATTTGGTGTTTATATTATCTATGAAAAGTTTTGCACCAAATTGCATCAAGCAGTTAATTTAAAATTATTTCAGATTTACTTTATTTAGAGAGCACATTATTAAAATGAACCAAGTTCCATCTTTGCTTATATTGCTTTACTTCATTTTATAAAAGTAATAGTTTAAAACTATGTCTTTGATTTTTATAAGAAGGAAATTGTATTTCTACTTCCTTTCCTACACCTAAAAGGTTTTCTTCCGAGGAAAAAGCATTCCAAAAATATATTTCGGGAACATTTTATCAAGTCAAGAAAAAAAATCTGTTTAGTCATAGCTAAAAATAAACTTATGCAAATGAAAACCATACACCAGACAAACAAAACTTTATAAATTTATTCATTCACTCAAAAGAGTTTTATTGATTACCTATTATAATTAAACCACTGCATCAAGCAAAATGTGGAATAAAAAAAGCTTTCTGATGTGGTCTCCTCTTTAAAGTTACTTATATTCTATAAATGAATATAAGACTTAAAAAATAGGTATAGTTCAAAGAGAAGAGTGATTATTTCAATAGATGTGGGATAAATAAAGTGTGTATCAGACACTGTGATGTTAATCCAGTGGCATCACCTACATCCCCTTTGTCTTTGCCATTTGAACTCCTCTATTATTTAGGTAGCAGAAAGCCATATGCTAGTTGATCTTGATCTGTCTAAGACCAAGCAATCATGGTAATTCTGTTCTGTCTTTCCAGAAACAGGCTTGTGAATGGTCATGTGACATGATCCTAGCCTGCAAGATATGACCATGCTTGATACATCTGGGGAAAATGTCCTCACTCATAATAAGAAATGTAAGGAAGTGGCATGCCTCCTGTCATCTTTTTGGCTTTTCAAAGGTGTCATCTTCCTTCTATACCTGGAACAAACAAACCTTAGAATCATGAGGTTCACTAACACTGTAATGATAACAGACTGAAAAGATGAATCCAGATAAATTGGATTCTTGATTTGGGCTGATAAATTTATCAATCATGGAAGCATCCTACCTTGAGATTTCCATTATGTGCAATATTATATTTTTGTTATTTACAAACATTATATTTTGTGGAGGAGGAATGATGTGGACTTGAAAGCAATCTAACTAAGAGGAAATTCAAAGTAGATGGCATTATGGATGGTTCTTAAAGAATCACTGAGATTTTCAAAAATGCTGAAGTGACTGGAGATATAGAATGGCAGCAAAGCTGAGATAAGGAAGCAAAAAATCCATCTGAGCCTTACATTAGAAAATCTTTTAATGCCAAATGACTTATGTGGAAATACTGTTCACTTTACTGTTATGGTTAATCTCAGTTAATGAGAAGAAATCACTGTCTTCCATTTTTATTTACATATATACTTTTCGATCTAAAACTTTCAAATTCTTTTAGATTTAAAAACCAAGCATGATCTTTTGTGTTCTTTTATGGTGAATGATATATGTAAACTCTAATTAAAAAATGTCTTTTACCTTGTTCTTTCATATTTCTTTAACTACATTTCAACACCTATCATTTAGCGCTTTATAGAACGTATCTAAAACTGCACAAGAAGGCATCACATACAGAGATATGAAGCATACATTTTACTATGTAAGAGGATTAAATAAGCAAAAAAGTCAAGCAAAATCTAAACTTTATTTCTGAGGTTAATTTTTATTGTCTTTAAAATAGTCATTACTGTCAGGTCAATTGCTTTATTCTGTGCTTAAAAGAAATCAGCATCCATTTATTTGGAACATTAATATTCTTTATATATTGACCTTTGATATGCCCAGAAATCCAATTAAATTTCAGGAGATTGAAATGGGATATTAATCTAAGCTACTTAAGAAACACAAGGACCAAGCTACACTTTTCTGACAATACTCCCCAACAAAGCTTACCTCTGTAAATAGTAAGCATAGCCTGCAGTGAAAACTATTATGGAGCATGAAAGGGGTTTAGGAAGGCTGAGGTGGGGCACACGGGGAAGACTGACATTCTGGTGACATCAGATCAAAGCCGCTGATTATTTTTGCGGACCTTTCAAAGTCTGTTGTGTTTTTAGTGAAGCCATGTGTGCTTGCAAACGATGTATAATATGTGTTATTTCTGGATGAATGCACTTAATTATCTCTAAAAATCTTTTCACCAACAGATGTCTCCTCCTCCTTTTCCTTGTGCTAATCATTCTCTGCAGTGGCAAACTTTTTTTTTTTTTTTTTTTTCCTGAGTCCTTGTGTTCCCTCTCTTGGTCTTTCTGAAGGCTTTCTCCTACAGGGCAATTCTTTCTCTCAAAACCAGAATGTGTAGCAGCATAAAAGGCACCATAAAACTTTGAAAATATTCCCTAGTGAATATTTAATATAACTACCAGATTTGTCCAAATAAAGAAAATGAATTTTTATCATTTTAGTATTTTTTGCAATGGCATAATAATCCAAATTCATCAATTTATCTATTTCTTATTTATTTATCCATGTAAGAACAGTGCAATCATATTTCATTGTTTTGACAGTGATTAGAAAATGAGAAGAACAGTACAAAATTCAAAATTTTATTGTTATTCATTTTCATTTCCATATCTCATTTTGTGAATCACCAATTATGTTGTTTAGGCATTAAGGGCTTATTGGCCTAGTTGTCTAGCCCAAGTTCCAAGTCTCTAGAAAAACAAACATATCACCTAGGTTTATAAATGCAGTAACGACCAATTATGGTTACACATATTTAAAGTTTTACTATGTCTTACACCAATATTACTGTAACATTTTAGATTTCATAAGATCTTGGCCCATTTAAAATGATTATTGTAGATATATTTGACTTCTAATTTATTATTCAACTAAGGATTTGATATGGTAAAATCAAATCAAAGCCATTTAAGTGTTCAGAAATTACTGAATGAAAATAGAGGGCTCTTTATGTATAAAAGACCACACATTCTGACCTTCTGGTGACATCGAAGGGCACACCTAAGCCTGTCAATTTTTATAGTTGCTTTAATTAAGGGTGAGGTTGTAAATTTCACTAATTTAAATTTTTTCCTTTTAGTCATTACCTCAGGTTTCTGTATTCAATTGGTTCTTAAGTAGAAATGTCTATATATAGCTCTGAGAAAGTTTCATTTCTGTACCTTCCCATTCTTTTTCTTTTCACACGTCAAGAGCCTACAAGTGATTCTCATTTTAGAAGAAGACTTGGTATTTTGAGTTTGAAAAAATCTCCTGCGATGACGGTCTGATATGTAAGCCTAATGAAGAACCACTAAATTGTTTGGTTATAATAAATTACATTTTGGCCTAGAAAGTGATGAGAAGGGCAGATCTGTATTTCCTCAATGGAACACTTTCAAAACTTCCATTAGCTTTTGAAAAAGATGCAGTCTTTTCAAATTTGAGTGCATTTAAAAATTATTCCTAAGGTATCAGCCAATTTGAAGAATAAAGATCCAATTGGAAATTCTAAAGAAAATCAGAAATATTGTACTAAGTTTGATGTGACATAAATACAGAGGAATGTGACCTTGAGAACAAACTTTTAAATTTATGTCTTATTTTACATCCCAGTACAATTATAGTGTTTATCTAATTGTTCTTTGAGCTCCAATATTCTGAGATATGTGAATACTCTGTCCAGTGTACTGAATACTTATTTTATAATACTTCATTCCTTTTCAAAAAGAATATAAAAAGACATACAAAAAGGAACATTTTAACAAATTAAAAGCAAGACTTGAGAAAATGAGTATTCAAGCAAAAGACCAACATTGCCAACATCAAGTCAATAAAATTTCTTTTATTGGGCATCACGACTGTCTCCGGGCTTCTCATCAGCCACTAGATATAAGAAATGAAAAGATAATATCGAGAATAATGATCTTCACAGTGGGATACTATAAAATATTAGCATTTCTACTTATATTTTTAACTCATCCATATTTTAATGTCCATTTTGTGCATGCTCTATGATATGCATAATATATTAATACAGTGTTAATAAAAATAAGAAATAAAGTGTTAATAAAGCATAAATAAATATAGTCTAGGCATGACTGGTCAAAAAATTTTAATGATACTATAAACATTTGGAACACACTGATGTAAGAAAAAATAATACCAGTCTTTAGTGAAGACTAAGTTATAGCAGTCTCAAGTGCTGGGAGAAATTCAACGTGAGAAATAACATTTAGGAATATGATAGACAAGGGCAAGAAAACACAAATGCCTTCAAGAGTCAGCCAGGTAACACAGATGCTTAAAGTGGCTTGTTTTGAGAAGGCTGGGTGTCATGGCTCTGTTTAGACAGGGACAGTGTCCCACCTAAAAGGATTCAAATGTTAGAGTAATATGTTTTTATGTATACCAAGCACATTTGCAGGCTTAAGGCTTAAAATTTGCTACTCCTTGAAATAAATGGTACCCCCAACAATGATTTCAGAACAAATAATGAAGTCATGTTTTTTAATTTAGTGACTCTTAGTCAAAGTTCAAAGGCTAAGATTAGAACCCAACTTTGTGAACGTGATTTTAAAGTATATCTTAAATATTGTTTTTCTCCACTGGGTTTTTGATAGAACCTACAATATAGTTAATTAAAAGTTATGCTCTCGGGGCTTCCCTGGTGGCGCAGGGGTTGGGAGTCTGCCTGCTAATGTAGGGGACACGGGTTCGAGCCCTGGTCTGGGAAGATCCCACATGCCGCGGAGCAGCTGGGCCCGTGAGCCACAAATACTGAGCCTGCGCGTCTGGAGCCTGTGCTCCGCAACAAAGAGAGGCCGCGATGGTGGGAAGCCCGCGCACGGCCATGAGGAGTGGCCCCCGCTTGCCACGACTGGAGGGAGCCCTCGCACAGAAACGAAGACCCAACACAGCCAAAAATAAATAAATAAATAATAAAGTTTTAAAAAGTTATGCTTTCTATCATGGACTTAAAGTGAAGGTGCCTTGTACTATTATAAAAGAGGAGACTTACAAGGAAACAAGTCAAATAGGAATTAGGAGAAAGTTTTTACTGTGAACAGTGAAGATCTTAACCAATATCATTAACTGAATATGTTAGAAAATATGTTCTATTCTTTACAAGAAAATAGGTGGTAATTCTTGTTCTTCTAACAAGAACCTCCTTAAGAAGAAATACTGGAATATGATCTATGAATTGAATCAAAGTAGGGTTGATATAGAAACCATTCCAGGGAATTCTCTGGAGGTCCAGCAGTTAGAACTTGGTGCTTTCACTGCCAGGGCCCGGATTGGATCCCTGGTCGGGGAACTAAGATCCCACATGCTGTGCAACATGGCAAAAAACCAACAACAAAATACAATCCTTTAAAACAAACAAAACAAAACAAAACAAAACAAAACAAAATAAATTCCACATCATTGGCTATGGCAAAGAGCCTGAACATTTTTCAGGTAAGTGTTGTAGTGCATTGGAAGGGGGCCACAAGCCACAGAATGCAGGCAGATTTTACGAACTGGAAAAAGTAAGGAAATGGATTTTACCCCAGAGCCTCTACAAGTGCATACAACCCTGCTAACATCTTAGTTTTAGCCAGTGTGACATACTTCCAGAGGATTTCTGACTACCAGAACTGTAAGATAAAAAATTTATGTTATTTTAAGCCACAAAATTTGTTCTAATTTGTTAAAGGCACAATAGGAAAGCAGTACAGCATTTTTAAGAACCTCTGGTATAATGTTTTCCTTTTATTTGGATTTCTAAATGAAGTTTGTTAAAAGAAACTCATATTTTCTATACTGCTATACTAGCAGTATTATCACTATCTGTTCATGGAAAACTGATATCTCCCATTATTATTACTTGGCACACTTTTTGTTTTTTTTTTATTTTTTAGTGTTTAAATGATTGTACATATTTTTCTCTCAAACAGTACATTTTGGTTTTTAGCCACAAAACTTCTTTAGATTTTTATATAGTATTACTTCATTTGTCTGGTAGATTTTTATGTTGCTGCTGTAGAATACAATGCCCTTTGCTTCCCTATATTTTCACATGCAGTAACGTGTGTATTCTCTTCTTGGTCATCCAGTTGCCAATAACAGCAAGATGTCCTTTTCAATTCAATTGAGATTTATTGCTTAAGTTAATGTATACTCTCAAAATGAATGAATAAAAATATAAATAGCAATATGAATTCATTGAATATTTTTTTCTGAAATTTGACATAATATTTGTCTTTAATTATTATATTTGCATATAGACTGAAAATGTCACATATGAGAAGATAAATAAAAGAACGTTTATGTGATGTTGGGCCTCGAAAAAAGGCTTTCTAGGAATATTTTTAATTCAGGGAAATTGAAATTAGGTTTGGTCAAAGCCATATCACCCTTTATTGAAAAAAATGAAGATTCATTGTATTGTCATAGGAGAGAAGCCTGGAGGTAGTCACCCAGAGCTAATTGTGTGTGCCGTGTTTAATAAGGCTGCTGCCTAATGGACTTCATCAAAGGGAAGTCTTTATTGCCCAAGAGACCTTGACATTAAGAACATTATTGGAAGGGTTTCTGTCTACACGTGTATCCAGCCAGAATTAACATAAGATTTTTCCTAAAGGTTGATTGGTTCAGCCATCACTTTGATTTCCTGTCCCCTGTCACTTTTTACAGTAATCACATACATAGTTTTTGTTGTTTTTTAAGCAAACTGGATTAGGGAAAGTTTTTCAGTTGTACTAGGAGGTGTTTTTCATTAAACAGCCTGATCAAAGTTGTAATTTTCAATTTATATGCTAATAAAGTATACTTTAGAACTTATAAACATGAGTTACCCAGTGGGATTTTTTTTTTGAACATTTTTATTTTATTTTATTTTTATTTTTTTAAACATCTTTATTGGAGTATAATTGCTTTACAATGGTGGGTTAGTTTCTGCTTTATAACAAAGTGAATCAGTTATACATATACATATGTTCCCATATCTCTTCCCTCTTGCATCTCCCTCCCTCCCAACCTCCCTATCCCACCCCTCTAGGTGGTCACAAAGCACTGAGCTGATCTCCCTGTGCTATGCAGCTGCTTCCCACTAGCTATCTATTTTACATTTGGTAGTGGATATATGTCCATGCCACTCTCTCACCCTGTCACATCTTACCCCTCCCCCTCCCCATATCCTCAAGTCCATTCTCTAGTAGGTCTGTGTCTTTATTGCCATCTTGCCACTAGGTTCTTCATGACCTTCCTTTTTTTTTTTTCCTTAGATTCCATATATATGTGTAAGCATACTGTATTACTTTTTCTCTTTCTGACTTACTTCACTCTGTATGACAGACTCTAACTCCATCCACCTCACTACAAATAGCACCATTTTGTTTCTTTTTATGGCTGAGTAATATTCCATTGTATATATGTGCCACATCTTCTTTATCCATTCATCCGATGATGGACACTTAGGTTGCTTCCATGTCCTGGCTATTGTAAATAGAGCTGCAATGAACATTTTGGTACATGACTCTTTTTGAATTATGGTTTTCTCAGGGTATATGCCCAGTAGTGGGATTGCTGGGTCGTATGGTAGTTCTATTTTTAATTTTTTAAGGAACCTCCATACTGTTCTCCATAGTGGCTATATCAATTTACATTCCCACCAACAGTGCAAGAGTGTTCCCTTTTCTCCACACCCTCTCCAGCATTTATTGTTTCTAGATTTTTTGATGATGGCCATTCTGACCAGTGTGAGATGATATCTCATTGTAGTTTTGATTTGCATTTCTCTAGTGATTAATGATGTTGAGCATTCTTTCATGTGTCTGTTGGCAATCTGTGTATCTTCTTTGGAGAAATGTCTATTTAGGTCTTCTGCCCATTTTTGGATTGGGTTGTTTGTTCTTTTGTTATTGAGCTGCATGAGCTGCTTGTAAATCTTGGAGATTAATCTTTTGTCAGTTGCTTCATTTGCAAATATTTTCTACCATTCCGAGGGTTGTCTTTTGGTCTTGTTTATGGTTTTCTTTGCTGTGCAAAAGCTTTTAAGTTTCATTAGGTCCCATTTGTTTATTTTTGTTTTTATTTCCATTTCTCTAGGAGCTGGGTCAAAAAGGATCTTGCTGTGATTTATATCATAGAGTGTTCTGCCTATGTTTTCCTCTAAGGCTTTGATAGTGTCTGGCCCTACATTTAGGCCGTTAATCTATTTTGAGTTTATTTTTGTATATGGTGTCAGGGAGTGTTCTAATTTCATACTTTCACATGTACCTGTCCAATTTTCCCAGCACGATTTATTGAAGAGGCTGTCTTTTCTCCATTGTATATACTTGCCTCCTTTATCAAAGATAAGGTGACCATACGTGAGTGGGTTTATCTCTGGGCTTCTATCCTTTTCCATTGATCTATGTTTCTGTTTCTGTGCCAGTACCATACTGTCTTGATTACTGCAGCTTTGTAGTATAGTCTGAAGTCAGGGAAACTGATTCCTCCAGCTCCATTTTTCGTTCTCAAGATTGCTTTGGCTATTCGGGGTCTTTTGTGTTTCCATACAAATTGTGAAATTTTTTGTTCTAGTTCTGTGAAAAGTGCCAGTGGTAGTTTGACAGGGATTGCAATGAATCTGTAGACTGCTTTGGGTAGTAGAGTCATTTTCACAATGTTGATTCTTCCAATCCAAGAACATGGTATATCTCTCCATCTATTTGTATCATCTTTAATTTCTTTCATCAGTGTCTTATAATTTTCTGCATACAGGTCTTTTGTCTCCTTAGGTAGGTTTATTCCTAGATGTTTTATTCTTTTTGTTGTAATGGTAAATGGGAGGGTTTTCTTAATTTCACTTTCAGATTTTTCATCATTAGCGTATAGGAATTCAAGAGTTTTCTGTGCATTCATTTTGTATCCTGCTACTGTACTAAATTCATTGATTAGCTCTAGTAGTTTTCTGGTAGCATCTTTAGGATTCTCTATGTATAGTATCATGTCATCTGCAAACAGTGACGGCTTTATTTCTTCTTTTCCGATTTGGATTCCTTTTATTTCTTTTTCTTCTCTGATTGCTGTGGCTAGGACTTCCAGAACTATGTTGAATAATAGTGGTGAGAGTGGGCAACCTTGTCTTGTTCCTGATCTTAGTGGAAATGGTTTCAGTTTTTCACCATTGAGGACAATGTTGGCTGTGGGTTTCTCATATATAGCCTTTATTATGTTGAGGAAAGTTCCCTCTATGCCTACTTTCTGCAGGGCTTTGATCATAAATGGGTGTTGAATTTTGTTGAAAGCTTTCTCTGCATCTATTGAGATGATCATATGGTTTTTCTCCTTCAATTTGTTAATATGATGTATCACGTTGATTGATTTGCGTATATTGAAGAATCGTTGCATTCCTGGGATAAACCCCACTTGATCATGGTGTATGATCCTTTTAATGTGCTGTTGGATTCTGTTTGCTAGTATTTTGTTGAGTATTTTTGCATCTATGTTCATCAGTGATATTGGCCTGTAGTTTTCTTTCTTTGTGACATCTTTGTCTGGTTTTGGTATCAGGGTGATGGGTGCCTCGTAGAATGAGTTGGGGAGTGTTCCTCCCTCTGCAATATTGTGGAAGAGTTTGAGAAGGCTAGGTGTTAGCTCTTCTCTAAATGTTTGATAGAATTCGCCTGTGAAGCCATCTGGTCCTGGGCTTTTGTTTGTTGCAAGATTTTTAACCACTGTTTCAATTTCACTGCTTGTGATTGGTCTGTTCATATTTTCTATTTCTTCCTGGTTCAGTCTCGGCAGGTTGTGCATTTCTAAGAATCTGTCATTTCTTCCAGGTTGTCCATTTTATTGGCATAGACTTGCTTGTAGTAATCTCTCATGATTGTATTTCTGCAGTGTCAGTGGTTACTTCTCCTTTTTCATTTCTAATTCTATTGATTTGAGTCTTCTCCCTTTTTCTCTTGATGAGTCTGGCTAATGGTTTATCAATTTTGTTTATCTTCTCAAAGAACCCGTTTTTAGTTTTATTGATCTTTGCTATTGTCTCCTTCATTTCTTTTTCATTTATTTCTCATCTGATCTTTATGATTTCTTTCCTTCTGCTAGCTTTGAGGTTTTTTTGTTCTTCTTTCTCTAATTGCTTTAGGTGCAAGGTTAAATTGTTTATTCGAGATGTTTCCTGTTTCTTGATGTAGGCTTGTATTGCTATAAACTTCCCTCTTAGAACTGCTTTTGCTGCATCCCATAGGTTTTGGGTGGTCGTGTCTCCATTGTCATTTGTTTCTAGGTATTTTTTGATTTCCCCTTTGATTTCTTCAATGATCACTTCGTTATTAAGTAGTGTATTGTGTAGCCTCCGTGTCTTTGTATTTTTTACAGTTCTTTTCCTGTAATTGATATCTAGTCTCATCGCGTTGTGGTCGGAAAAGATACTTGATACAATTTCAATTTTCTTATATTTACCAAGGCTTGATTTGTGACCCAAGATATGATCTATCCTGGAGAATGTTCCATGAGCACTTGAGAAAAATGTGTATTCTGTTCTTTTTGTGTGGAATGTCCTATAAATATCAATTAAGTCTATCTTGTTTAATGTATCATTTAAAGCTTGTGTTTCCTTATTTATTTTCATTTTGGATGATCTGTCCATTGGTGAAAGTGGGGTGTTAAAGTCCCCTACTATGATTGTGTTACTGTCGATTTCCCCTTTTATGGCTGTTAGTATTTGCCTTATGTATTGAGCTGCTCCTATGTTGGGTGCATAAATATTTACAACTGTTATACCTTCCTATTGGATGGATCCCTTGATCATTATATAGTGTCCTTCTTTGTCTCTTGTAATAGTCTTTATTTTAAAATCTATTTTTTCTGATATGAGCATTGCTACTCCAGCTTTCTTTTGATTTCCATTTGCATGGAATATCTTTTTCCATCCCCTCACTTTCAGTCTGTATGTGTCCCTAGGTCTGAAGTGGGTCTCTTGTAGACAGCATATAGATGGTTCTTGTTTTTGTATCCATTCAGCCAGTCTGTGTCTTTTGGTGGGAGCATTTAATCCATTTACATTTAAGGTAATTATCAATATGTATGTTCCTATTCCCATTTTCTTAAATGTTTTGGGTTAGTTATTGTAGGCGTTTTCCTTCACTTGTGTTTCTTGCCTAGAGAAGTTCCTTTAGCATTTGTTGTAAAGCTAGTTTGGTGGCGCTGAACTCTCTCAGCTTTTGCTTGTCTGTAAGGGTTTTAATATCTCCATCAAATCTGAATGAGAGCCTTGCTGGGTAGAGTAATCTTAGCTGCAGGTTTTTTTTCTTCCTCATTTTAAATATTTTCTGGCTTGCAGAGTTTCTGCTGAAAGATCAGCTGTTAGCCTTATAGGGGTTCCCTTGTGTGTTATTTGTTATTTTTCCCTTGCTGCTTTTAATATGTTTTCTTTATATTTAATTTTTGATAGTTTGATTAATATGTGTCTTGGCGTGTTTCTCCTTGGATTTATCCTGTATGGGACTCTCTGTGCTTCCAGGACTTGATTAACTATTTTCTTTCCCATATTAGGGAAGTTTTCAACTATAATATCTTCAAATATTTTCTCAGTCCTTTTCTTTTTCTCTTCTTCTTCTGTGACCCCTATAATTTGAATGTTGGTGCGTTTAATGTTGTCCCAGAGGTCTCTGAGACTGTCCTCAGTTCTTTTCATTCTTTTTGTTTATCCTGCTCTGCAGTAGTTATTTCCATTATTTTATCTTCCAGGTCACTTATCCTTTCTTCTGTCTCAGTTATTCTGCTATTGATCCCGTCTAGAATATTTTTAATTTCATTTATTGTGATTTACATCATTGCTTGGTTCCTTTTTAGTTCTTCTATGTCCTTGTTAAATGTTTCTTGCATTTTGTCTATTCTATTTCCAAGAGTTTGGATCATCCTTACTATCATTATTCTGAATTCTTTTTCAGGTAGACTACCTAGTTCCTCTTCATTTGTTAGTTCTGGTGTGTTTTGACCCTGCTCCTTCATCTGCAGTGTGTTTTTCTGTCTTCTCATTTTGCTTATCTTACTGTGTTTGGGGTCTCCTTTTCACAGGCTGCAGGTTCATAGTTCCCGTTGTTTTTGGTATCTGTCCCCAGTGGCTAAGGTTGGTTCAGTGCATTGTGTAGGCTTCCTGGTGGAGGGGACTAGTGCCTGTGTTCTGGTGGATGAGGCTGTATCTTGTTTTTCTGGTGGGCAGGTCCACGTCTGGTGGTGTGTTTTGGGGTGTCTGTGGCCTTATTATGATTTTAGGCAGCCTCTCTGCTAATGGATGGGGCTGTGTTCCTGTCTTGCTAGTTGTTTTGCATAGGGTGTCCAGCACTGTAGCTTGCTGGTCATTGAGTGAAGCTGGGTCTTGATGTTGAGATGGAGATCTCAGAGATTTTCACCATTTAGTATTATGTGGAGCTGGGAGGTCTTTTGTTGACCAGGGTCCTGAAGTTGGCTCTCCCACCTCAGAGGCACAGCCCTGATGCCTGGCTGGAGCACCAAGAGCCTTTCATCCACACGGCTCAGAATAAAAGGGAGAAAAAATAGAAAGAAGGAAAGGATGAGGATAAACTAAAATAAAATAAAGCTATTGTAATAAAAAATAAGAAAAAAAAATTAAGAAAAAAATTTTTAAGACAAAATTTTTTTTAATTTTTTAAAATAAATTTATTATTTTTTTATAATAAAAAATAAAAAAATTATTAAGAAAAAATTTATTAAGCAAAAGAATTTTTAATTTTTTAAAATAAAAAGTATGAAAAAACTTATTAAGAACAATTTTTTTAATTTTTAAAAATAGAAAATTAGGAAAAAATTATTAAGAAAACGTTTATTAAGAAAAAATATTTTTTAAGTAAACAAACAAACAAACAAACAAAAAACGGATGGAGTGAACCCTAGGTAGGACAAATGGTGAAAGCAAAGCTATACAGACAAAATCTGACCCAGAAGCATACACATATACACTCACAAAAAAAGGAAAAGGGGAAAAATTAATATATCCTGCTCCCAAAGTCCACCTCCTGAATTTGGGATGATTCGTTGTCTATTCAGGTATTCAACAGATGCAGGTACATCAAGTTGTTTGTGGAACTTTAATCCGCTGCTTCTGAGGCTGCTGGGAGAAATTTCCCTTTCTCTTTTTTGTTCATACAGCTCCCAGTGTTCAGCTTTGGATTTGGACCCACCTCTGCATGTAGGTCGCCTGAGGGCATCTGTTCTTCGCTCAGACAGAACGGGGTTAAAGGAGCAGCTGCTTCAGGGACTCTGGCTCACTCAGGACGGTGGGAGGGAGGGGTACGGATGTGGGGCGAGCCTGCGGCGGCAGAGGCTGGCATGACTTTGCAGCAGCCTGAGGCGTGCTGTGCATTCTCCCGGGGAAGTTGTCCCCGGATCATGGGAGCCTGGCCGTGGCGGGCTGCATAGGCTCCAAGGAGGGGCGGTGTGGATAGTGACCTGTGCTTGCACACAGGCTTCTTGGTGGCAGCAGCAGCAGCCTTAGCGTCTCATGCCTGTCTCTGGGGTCCGTGCTGATAGCTGCGGCTCACGCCCGTCTCTGGAGCTCCTCTAGGTGGCTCTCTGAATCCCCTCTCCTTGCACACCAAGAAACAAAGAGGCAAGAAAGTCTCTTGCCTCTTCGGCAGCTGCAGACTTTTTCCCGGACTCCCTCCCGGCTATCTGTGTTGCGCTAACCCCTTCAGGCTGTGTTCACGCAGCCAACCCCAATCCTCTCCCTGCGATCCGACCAAAGCCCAAGCCTCAGCTCCCAGCCCCCGCCCGCCCCAGCGGGTGAGCAGACAAGCCTCTCGGGCTGGTGAGTGCTGCTCAGCACTCCTCCTCTGTGTGGGAATCTCTCCTCTTTGCCCTCTGCACCCCTGTGGCTGCACTCTCCTCTGTGGCTCCAAAGCTTCCCCCCTCTGCTACCCGCAGTCTCCGCCCATGAAGGGGCTTCCTAGTGCATGGAAACCTTTCCTCCTTCACAGCTCCCTCCCACTGGTGCAGGTTCCTTCCCTATTCTTTTGTCTCTGTTATTAATTTTTTCTTTGGCCCTACCCAAGTACGTGAGGAGTTTCTTGCCTTTTGGGAGGTCTGACGTCTTCTGCCAGCGTTCAGTGGGTGTTCTGTAGGAGCAGTTTCACGTGTAGATGTATTTCTAATATATCTGTGGGAAGGAAGGTGATCTCCGCATGTTACTCTTCCGCCATCTTGCCCAGACCCCCTCCCCAGTGGGATTTTATTCCTGGATCCAACATAATCTATGGTTCCAAGGATCTCTTTAGGTTATAAGAGCAAGAGAAAAGTCGTTGTCAATTGAAAAGTATGAGTACATATTCAAGGTGAGGTAGAGAATTAGACAAATAAATGATAAATTTAAGATAAGCTAGAAAGAAATGTAGATATAACAAGATCATACAGAATTCTTGGGCATTAATTATTCAGGGTTATTTTTTCTAAAAATATTATATGTCATATGATTCCTTTATTGTATGTTTAGCTCTTGAAAATTCCCTTACATTTCTTTGTTTCCAATATATATATTCTACTCTAAGGCCTAACAGATATTACCTTGGTAATATTGTCTTTTGGCATTCGGCTCGAGATCTTAGTTCTCTGACCAGGGACAGAACCCGGGCCCCCTGCAGTGGGAATGTAGAGTCTTAACCACTGGACTACAGGGAAGTCAGGTTATATTAAGTCTTATAAGACTATAATTGCCAAGAGCTATGACTGCTGTTTTTTTTTTTTTTTTTTTTTGAGATGTGGTCGCTGATTGTGATCTCTGCTCTCAGTAGTGAACCTAAAGAATTCCTTAAGTATAGAGGATCACGTTTGTTTTTATGTGACTGATCTTCTGAGAAACATCTGATAGGCGCTATGTAAGAAACTGTTTCAAAGAAAACCAATATTTAGGTCAGTAAGTTTTGTATGAAGAAGCTTAAAATTAAGGTTCTACCTGAAGAAGTATAATGAAGTTAGATGGTTAAATTAGATCTTCTCTGAGAAATTTAACTGTGCAACACAGAAAAACACCAGCATTTGATCATGGCAATACCACCCAAGGAAACACACAGAGACCTTGAGATAGTAGAGATGGTGAGTTAGAGAAGGTGGTGAGTTAGAGGAGGCTGTGAGTCAGCAGAATTCGTAAGTAAACAGAAATCAGAAGTGATGGGAAATAAGAAACCAGAAGACATTAAAATTTGAGGTTGTTAGAGTTTGTGCATAGCAGCAGGGATTATAAAAACACAGAAAGAAAGGAGTAGTGTGTCCAAAATAAAGTTCTCCATACACCTGCTGCTGATAGAATAGGTCTGAGATAGCTCTGGGTTTGGGGGCAGATAAGTGAAAGATGTAGTGTATAATGGAGTTCTGTGATTGAAGGCAACTGATGAAACCACTTTACATATGGGTGTCTTACATGGAGACTTTTCTTCTCAATTTGATGCATTAATAATTTTGGAGATTAAAATGAGAAGCCTATGTATGCTTTCAGATGTAACTGAAAGACCCATCACTGAAGGTATATAATCCACTTTCCTTTTATTCTGGGCTCCCTGTCCTTAGACGATTCTTACTTTAAATTGGGTATATTTTCTGTGCATTATTATATAATCTCATCAAAAAAACCTGTTCATTCTGTTGGTTTTTAATTTGTACTGAAGTAATTTAGTTAACTGAGGCCCTATCTTGCCATCTTCTTGGGTAATTTATGTAATTTGGGCATGGAGTGAGTACATGTGGTGTATGTGTTTAGGCGTGGTATGTTGAGTGTTATGAGCAGTACTATTAATGATTTTCTAATTTCGGTTACTTATAATAAAAATCTTTTCAAAGCATTCTTGTATTAGACCCTCCTACTATTCAATGATATCTGATTTTCTTTATCTTCTGGACAATTAGGTAAATTGCACTCATCTTCTTGAAGAGAGATGAAGTTAAAAGACTTTCTGTGACAGTGACATTTGAGCTGAAATTACATATATTAATTCTAGGTGAAAATATTTAATTATCAAAGATCAACTCTTCAATTTGTTTTTTTTCTTCTGCTGCATGGACATGGAGATACATGTTGACATCTAGGTACAATCCAGCATATGAAAAACAGCTGCACTTGACAGTTGCAATGGACAGTAGCAGGCTGCACAAACAAGAAAGGAAACTTTGTTGTGTTCAGCCACTGTGAGTTTCAGTTTGTTTGCTACCATAATGTAATCTAATCTACCCTGACACAGCCATAAATGAGCTATTACATTTTCTAGATGTTGAAGATAGAGAGCTTTAACAGGTAAGGTTTATTCCCCAAATGTTTCCACATTTCAGGGAGAGAATTCAAAATATACAGACTCATGTTCTTTTAATCAGGTAAAAAATCTTTAATGACACATTATTTTATAAGTAATGTAATCAATTGTGACTAACATTTCAGAGCAATTTGTTAAAAATAATCTCATTTGTCATCAAGTAAAGTCTTTTTTCTACTTAATGTTTATGATTTTATAAATAGATTATATACTATTTCTAAAGGAACATTAAAGAATTCATTTGCAAATTCAAGTTTTAACATATCCAATATGTAAAAAGTTTCCATACCCTACTTTGTCACTTAACTTTCTGTTCCATGTGACCTCTTAATATTACTGAATGGAAATCTTCAGTAATTAACTTCTGCTTTGTTAAATTTTATTAAATTATTATTTATGTCAGTTAAATTATTTTTATCTACTTTGAATGATCATAAGCTATCTTCCTTTTCTGTCCACCTGTATCTACTTGTATAATTAAACTGACCAAAATAAAAGGAAAAATGTAACTGCTTTACCTCTTTCTGAAACTGACTTGATTCTGATCAAATCTGACTAAAAAGAAAATGTGGAGCCATGTCCAAACATTATTCTATTTATTAAGAACAGGTTTATAGAAAAACATGTAAGTATGTAAGTAGCCATGTGACTTGCTCTCATTTCATTGGCCAATGCAATTCATAGGCTACTTGTGCGATTATATTCAGAATAATAATAAATAATAGTGACAAAAGTGTGTATCGTTGCCTTGTTCTTGAGTTTATTGGAATGGTATATAGGTTTTCAGTTTTGTATGGTGTTGACTGTCAGAATGAGAAAAAATAGTTTAATCACGATTATTTTTCTTACTTTACTAGGATTTTTCATTGGGAAATGCATACTGATTTTACCAAAAGCTTTTTGGGTTCTATTATGAGAATCAGATAAAGTTTTTTCATTTTTGTTGAGATTATGATATAAATAAACATCTTATTATTTACCCATCTTAGCTCTTTTAGGTTCCTGGATCCAATTATGTGTATGCGGAGGGGGTTTCCCACATAAAACCAAGCAATTCTGACACTGTCTACCCAGAAGTAGCATCAGATTCCACAGGCTAAGGGTTCAGTCCTACAAGACTGTCCCCCATCACCCACTACTTCAAATTAATTTGCTAGAGGAGTTCATAGAACTCCGAGAAACATTTTACTTACAGGATTACTGGTTTATTGTAAGAGGGTGTAACTCAAGAACAGCCAGATGGAAAAGATGCATAGGGCAAGATGTGGGTAAAGGGCTCGGGGCTCTCATGCCCTCTCCCAGTGTGTAACTCCCCCAATATACAGGTGTTCACCAACCCTGAAAACATGGCATTTGGAATATCTGTTTCTGCTGAAAAACTAACACTGAGATGCTGCTGGCAGGTACAAGAAGCAGAGTGAAGCGTACTCATTCTCCCTGCCAGCTGCCCTTCTATACCAGTGATGGCTGAACAGCAGTGAGCTGACAAAGGAGAATGCACTTTTCAGAGGCCCAGCTCCAACAAAGGGAAAATGTATAGAAAGGTAGCTTCGTAGCTGAGAAGCAATAGCTTAGTAAGTGATCCGAGTGAATCTGGTTTCTGATTTCTATTTTAAATATTATTAGTATGGTATTAGAGATACACCAGGTTTGTGAAATCAAAAAGTAAACTTTTCATATCCTCTTTGCACTGAAATCATCTATAATATGAGAATTTTCTGTCCATTGAAAGTGTCAAAGCAATTTGAATGAACTCTCTGGGATCATGGCCATTTTGGAGGAAATTTTGGACAATTTATTTAATTTTCACCATGGTTACTAGCATGTCTATGTCTCTGTCTTTGGTTAATTCTTTGGCTACTTTCTGACACATTCTGGAAAAACTTTCTGTTGCTGCTCTCAGTTGCGTTCACTATGCTTTGGCAAAACATTGTCACAATATGTATAATGGGTATTGATCTTTGGAATTATGAAATAAGGTGATAATTTAGAACATAGGGATGTTTTACAATGCAATAACAAATATGTACAGAGAGGCTTAATCACACATGCCAACATACTTATAAATTCACACAAATAATCAAATTTTGCATAATAAAATCTTAACATAACACTTTTTCAAATATATATGGAAGTGTAGAATAGATTTGATTGATCACTAAATCATAGACATTTTAAATATAGTAGCCCTATAGATCTTTCTCTAGCAAGTGCTTAAAAAACTTGCTTAATTTGGGTACCTTATGATTTGAAATTCAATATTAAACTACCTTTGAGGTAAACCAATTCTGGTTAGACTTTCATTAGTCAGGGCCATTTATCTATCACTGGACTAGAATAGGATCTAGTATTGAGATAAAAGGAACATGGGAAAACTTTTGAAAATAATTACTTTCCTTTCTTTATCATGTAGATCTTTAATGCTCTGTGTCCCTCTGAGGTACTTTCCTTCATTGATCGTTTGGGCCATCTTATCTAGAGATTCCAGGCCACACTACCTTTGAAGAACTTACTCCTTTCTTTTTAGTTGGCAGCTTCCTTTTTTTCAAGTTTTCAGTTCTTTGTCAAACAACTGTATTAATTTTACAACCTCAAACATGAAGCCAATGATAGTGGAGTTAAACATTCTTGTATTTTGAGGCTGGTGCATTTAATTCCTCTTAGATTCAGGTGCATTTTCAGAGTACACCAGGAAGGAAAAATTTCTTTATTTCTTTGCAGAAGAGAGAGTGAAAATACATTCATGCTTTATCATCATTTCCCAAACCCTTCCTGGGTAATAGCAGAAAAGCACTGTTTAAAAGATCTTTTATCATGGTAAATGATAATCTAAAATTAAAATATCACATTTATTTAGGTATATAAAATATGGTCCTTAGGGAGATAAATATGGACATATGAAAGGAAGAAGTCTTTGTATATTTGATTTTATTAATCTTTACAAAAGCATTAAAAACATTTACTTTTAAGCAGTTAAATGTCAAAAGAGGGAATTTGGTTTTACTGAGAGTGTTCTCAGAAGAAAATTTTTCTCCTGATCCTGTCTTTTACAGTCATTTTTTGGATCTGAGAGCATTTTCCCTGCTGTACCAATAGAATTATTGTTTTCTCCTGTCTTTACTAGTAGTGCTCCTAAAACATGGCTAACTACAAAGCAAATCTCCCACTGCATGTGTCAGAACAATGTGATACATGCCTGAGTGCAATACCAGAAACAAAGCTTTGGTGATGCTTCTAAAGTAACACTTAATTAAGTTGTTGTTCATGCCGTAAATACAACATTAGTCTCTCGGGTCCAGAATTCTGAACCAAGGGACAACTCAACTTCACAGTCTCTGATAAAAGGACATCCTTTGAACAGAGCAAAAATGCTTGTCTAAAAAGGAAAGCAGGGATTTTAGTAGGTTATCTAATTGAAAACTAGTTTTACAAGCCCACTTTATTTTAGAGGCAGGGATAGCAAACAGGAAAATACAGTGATAGTTGACAGAGGAATAACCTCACTTTTACCATAAAAGATTAAGAGAAAGTGGTTTTAGAATTATTGTTAGAATGGACATAACTTTATTTCTTATTTTGAAATCAAGTTTAACACTTCATAGTAAGATAGGACAATATCAACCTATGTACAGTTAAAGCATATGCAAAGGAAATAAAATTCTGGTAAAAAAGAATAGAAAAATGAGTTATGCTGGCTTTACAATGCAAATGGTATCTGCTGATTTTTGTTATCATTTTTACTAGCTTGTCTAACAAACTTTAAATCCATGATGCTAAATATATGAGAAAAAAAATTTGTCTGAGTAATAAATGTCTTATCTCTTAATTTAAAAAGTCAACTTAGGAGCAAGTAAAAATTCAAGATTCTTTTTCTTTCTTTCTTTCTTTCTTTCTTTCCGTTTCAGTTAGTGTATTTATTTTTATTGGGGTATAGTTGTTTTACAATGCTGTGTTAGTTTCTACTGTACAGAGCAGTGGAGTTCCCTGTGCTATACAGCAGGTTCTCATTAGTTATCTATTTTATACATATTAGTGTATATATGTCAATCCCAATCTCCCAATTCATCCCATCCCCCTCTTTACCCCCTTGGAAGACACTTTTCTTTATAATCCACTTTTGATAATATTAATCATTCAATAATTTTACATTTTGATTAGCATATGTATTATATTATAGAAATAACACTTGCTGAAAATAAATATTCTGATGAAGTAATATGACAGTTATCTCTAGGCCCATAGTAAATAAGTAATTGTTTAGGTACATAAGTTTTGATTTAACCTTATAGTGTATTTCTTCCCTAACTTGTAGAAGAGTATTCCATAAGTTAAGTTAATGATACAGCAAATATGCCGGGTAATAGCAATGTTATAGAAACACAGAATTAGCTACCGTACTTACAGAAAAGGACACATATGAGATTTAGCAAGGTTGGGGAGAGGTAAACAGAATATAAGACATAAATTTAATAAAAACCATGAATGATATAAAAGAACAAGTAGAGGAAACAGCTGGGAGGTCAACATGCATCACTATACCAGCTTGTCATAGACATTTGATATGGCTCCCCCAAACTCCTGTCCAGCTTCATTCAATTTCATGATGATTGAAAGCTGAAAACAACCTTTCCCACACTCTCTTACAGGTAGTGTCTGGATGCAAGTAAGGTATCCTAATAGTTGCACACAAACAATGCTTGGAAGGTGGAAGTGAGGCAGAAGCTATCTCCTGCAGCTGTTTTCTCTTGCAAGCAAGATCATGAGAGTTGAAAAAGTATGGTGACCAGACTCACCATACTTTAGTATCCAGCTTCTTGGTCATTGAAAACACTGTTAGGCAGTCTTCATGGCTGCAGTTTCAACAGCATTTTCTTGCATTCTGGATTGGAGCTAGATGGTGGTACTTCAAATCATTAATAGAATGATGGCCTCCTGGCTGCGGCACATCCATGCTTTCCCAGGTTTTGATTAAATCTTAATTCTCTGCATTAAATTCATTTCTGATTGAAATAAGTAGAAGGGTTTCTATTTTCTGAACTGAACTTTGAGTGCGAGATGGAAGGCTTAAAGATTTGACTACAGTGTTACAGATGATAAGGAATGAAGGAAGAAAAAAAGGTAAAAAGGAAGGAGGTTGAAAAGAAGAGAACGGGGGGAAAAATGAAGCTTATTATTGATTATTCATCACCTATAATACACTGGTAACTGTCCTTGTCAGTTTTTCATGTTTGAATTGCCTAGATAACAGATGTAACTTGGAAGCAACAGAAATAATTAATCTACCAGTATTCTACTGCTTACCGCATTTATAGGTTCAGGTCAGATAACTGCAGAAGTGTATTTCGTACAATAGGTACTCTGTCCTTCTGAGTGTGTCCCCAAAACACACTCAGACACAGCCAGATCTAGTATAACATCCTCAGAAGCATACAAATCTTGTGAGACAATGAGTCTCTTCTTCATGTATAATTTGAAAATTCTAATTGTTAATAATCCAAAAATTTTCTGACTTTCCCATAATAACTACTTTCATGTTTTCTTGAAGAGTGACATATTAAAAATTCCCTACATCAAAATTTTGAGGTTCCTGCTGGTTAATGTCTTAAGGAAAGGCTGATATGCCTATTAGTAATCTAGCACTGCTAGTAAACTCTCACCCTATCTCCAGCTCACTCCAGACCAGTGGGGCCCACTTCATCTCAGTGTCAACCACACTTGAAATTTGTTCTTCCAGAGGTAAATTGAATCACTCTACAGAGTAAAACAAAATTCAGATTTGCCCCTTTTTTGTTCTCCCTCTTCTCCCTGTTTCTAGTGATAGTTTCATTCAAGGATTAGAATCTTAACTCAAGTACCTAAGACCCTATTTACCTGCCAAACTTGGCCAGTTCTATTTCCTTTGGAGGGCTCTTTCCCTTACATTACTCATTTAATTAACTGGAATCCCCAACATTTGTACAGCTAATACTACTGCTTCCTGTCAGTCTTCTATCATTCTCTTCATAGTTTCTCTAGTGCCACACTCTGAATAGGTATCGTGAAAACCATCCTTGTCCCCTAATTATGCATAAGCACTGGAAACAACTACTTACAGAGCTAATTAGGAATGTCACAGCCATACTCCCTTCTCTGTACCCTAATATGAAATTCTCAGCTTCCCCCCTGAAATAGTCTTTGTCTACATCTGTGCCTCCCCCTCCATCCTCATCCACTACTCCATCTTCTTCTGTCCCAATAAGTGGATATATATTTTGTTCTAAAATGAAATAAAAATGATATCAATATGTAAATAACCAAGCTATGAAATATTAATAACACCCAAAATTCTTTCCACAAAGTTATTTTATTTTGTACTTTATTTCAATTAGACAAAGAAGCTTACCTCTAGAAGGTAAGCACCACAGAGATAGATATTCTATTTTAGCAATTACTATATACCCAGCTCTCAATGCAATCTTTTATATGATTTAACACACATTTAATAATTTTTAAAAAATTAAGCAAAAGGAAATAATGAATTTATCTTCACTCAGTGATAATTATTATTGACAGTATGTGTTGAGCATAATTTGCTCTTTATTTATCCATCAACATTGTTGCTTACAGGCATACATTCAGCTTCACCACAGGAAATGTAAAATTTTTATTTAGTGCTGAAAATATATTGTACATCCACTAATTGCTACCACTGATCACTTTAAATATGCTTAGTTCAAATAAAAATAATATAGAATAAAAGGAATTATCTAAATGTCTATGAAAAGAAAATCTGGTCAAAATCAAGGAAACAGGAATGCATCTAATAAAATGAGGTAATAAAATTATTGTGACATATCTATTACCCATGGATCTGCTTTTTCTTTCTCCCAAAGCCCAACATATTTCTCATCAGCTAACCTTGCAGCTCAGCTGGTAAACCATTTCCCATGCACACAGGAAATATAAACTAATTTGAGTTTTTGCTTAAGTAACACAAATTTATAATGTGGTTCTGTTACCAAAAAAGTACATCCCCAAATTGTAGACAAATGCCTTCTGGATTATTCATAGTTTTGGATAATCCATGCTGCTGCTCTCTCATAGTTGAGAAGTATTTGTGAAAACATTCCAAAAATGTGCTAATTACTTAAAATAAAAATAGATCTTTCTATGCTTGTAAGCATAATTTTAATATTTATACTCTGGATATTTATGACATAACATCTGCCTAGAATTTCATGTGCTATTTAAATTAACTATGATAGATTGAATAAATTAGTAGGAAGATTTTTATTCAGCTAGAATAACAAAAATAAGGATTTTAAAAAACAAACAATATCTCTACATTTTGTTTTATACCTTTGAAAATAACATTACATAAATAAAGATATATTCATTACTTTTTCTCCAACACAACCATTGAAAACTACTTTGACTTCTATGAATAATTTAACTTAATACTTTAATCTTTTTTTTACCAAAAGCTGCATTCACTTAATATATGCTCACCTCACTGGAACAAATAGTTGCTCTGATATCTGATATACACAAAGTTAATTTGGAAGAAAGAAGACTCACAACAATATTTCTTACCATTTTATCTTCTTCAGATAGCTGGCTTTGTTCCAGTGGGATGATATAAAGGTTTCCCAGAGAAATATTAAGTATTTCTATAGAAAAAAAATCAATTTCAGTGTGACTTAGCAACATATGAAAGGTAAATATGTAAACCATATTAATCACTGTTAGGAATCTCACGGCTCTCTCTCAGACTGATTGACTTTTTATCTCATTCTCTCACTGATCTAGAAGTATATATCGAGTCTATCATATACCCAGTAATGTGCTAGATACCACCTACTTGCAAAAAAATGAGCTTGTTACTTTGCAGTACGTTCCATGATGGAGGTGAGCACAGGGTGCCATGGGAGCAAATGTAAGGAACCCTCAGTCTGGGAAACATCCTGAGTGGAATTCTGTATGATTAGCAAGACTAACCCCCTCATCTTGAGTCTCTCAGTCTTCCAATATATTTTTCTCACATTGGTCATTTTTTTTTCCCTAAAAATGAATGTCATGTTATTTTTCAAATTAAAATTCTTCCTAATGCTTCCCTGGTAAAATCCAAACTTCTTTCATGGCTCATAAGACTCTTCATGATTTTCCCTTGCTCACAGCTACAGACTCACCTCTAAATATTCTGTAAGATACTGTACACCATAAAGTGAAACGATGTGAGTTACATTTCCCCAAACTCATCTTTTGATCATTCTTCTGCTTGAAATACATTTATCTAACTTGTTTACTCTTATGCATATCTTTAGACTCGGGTTTCACAAAATGAGGAAAACCTTCCCAAATCCGTCAGGCTACTTAAATGATCCTCTATGGTACTTCCATATTATCTGGCAATTTCCTTTGAATATTTTTACCATATTGTACCATAAAAGCCTCTCTGCCAAACTGAACTGAGAAATATTTGAAGACAAAGACAATTCATTCATTTCTATATTTCCAGTTTAGCACACTGTCAGCACATAGTAGGCAGTCAATGAAAATCTGCTAAATGAATTAAATAATGACTGATTGTGGAGCAGCACTGAAGTGTTTTTTTATCTTTTTCCATCAAAACAATTCATCCCAGGGAGACAAGAATGAAAATGTATAAGTTGTGGGGATTAGTGTAGCAATACCTCTCCACTTCCTAAGTGATATCTCCACTTCCAGTCTTTTCCCCATTAAATTTGTCCTCAGATTGTGTTGAGATCCTCTTTTGGATACATATTAACCTGGGCTTAACTGGGTTGGACCTGAACTATCACACTGATGTGTTTATGTGCCCACAGTTTCCATGTAGTTTTTTGCATATCCAGTATATAGTACAGTGCCTGGGACATAATATTTTAGAAATAATTTTTTCATTCATCTAACTATTTATTTAGCAATTACATGTTTAGGAGCTTCTATTGAGTGGGGCAGGTAAATATTAAACAACCATCAACAGTGTTTGCAATAGTAAAAACTGAGATAAGCAAGGAAAAGGAAAGAATACAGTTATAGGGGTTTATGTAAGACAGAAACCTGACCTAAAAGCTTGGGCACCAAGTAAGGTTGTCCTGAGCATTTAAGTGGGAGAAAAATAGAAATGTTGAATTGGAGTTAACTAGGTGAAGGTGGGCAGAGGGGAGGGCATTCCAAATGGAAGAATAAGACTACACAAAGAAGCAGTAGTAAGAAGGAATGAAAAGAATGACAGTATGTTTGAATCTTAAAGAGCAAATGAATATGTGATATAAGATTAGAGGAAAGAGGTATAAAGGTAGGGGTCATACCAAGGAGGCCTGGTGGCTACAGTAAGGATTTCCATTTTTTTTTTCTAGAAGCAATGAGAAAAAAGTAATAAAAGTCTTAAACAGGAAATTACATCATGATATTTCATTTAAAAAACAACCTAAGTGTGAGGCACAGAATATAATGAGGCAAGAATAAATACAGAGCGACTAGGAGTCCAAACGAGATGACATAGCAGACCAGGATAGGAATAATGCATATGGAGACAATGAAATAAATATTAGGAAGTAAAAGTAAAATCAGTATGATTAATGAGAGATGGATGTTGCAGGGGAGGGAGAAAGCTGTTTTGAGTTGGATATTGGGCCATTTTCCAGTAAGACTGGAAAAAGAATAAAGGAATGAGTAAGTGAATGAAATGGTAAAACTAAAAAGGAATACATGCTATGGTAAGAGTAATATTAGTAATACTGAAATATTTTAATAGAAATTTGAAGTTGAAAAATGAAGTCAAGTAAAATTTGAAGACAGTTGATGATAAGGAGTTCATAGTAAGAGTTGAAAGAAACAAATTACATTACATATCATTTTCAGAGGTCATAATAAAGGGTAAGTCCTGTTTACGTTTTTGAGGTTTGAACTGTGCTATGGGATGACCAAGACAAATGTGAAAATCCTGCCAGGACACTGGAGTGACGTAAAGTTAAAAATCAGTTGGTTATAAAGGACAGAATTGAGTGATAATGGTGACTAGATCCAGGAGTTCAATAAATCGTTGACATTGTTATTAAAGGAACTATAAATGATTAAGCATTAAGGGAAGAAGCAAGTGAGCCAGGTGTTGAAGTCTTCAAGGAAGATGGAGAGATGCAAAGTGATATGGCATGACCTCAAAGAAACCACGATAACTCAGTTGGAAGCAGGAGAGCTAATGTTTCAGTGTGAGGTGGCAGCAGTTCAACAGTCTGGAATTTGTACCACAGTATATGGGCAAAATGAATACAACTTCACCTTCAACTGGGTGGAGAAGAGTGAGAGAGTGGTAATATTGTCACTTTTGTGCCATTCCAGCTTTATGTGTTAGCACTTTTGATTGCGAGTTACAAGTATACAATTTAAATTAACTTTTTTTTTTTTTAAAAAGGGAAGTTTTTGGCTTTCATAATTGAAAATCTACTTTTGTGCATTTCTTAGTACCGGTGTTCAAGTGATGAGTCAGTCTTCCTTCCTCTTCTTTGCTCTGTGAAAGTGAAATAACCGGAAGCCTCTATAACATGACAGCAAAGAAAATTTGGGCAGCTGGAGGTCTACTTACTACTTAGTTATACCATTCACTCTTCTCAGTACCAACAAAAATTACCAATTACTGGGAGAACTTCACCTGGCCCTGTTGCATTACATATTATCCTCAAACAAATTGCTGTCAGCAGAGAGATATTGTACTCTGCTTGGTGAGAGCTCATTCATGTGTCCATCCTTCTGCAAGGGGTGAGGAAGGGGTGACCCTTCTAAGACTATGTAAGATGAGGTTCACTTTGAAAAACAGGTTCTATTTTCAGAGGAAGGAAGAGTGTTCCCAAACCCTCAAAAACAATATTTATACACAATGTACTTCAGAGTCAATATTTCTAAACTGAACTCATCTTTCTCTAAAAATCAATTTCTCCTTTTCTACATTATTTCTTAATCAGTGACCCCTTTGTGTTTTTTTTCTTCTGTTGCCCAAACAGATCATCTGGGAGTTATCTAAGACTCTTTCCTCTCACTCAGGGAAAGTAATTTATATTTAGTTAGAAATCATTTGAAGGAAACTATTTAGGTGTAGTTAAGGCTTATGCCACCCCAAGGAAGATTTTTGAAGTATTTAAACCCTGCCACAATATTAGTGGTTTTCTTACATTTAGGGACCAATGAGCTCCAGAAATATTTGCTGTTATGATTATGCTTTAATGAAGTTATTTTCACCAAGTGATTAAAATGATAGGATATGCAGCCAACGAACTTGAGTCTGGATCTCAGGGTACTCTGTTTAACATTGGACAAGTTTCTTTATCTGTAAAATGGAGACAATTCAGAACACTATTCAGAGATATGGTGTGAGGATAAAATGACATAATGCATAAAATATGATCTACATGGTGTCTGGCTCATGGTAACTGTTTAATAAATGTTAAAACTTATTGTTTTTTTTAGAACATGCCTCTGCTTTGGGATCTGGTCTTTTCTCTTTGTTATAGCTTTAAAATGATGAATATGCTATTATTCTTATTTCTTTCAAGAACAGCATATGCTTCTGATGTGACACTGTGGGGTCAAGGACAGGTTCCTACTTTAATGTTTACTAATTCTAGCTAATCTGCTAGATTATTTGTATAGAATCAAAACAATGGAGAATGGAAACATGCCTGGCATCTGACCGTAGACTAAAACTGTCAGGGCATTGCCCTCTCTTCAGACTCAAAGAAGGAAGATAAGAAAAGGAAAAGCTGACATGTTTCAGAGTATAAAAGTAGCAATAAGAGTCAGAAAATGGAAGAATTAAGTAAATTTAGAGACCTCTGTTGAGATCTATAATTTTGCTCTAGCAATCTGAAACTCAATTTTTGTGGTAATTTAAATGACTCTGCCTATCTGCCCTCCTTTTCTGCCTCTCTCCCCTTATTTAAATTTAACAGTAGGGTTAATTAAGTGCTTCTGGGACATTGTAATAACTAGTCAAATTCAATTTGAATTGTTTAATCAATAAAAGAAATATGCGTTCTGCAAACTATGTTAGTTTTGCTCTTTTTCTTCCACCTAAGAATAGTGTTATGTATGTACTTCTGTAGAGCTTAAAAAGATTGCATAGGTAAAAATACACATTGCAATTTGTCACTCCTTTCCTGTGTGATAGACCTAAATACAAATAAAATGTTCATTATTCTTCTGAGCATGAATTAAACAAATGTATGATACAAAGTGAAACTGCCTTCGTATTATCTTGGTTCTATGACATTAGAATCGATTTAGAAGATGTGAACAAATCACATTATTTTAATAGGCGTTAGAGCTAGTGTTTCTTCATTGAGGGACAGTAATTAGTGTGACACAGCTTGGCCCTCTTAGTGTCTTCCCTTTTTTCTTACCAGGGCCAGATGTGTGAATTGTCTGATCGATACATTTTGAAGCAGGAACTGGGTTAATGTAGACAGTATCATCCTTCCCTTACGGATCTGCCTTCTTCCAGAGAAAATGCATTCTACTCTACGCCAGTCCCATTCATAAACTTCACTCAGAGCTTGTCAATCCCAGCACCACTGACATTTTAAACAGATAATTCTTTGTTGCTTCCATTGTCTTGTGCATTGTAGGATGTTTAGCAGCATCCCTCGCTTATTTTACCTACTAGATGCCAATAGCACTCCCCCACTTGTGACAACCAAAAACTTTCTCCAGGTATTGCCAAATGTCATCTGAGAGGGAGATCACTCTCAGAGCAGAACCACTGCTTTGAGGCTTCACAGGGACTACTGCCCCAGACTGAATGGAAGACTCAGCCTAATTCTGATTAACCCAGCCAAATCCTACAGTAACACTGTCAGTAATAGAGGTGGTACTTTAAGCTCCATCTGTGTAACTCGTTTGTTTCTCTTTGAAACAGTCCAAACTCTGGAGGGGGTTGGTTATGGGCCTTCTACAATTTCAATCATAAAGAACACAATTAGGCTTTTTTGTTTGTTTGAAAATATTAACTACAAATGCAGCATGGGTCCATGGATGAGAAGGAAGAAGTAAAATATTTTAAAATTTTGACTTCCCTGTCAATATTAATAATTAGTCCAAGAGCCACATTGTTGCTTATTAAGCACATATTATTACTGTAGATATGAAATAGGATGGGATTTTTTTTTTTTTTTTTTTTTTAAAGTATAGTGTCTGGACTGGGTCCTATCTGTAGACATTCAGATTTAATTGCTGCGGGGTGCGGCTCAGTCATCGGTACGTTGTTTTTTTTTTTGTTTTTTTAATTAATTTATTTATTTATCCATCTCTGGCTGTGTTGGGTCTTCGTTTCTGAGCCAGGGCTTTCTCTAGTTGCGGCGAGCGGGGGCCACTCTTCATCGCGGTGCGCGGACCTCTCACCATCCCGGCCTCTCTTGTTGCGGAGCACAGGCTCCAGACGCGCAGGCTCAGTAATTGTGGCTCACGGGCCCAGTTGCTCCGCGGCATGTGGGATCCTCCCAGACCAGGGCTCGAACCCGTGTCCCCTGCATTGGCAGGTGGACTCCCAACCACTGCACCACCAGGGAAGCCCAGGATGGGAAGTTTTGAAAGAGATCAGAACATGTTCAGAGAAAGGGATATATTTTCCTAGTCTCACTTTGCCTGGGAACTATTTCTCACACTGTTGAGATTAACGGACAAGAGTGTAGACTCTGGCATCAGACAGGCTTGAGTTATTTATTAGATCTGTAACTGTATTTAATATAAACATTTTCAGGACTTCCCTGGCGATGCAGTGATTAAGAATCTGCCTGCCAATGCAGGGGACATGGGTTCGAGCCCTGGCCCGGGAAGATCCCACATGATGCAGAGCAACTAAGCCCATGCACCACAATTACTGAGCCTGCGCTCTAGAGCCCTCGAGACACAACTACTGAGCCCACGTGCTGCAACTACTGAAGCCTGCGTGCCTAGAGCCCATGCTCCACAACAAGAGAAGCCACCACAATGAGAAGCCCACGCATCGCAACGAAGAGTAGCCCCCCCCTCGCCGCAACTAGAGAAAGCCCATGTGCAGCAACAAAGACCCAATGCAGCCAAAATTAAATATCTAAAATAAATAAATTTGTTAAAAAATCCCATTTTCTCTGATCTTGTTTTCTCACCTCCATAAGAGGCTAATATTTGTACCTCCTTCACACATTCTTATTTTTGAGGATTACATTAGATAATGTGTGTCAAGTACTTATCACAGTATCTGGCATGTAGGAAACTCTAAAAAAATTACAGCCATTATTCTAATTTGCACTCACAATGATGACAGCAGGACAAGTATCTATGTATGATGTGCTCAGGGCAGAAAGCAGACAGATCATTGAGACTCTGCGATCAGCAGAGATAGAGAGAATAATTAGGACATCAGACCACAGACTGTAACCCTTTTGCTGAGCAAGCTTAGAAGGATGATGCAATAAAAGAGACCATGAGACTGTAGCTTCAGTGCATAGCGCAGCACAGTGAAACATGAAAACCCAAAGAGCGATAGAGGGACATTTCCCAATCAATCAAAGGAAAAAAAAAAAAAAATCACAGAAAATGTGGCCATCTTTAGTTGCCTCCGTTGGGAAGAAGAAGTCTTGGTTGTTAGCAGGTATGTTTTGGATTTAAGTGTATGTGGAAGGTGTCAAAGGCCTGCAGGCAGCCAGATTTTGAAGGTCCTTCTATATACTTCATAGGAAGATAACTGGAGAAGAAAGAGAACAGGATGACCCCAAACAGTCAGTGACAGTACTGAGATATTCCCTCTAACCTCAAAATATTTAGCACCCCATTGATTTGGAAATAGTTGTTAAATAAAAATCACAATTGCTGTGCATATTGAAATCATCAACATAGAGAATACATAGCTTAATTTTCCAGTAACCGTTTTGGTGGCTCTCACTTAACTCATTTATGAAAGGACCGTGTTCAAAAGTATTGTTAAAATGGAAACAGATGAACACAAGTGGACACAACCAACCATGTGAACACAGGGAATCTGCGTAGAAAACAACGTCTTTCAATTGCGTCTGACAACAGTATTCATTCTAGTTGCACAAGCGGTGCCTGAGTCGGGATTGTTACTAGATAACTGATTCTTGCAGTAGCAGGTTAGAGAGACATCTTTACATTGTGCTAAGTGGGTTCAATGACCCTCAGTTACAACCTTTCCCCCACCTGCTCAGCTGGTAAGGCATTAAAACAAAGGTGGATAACAAGTGAAGACTCTGGTGGGGGATGTGAAGTAGAAAACTGGTATTCTGCTTTCTTTCTGCCTCCGTAGAGATTTGCTTGATCATGCTTATTTTGAGGGTCCTATTTGCGAGGACAGTAGAGAGTTGTCATGGAAAAAAAGTAAAAGAAAAGAAATCATAAAACTTAAGAAAGTTTCCTATACATTCTACCCTTTGGAGAGTTTTCGAGAAGAAAGAGAATAATGTCTTTGATTGTTGAATTTTCAATTTTCCCAGAAGGAGTTCTGCACTCTGTGGAAACAGGAAAACCAATGTGATTAACCATCTCTTTTATCTTAAGAGTCTTCTCACAATTTGAAAAATTCAAGGTACTATAGTTCAAATTTAATATAGTCTCTTCCCTACCTTCATTTCACATGGGAAGAATGTTAAATAGAAATCTAGCAAGAAGCTAAAAGTTAGTCTTTGAAAATATTTTTTATGTTAAACAAAATCCTTAAAAGTATAATGCAATATAACAGTAAGATAGAGATCTTGCTTCGTGTGTATATCAATTTCTTCATTGTCCATGTAAATTCATAGTTTTGAGGGAAACTGTCATATAAAACAGCTATTTTGCCATTAGAATGTCCCTGTGATGATACACAACTATTCAAATATTTTTAAAATATATTTAAATACTGCATGGGGAGAAGTGAACTATATTTTTTAAAACTCTAAATAATTTTTGTCATACTTTTCTGAACTGGTTTGATAGTAGAGTTTCTCAAAGGACTTTGAAAAAGTGAAAGTTCTATATCATTATTGTAATATTATTTACACACACTGTAAAATGGAGAAATGAAGTCAAAACTCAAGCTCACATTATGACTTATCTTTTTGATCTTTGGAGGTTTGATACCTTGAGTTGATTTTTTTTAACTCAGAATTTCTTAGATCTACTTCCGGTACAAAGCATACTACATCTTAAGAGTTAGCTGAGCATTGTTCATTTGCTTACAGAAGGAGGAAGAGCTAAGGAAGGCTGGAACCTGGGAATTTGCCTAAATGTAACATGCTCTTTCTGGACTCTATAAGCTTGCAGAGACAGTTTCCTTTAGCTAGAATGTCCACTGCTCAATTCAATGCTACTTGTTCTTCAAGGTCATTTCAAATATCACACCTCCTTTTGTGAAACCTTTAAAGTGTTTCCATAGCACTTTGTGAATATGTACAGTGTGTCAATATCCCTAGTTTAAATACTATCTGTCTGACTAAATTTCCAGATAGGTCTTATGCATCTTTGCACCTGTTTGGTTTCTTCCCTTATCACTCATCCAATAAATAGTTGTTAAATAAATGCTGAATGAAAAGTTTATCCATCTTGGATAGTGAAGTTGACAGGGAATAAAACTCAGCCAGTGATGCTGAAAGAAGGTTTCATCTGTGCATCTGAAAGATAGGGCGTGACAAAAATAAAATCTTGATTCATGATACTAGCATTGGTTCTGCCATCCATCCCTAAATGTAGAAGTCATTCTATAAAAGCTTCTCCTAATTTATATTTTCTGTCCAATCAGTTATGATTCTGACAGTTCTACTTTGACTCTAATTCTGCCTCCTTCCTTAGCATACCAAATGCTATGGTGTTAGTTCAGAACCTACCTTGCAATTCCACCAAGAAATGTATAGCTGCTGTTACATATAGATTTCCAATATACATAATAAATGTACTTACTGCTTATTTGGTTTAAATTGTAATACTTATCTCACTTTTATCTGCTTATAATTCCATCTTACCTTTTTCTTAAAAAGTTCTTACTAAATTCTCACTTTGTATCCTATACTATGCTGAAGGATATAGGGGATATAAAAACAAATTTATATCACCAAATACTTATCCTTGGGGTTCTTATATCTCAGTAGAAAGAAAAAAGCAAATGTAAGTCAAGGACAACTGGGACATGATGGAGACTTTGTAAATATTTGTGGAATGACTGAGTAAAGTTTAGCTTTGCAAGATAAAGATCATAAACACAATTGTAATGTAGAAATGAAGGAAATTAATCAATTCTGAAGTACAGGAAGGAGGTTCCAGTAAAAGGACAGCTGGAAGTCAAAGAGTTAGGGTAATTTGTGGAAGTAGATAGTGAAAAACAGTCTATATGACAAAAACAGTGGCCTCAGATATTAGGACCTTTAAAAAAGAGATGTAAATACAGGTGCAGAGACTAGAATTTTCACAGAAAATTTTCAGAAATGACCATACTGTATAGAAAAGTTTTAGTATCTTTTGAGTTCACATCCTTTGCTTTCTTCATCATGCCAGATGGCCTTGACCTTGGATGTGTCTGTAGATCCTGGCTCCTGTGTGCTCACTAGGAGTGAGAACTGCTTGCCCTGATTTCTCTTTACTTGACACTATCATGTTTCTCACTCATCACTGTTTCTGTGGATTAGATTTTTGGCATGCATTACATGCCTTTGATTGATGTACAATAGGTATACTGTGAATAAATGTTCTAATTTTGATAAGGATTGTAAGCTGGCACATGAACTGCAAGCTGGTGGCTCAATTTGAAAAGCACAAACCTTGTACAATCCAACAAGAACTCTTTCCAGCTAAAAACAAAGCAACAGACCTTTTACTGGCTGGGTCAGAAAATTGCATCTGTTAAGCTCACCTGGTAGAATTGTTGTTTTTGGTCCGCAAGGGAGCTGGTGAAAAGGAAAGTGCAAAATACACACAGAAAACATGGGCCTTCCTAGAGAGAGGTCAGTAATTAGGGGAATTTGCTTGTGTGTTACAGATGGCAGATGCCAGAACCATATAACATAAATGAATCTGCATTGTGTAGTTGGTTTCATAGTAGAAAAACTCTCATTGTTCTCATTTTCTGAGTGTGGCTGTGCCTCTAAGCTTATCCAGTGATAATGGTCTGCATTCTGATATGAGCGAGAATAGACGTCTGCATTCACAAGTAGGATGGGCTTCCTTCAAAAGTAGAACTGAACTGCCTTTGACAACACATTTCTAGAAGATGTTCATTTACAGCAAGGGGGAGTTTACGCATGATTGCTGATGTATTCACTTAACACTTGTGGGTGGATATGAGTGGGAAAATTGTCCAATTTTAATTTTCTGTTAAAAACTGACTTTGCTGGATATGATCATCTACAACAGCTAAGTCCGACCATCTGAAATAGTTAAGAGTGAACAGAAGAGTGAAGAGACATCAATGGAAAGTGACTAAACCACCCAAGCAATGAAGAGGAGGGGGGAAAATATTACCCATATCATTCCATCAGTCCAGTTTCTTACCTTTTTTCAAGCTGCAGTTTTGAGAGAACTTTATTCTAGGTCTATGCTCTCTGCTTCATTATAAACTATTTGTAAAATCAAAAAAACAGACAAAGATGTACTAGGACCATAATCTTGTTGGAGACACTCACCTTACAGGGATTTGATGTAATCATCAGATTCATTATATCTAAATTTTATATTAAAATGAGAGAACAGGGGAAATAAAGGACAGTAGATAGGGTGAAAAGTAATATATACTTAATATTTATAGAATATATATTTTGGAAGAGTTAAAAACCATTAGAGCCAACAGCTGCATGCAGAATTTAGCAGACTGTTCAAATGGAGAGAGATGGATTTGTACGTCTGTATCTACTCTGGCTGCAGTCTGACTGTAGTTATCAGCACTTATGACTGATATCCCTTAGCCTCTAGGGCAACATTCAAACTCATGGGCAGAAACAAAACAGAAATGGTTGAGCTAGGAAGAGAGCATTTATGAGATCATTGCAAACAGTTCATTTAAAAAGTTTTCAAAATATGGTTTTAATATTGCTCAGTGACTTCATTCTGAAGACTTTTAAAGGCACTTGCCTTAAAAATTGTAAGCTCATAAACACTGCTCTTCCTGTTTCTTTCTTTTACCATTCCACAATGTTAGTTTCAACATTGAAAAATGGAAGTGCACAGATTGGCTTTTGTGATCATCACAGAGCTCAAATCCTACTTTGGTATCCAGCAACCAAAATCATTAAATGCTAATATGGCTGTCTTAAAAAATAGATATTAACATACCTAAAATGATGTCAAAATTTTTTGTTGATGCTATGGAGATCATTACATTTGTCATTGCAGTCTGCCAGTAAATTTCTCTTGCCAACATCCCTTGGGTTCTATGTACGTGTTTTGCACTTTCCTTTTCTTCAGCTCTCTTGTGGACCAACACTAAAAAATGTGAAAGTTTAAAATAGTTTTAACTGTCAGAGTGCTTAATAGATGTTATCTTCTTAATGCCTGCTTTTACTAGCCCTTCAGCTAGAAGTTTCTATTACAAACATCATCACTAATAATTACAAAAGGAATAAGAATGGTTCTCAGCTTTAACACTCTGTGAGATTGCTTAGATTTTGTGACTATTTGTAATGCTATATATGGAATTTTTAAATTATTAATTAAATTGTTGGATAGGTAATCATTAATATGGCTCAAATATATAAATAAAATAAAATGAAAAAGAAAATTTACTCATTTGCCTTCCTCAAAAGAAACTACTGATACTATATTATTTCCATGGGTGACCTTCCAAATAAATACTTTGGGAATTAATAAGCATATGAAAAGAAATAACTAGATTAAAGTCAACTCTTTGCATAAATGCCACTATTATGTAAAACATGCTCTGAATTTTGATATTATTATATTAATACTATAGTTGCAAATAAAGATTTTGATAGACAACTCAAAAAAATGAATATATCTCTTCTGACATATTTTGAAAAGTGCTACAAAGTCATAATTCTGAACTATGTTGCATCAACAATGTCATTGTGATAGATAGACTTTAAGGTGGCCCACTGTGTTCCCAGTCTCCTAATATTTATACCTATGTGTAATCCCCTTCCTCCTATGTGTGGGAGGGAATGGTGATTTGCTTCTAACTAATAGCGTAGGGAAATGTTAATAGCTTGTCCCTCTTGTGATTATGTTACCTATGTAAGAATACATCTTGTTAGGTGACCTACTCTGGAGACTTTCTTTGCTGGTTTGATGAGGAAAGTAGCTATATTAGGAAAGCTCACATGGGAAGAATCTGCAGGCGACCTCTCAGAGTTGAGGACATCCTCCAACCAACAGCCATCAAGAAGCCAGACTCTCAGCCTTACAGCTTCAAGAAAATAAATTCTACCAACAATCTGATGGAAATATGGAACAACCCAGAAGTAAGATCTTCCCCAGTCAGACCATCTTATGAGAATCAGCTTGTCAAACACCAGCATTACAGCCTTGTGAGACCCTAATCAGGATCCAGCTAAATAACTATACACATATATATTCATACTGAAAGACTTGCCAATGAACAATAATGAGATGAGATGAAAGTGTAAAATGAAGATGGATGTCAATTAACATGAGAGACAAAAACCATTAACGGGATATATTAGTTTGTATTAAGTAATATAACAAAACACTTGCTGTATTGTCACAAGATGTACCTTCTAAATACAAAATAGTATAATACGGTCTTTCTTGCATAAATGTCAACATAGGAGGGCAACTCAGTTATAAACAAAAACAAACATGTCTCATATGGCATGCATTGTAATTTCTCTTAAAGTTAAAAATAAGAACTATTGCTACAGATTATGCCATATGTAACTGACATATACCAAATTCATGATCACACTCTATGGGATCTTTAAAAATTGCCATTTTAATATCTATTCTATTTAAAATTTATTTATTTGTTGTTTTAGTGGCACACATAAATGTTGTATTGGTCTTTTAGTATTTCTCTGCTCTACCCACAGGGAAAGAAGTTATGATTCAGATGAAGGACACTGATGATTCTTTGGTGGATAGGGGAAAATGTAGGGAAGAAAATTAAGAAAACATAAAAAGAAATGGGCTTGAGTGAGTTTTCTCTTGGCTTTGACTTCTGTTCTCAGAATTTCTTACACCTGGGCCCCTTACACCAGCACCGCTCTTCTGCTCTTGATAAGCCCACGAAGTTGAAAACCTGATCCAAAGCCTGAAGCAGGACTTATTTTCCCTTGTTTCTCTTTTCATTTTTGTGACTTTTTCTCTAGCTAAATGAAAGAGCCCAATGGTATGGACACGGGAATAATGGCCCAGGGTTGTCACTTCACCAGTTTTTAATTTAAGCCTTATGTTAGTAGGTCAAAAGTAGAAAACATGTAAGGTAGGTCAGCTTGAGGATCCCAAATATAGTTTATTTTTTTTTCAAATAACCTTTTTATTTCAGAATACTTTTTGATTCACAGAAAAGTGTGACTACAGAACAGAGAGTTCCCATATACTCCATACTCATTTTCCCATATTAATTACATCTTACATTAGTGTACTGTCACAATTAATGAACTGGTATTGATAATTTGTTATTAACTAAAACCCATACTTTTCCCCCCAGATTTCCTCAGTTTTTACCTAATGCCTTTTATCTATTCCAGAATCCCATCCAGGATGCCACATTGCGATTAGTCATCATGTCTCTTTAGGTTCCTTTTGACCATAGAATCTCTGACTTCCCTTGTATTTAATGACCTCGACAGTTTTGAGGAGTACTGCTCAGGTATCAATGTTTTGTAGAATGTCCCTCAACTGGGATTTGTCTGATGTGTTTCTTTTGATTGGACAGAAGTTATGAGTTTTTGGCTGGAGGACTGGAGAGATAGGTTCTGTTCTCGTTACATCATATCAAGGGTATATAAATCAACATGACTTATCATTGTTGATATTAATCATGATCACCAGGCTGAGGGAGTGTTTGCCATGTTTCTCCACTATGAAGTTATGCTTTTTCTTTTCTTTCTCTTTCCAAAGTGTACCCTTTGGAAACAAGCCACTATTCATTCCACTCTTAAGGAGAGGAGTGTTCTATCTATATAGAGTTTTAACACTAGTGGGTACCAGGATGGAATTCTGATTTGGGATACAGTAAAATGTTATAATGATAATATAGATGTATTGCTATAGCCATATAATATGTATTATCAATTTTTTACCCAATTTATTTATGCATTTTATCTATATATATCTATCTGATTATCTAAAAACTATTACTTTCTAAATTGTGTACACTTCAGTGGTGGGGATGAACTCCAGAGACCCAAAGAGAAATAGAAAGGTTTTACAAGGCTGTGAGTTTTCAAACTATCCCATGAAACCTTGTTAAGTCAACAATATTGCAGAAGCAGTAGAATTGATTGAAAAGAAAAACACCATGAAAAGGAAAAAGAAGAAAAGTCATGAAGGAGATCAAGAGCAGAAAAGATTCTCTGGATTGGAGACATCTATATCAAAAGAGCTATAAGGGAAACTTTCTTAGGAGCTGTATATAATTATAATAGCAGGCAGACAAACAAAAGGAACTTTTGGGTTATTTAGAATCAACCAGCAAGGAAAAAATTTTTTAAAGAAAAATGTTATGAATTATTCACAACCAAAACACACTTGGTACTTTAAATTTATATGTGTGTGCACACACACACAGACACACACATGCCTGCATATTAGATATAATACATATAAATATGTATATATTCTAAGGGCTTTGGTGTATAATCATGAATCCATACTATTGTAGAACAAATGTGATTGTACCATTCATACCATTGATCAATTCACACCATTGTAGAGCAGATGTCCAGCTAATATAGCAAAAGATAATCATAAAATTTTACTCGCAAACTAGGGGAATTAATACAATACATCCAAGATGAAATCCATCTCAAACGACAGAGGAGATATTCTGGCTCATTTATCTGAGTAATGTAGATGTAAGGAAGGCTTGAGACCTAGTCTGAGAAGAGATTCATCTCTGTTTCTTTAAGATTTCTTCATTTTTGTTCTCTTCCTTTGTCCTTAGGCTGATATCCTCATGATTAAAGGTAATGAGGAATAACAGCTTCATTTTTCCATAGGTGGGGAAGAAACACTTCTAACCTAGCTATTCAAAGGATAGTACTACAATTCTCTCACAGTTGTACTGATCCTTTTGAGTAGGGGAATGGAATTTGTTGGTTGGTTTAACAGACCTTTCTACCAAACCACTCTAACTCTCAACATCTACCTCCTCAACTCCATTTGCTGGTCTGTTTGTTTCTGAAATGCAAGGACTCTATGCTAGGCCTATGAATACCCAAACAAAAACATGGTGAGTGTTCAGAAAAGAAAATATAGTGGTCAAATATAACAAATGTTCTACATCCTGACATATTTAGGAACATATTTTTTTCCTATACTAATATGTTGTTAGTTATGAGTTCCTGTGTATGTTCTGTCAGAGAATATGAATATGATCCATGTACTTAACTATAATTTAATGATCAATAGATCACATGATTTCACAATCAAATCTTATATACTAGATACGTAATTATCTTAGGAAATTTTAAGGGGGTCTCAGAACACTGAAAACATAGCAATTTTGATTCTGTTATCATCAGTAATATAGTTACTCTGAATTAAGCAAATGCATGGTTCCATGAGTGAATTGTGAAGCCAGGTATGTAACTTTTTTTCTCCTCAAAGGATTTTAAGCTTTGAATGCAAAAATTACATTTTCATGTTTAGTTTTCTCATAGCCCAAATTTTGAAATGTTTCCTAGTGTATGATTTCTAGGATAAAACTGGAATAAATAGTAACTTAATACTGTCTTTAGATTGGTAAAATATGAATATAAACATTTCAATTTTGGACAAATAATGATTTTGTCAATGAGACAAATATATGTTTATTTAATTTGTTTATCTTTTGTAAGAGTTCATTGATGTACTGCACATCTGACATTATTGTTATCATTGGTACTTAGCATTAATATAACACATTGATATTTCAAAATGCTATAATTATTAGTTAGTCATAGCTCATAACACTCCTGTAAGGTAATACGGTGATTAGAGAAAATTAAGTTACAAATAATGCAAGTTGCTACCCTGAAGGAATTATCATTTACAAGTGAATATATTCCAAATTAAAAGTGAGTAATCTGTGGAATTTTTGAGCTCCTTGATTGATATGTATGCAAGACCAGATAATAAGTTGAAAAGTATGTTTATTACAGTTATGGCATTTGTGCCATTTTATTTAATATTATAACATTTGGATACTCTCTGTTGTGAAAAGCTTGCCTATAAATTTGCTTAGACTTTTCCATTCTTCTTGAAATCACAGATTAAAAGTCCTGACAAAAATTTCTGTAAATTGTGTATTTATCCAGCCTCTAGGCCTCACTTTTATTACAGAAGTTATATATGTCGTTATTTATTTTAAAGATTCCTTAGGAAATCTCCAACAATTTCCATTTTGTTAACCTCTGCCAGTATCTCTACTCCATTTCTAACAAAGCCCATATACTCCAAAAAGTCATATTGTTTACGGCCTTTGAAATTCATCATAATTATTTGCCAAAAAATTCTCCTTAAGTTTAAAAGGCTTCTGTGACCCTTACCTAACTGTCAAGTGACAGAAGGAGAGCAAGGTAGAGTTTCCAAGAAGATTCAAGTAGCATAAAAATAAGGGGGGATTTTCATATTGATTTTAATAATTATGTTAACACAAACTGTCCTTTTTTATGGCTGTCTGATGCCCTCCTTCTCCATTTCTCACAACAATGGAAAAATGCTCCAAGATATAGAAACCATAATTAATTTGCCATTTTAATGGTAATAAAAAGCCTAAATATACTAACATCATTTCTTAATTTTTTCTACTAAGCTCAAACTTTTTCCCTAAGAATGGAAGATTGTTAAAGAAACTATCCTATATGAACAATGTAGATTAATATTTTCAAATGTGTCTTCTTAAAAAACAAATTGAAAATGTGAATATTGTAATAAAAGAAGAAAATTTCCAAGGAAGGAACTAATTTCTTAGGATGGGAGAAGGATTTTGGAAGAAGAAAAAAGGCATCCTCTAGAAGAGAGACAGTTTCTTGTGCGTAGACACAAAACAGTGTCAACAACTTGATATTTCTCAGATTGACTCAAGAAATCAATTTTTTTTTTATCAATTAGAACAAATGGTGCAGGAATTGCAAAGAAAGTAATGTGCTTTTCATTTGTTCTCTAATCCCTAACTCAGATGGGATGTGTGCTTCTATTGAAATGTGCACATGTATGTGTATATGTGTATTTGTATGTGTATGAATAATTATGTAGAGTTACATAGAGATATATCTATTTACATAGATACATCCATACATATATCTATATATATAAATAGGTCTATCTATCTATATATCTATCTATCTAGCATCCATATCTATCTATCTACCTATCTTTATAGATGCATATATGTTTAACCATATAAAATTGCTGATATTTTACTATTTTTGACCTACAGAAAAGGCAGTTTCATTGCCCGATCCAATAGTAGCTACTAGGGAAATTTGGTTAGAAGTATGGTAGCAATGCTGATGTGATGGAATTAATACTGTCCTTGGCAATTGGACTTCTTGTTTTAATTCTACTATTCACAAGATTAAAGGTTTTGAGAGGGACATCTTTCTAGGACAGTTTCATCATCTACAATGTAGGAAAGTTCATCTAGGTCGTGGCTCTTTTCTCCTTAGCTTCAAATTTATTTATGCTCATTCATTAATTCACTCAATAAATATTTTGTGGTTTTTTTATACTTAATGTGTTATAGGCAATTTTCTAGGTTTTGAGAGTGCAGCAGTGACCAAATTAAGCAAAATTCCTTTATGAATTAGAATGAGCACTGTGTTATCCTTCATTCTTTAAGAATTACAAAAATATTCTCCCAAGAAAATATACTCTCCAGGACTTATAATTATTCTGAATAGGAAGATCATTCTCTAAATCCTAGGATACCTGCTGGGTACTGGGTGTAGACCATTGTCTATCCTAATACGCTCTATACCATGAAAGTTGGACAATGCCCTCAATTAAAGCCACTTTTGAAAATCTACATTTCAAGATAATTCTAAAATTGGTCCAAAAATGTTATCTGTTTCAATAGGAATGCAATGAGTAGGAGCAACAGTTGTGGTAAAGAGGTAAAACAGCCATTACTAAATTTTCTTTTGTTTTAAATTCAGGGTATGTCTTCTTCTCAGTGATCTCTAAAGATCTATATATAAAATTTCCTGGTTTTACATCCTATTGAAATACTTTATCCTCTTGTGAATATCTGGTAATACCAAGACATTTTTTTCCATAACTACTAAAGTTGTTGAATCTAGGTTTGTATTCTATGGCCTTCTTCTTCCCATAGATCTTTTTGCCTAGCAACCACATTCATTGCCGGAGGTGTCTAGAGAACTAGCAGAAAACACATTCTCTTCAAAGACTGCATTACAGACACTCACCCTGACTGTTTTCTTCTCACACCAATTCTGACACCAATTAAAGGGTTATTTGTTTTCCTTCCTGGCACCAAATACATGGTGTCTTTTCCACCATCACTTTTCCAACTCTCTGACACCAACTGAGTATCCAGTAATTCAATTCAATTCTAACACTATCTACCTGGAGTTAACATCAGATCCCACAAGTTAAAGGACCCAATCCCACAAGATTGCTCCCACTTCAGATGCTATTCACCAATTCTGGGTCATGAGTATTTCTGGCCAACTACCTAAAAATAAATCAAGGGTTCCCATAATTGCCCTTTAAATTTGATATTTCACCAGAGAGACTCTCAGACATCAAGAAAGCACTTTACTTACCATTACTAGTTTATTATAAAGGTTACAACTTGGGAACAGCCAAATGGAAGAGATTCATAAGACAAGATTTGGCAAGAGGAGTACAGAGTTTAGAGGTCCTGCCCTGGTGCATCATCTTCCCAGCACCCTGATGGATTCACTCACCTAGAAGCTCTCTGAACCCCACCATTTAGGGTTTTTTATGAAGTTTCATTATGTAGGCATAATTGATTAAGTCACTGGCCATTAGTAATTAAATCAACTTACATTCACTCTCCCCTCTCTGGAGGTTTGGGGGTGGCAGCGTTGAAAGCTCCAAGCTTCCAATTAATATTTGGTATTTCTGGCAACTAGCTCCCATCCTAAAGATATCTAAGAGCCCACCAAGAGTTTCCTCATTAGAACAAAAAAACAAATTCCTATAACCCTTATCACTTGGAAATTCCAAGGGTTTTAGCAGCTCTGGGTGAGGAACTGGAGACAAAGACTTTCTATGATACCATAACTGTATGTGTATGCAGAAAGCTTTTTAAGACAGCCCAATTAATGTAGTTACAGCCACACTAAAAGAGAATAGTTTGGGAATAACTGAGATTCATATTTTTTACCATCAAACGAGGTGTAATTCTAATAATTGTCCAAATTGGTGAAAACAATTAGGGAATTTACAGACTAGTTAATAATCCTTGTACAATAAAAAATAGTATGAATATATTTATGTTTTCATTTTTTTTAATAATTATACACTAGTAAGTATACCTTGATGAACTGCAAAAATACTTCTACCATTCTCTGATATCATTCTCAAGGGATCTTTTTTTTTTTTTCCTCTATTCACATTATTATGTCAAATTATTTTATTTGGAAGCATATGGAAAAACTTATTTTAGGGCTTCCCTGATGGCGCAGTGGTTGAGAATCTGCCTGCCAATGCAGGGAACACGGGTTCGAGCCCTGGTCTGGGAAGATCCCACATGCCGCGGAGCAACTAAGCCTGTGAGCCACAACTACTGAGCCTGCACGTCTGGAGCTTGTGCTCCACAACAAGAGAGGCCGCGATAGTGAGAGGCCCGTGCACCGCGATGAAGAGTGGCCCCCGCTCGCCGCAACTAGAGAAAGCCCTCGCACAGAAATGAAGACCCAACACAGCCAAAAATAAAATTAATTAATTAATTAATTAAAAAGAAAACAACAACCTTATTTCAGAATAAGAGGAACTTGTAGTTTTTAATCTAATGAAGAAATGTTGTATTGTAAAAGTGTTTTTGTATAGCTATCAATCTATTACTACTGTTTTATAATAAAATGCTATATATTTAAAATGTATTATTTATAACTATTCTACATTTAGATTTTTTAAATGTCTGAACTTACTGTTCCAGAAAAAAATTGGTTTAATTTTGTGAATGTAAGACAATGCATGAAGATTTTCTTGATATGTTAGGTATGTAAATGCAACCTAACAAAGGCGCTAAGAGTCTTCTTCCTAATAGAGAAGGAGGAGCAGTGAAGCCAGATTACATGAATGCTGAGTTTGATGATAATGGACCCTGAGCCCTAGGAATATTAGTGTACCTATATTGTTTCTGCTGTGAGCACCAAATACTTTGGTTTTAGCCTTGTTAACAGTACTATTTTAAAAAGTTATAAGGCCGTGGTCTCAGTCACTTGTTTCTAGTGTAGTCATCAGACATTGATTTACTTGTTCATTACAGTTTTAGCACACTCTGCCAAAAATTTAAATTTGCATATGTTTGGTGTTTTTTTTTTTCCTGAGCTATCAAGGACTCTAGTTAAAATAGGTACTTTAAAGACACCTTTAAAAGAAGAGACAACTTTATCACCCATAAATAAATGTCATCTTCAAGTTACCAAAGGTAGCTTTGCTTTTGGGTGGAGAGTGTTGTAGAGGATGACTTAGAGTACTGAGAGAAGATCCTAAGGTCATAGAAGGGTTTTTCCATCACATAAGACTTTTTGTCCTGTGAGAACCTAAAATGGGAACTTCCCAGACCTGGGAAGAGTCTGGAGAACACGAGGGTGTATAGGGTTGAGACTTTGGATACAAGAAACGGTGGTCACCTGAACAAATCGTAATTCAGAATTTCAGTGCTAATGGAGAGCCTTGAAGTGGGCAGTTTTGGGAAAATGAGAAGGTTTTGCAAATGGGCCTTGTGAGAGTACTCATCTCAGTAGCCATTTTAGGGGTTCTAGCCTTCTGTTGTTCTCTGGGCCCAGTTACCAGTTGCTTTTACTGTCTTCAGTGTTCCCCACTGTGGTCACTGCAAGATATAATGCACCTTGAAAAGCTTTTCATATGTGAGTCAGGAAGTTTGCTCTTCTAATATTTTTCAGATAGAATTTAGTTTGTCCTGCTGCCCTCTACCCATTCCCTCATGGTAATTACTATGAGAGTTTACTATAAACTGTAATTCTTCTGGTTGTATTGAATTGGCAACTTACAGGGTAAGCAATAGGATCTGGAAGATAGTCTGGGGCATTTTAATGGTATCCAGCATTGGAGGCAGGGAAAGTGCTTACTGTGTATCAGAGATATAATGAGGAAGATGAGAGTATTCCAGCCTGTGTGAAATTCACATTATGGTAGAAAAAGATGTTCTAGTTAAGCTCTTGTGGTTAAAAGGAAGAGAGTCACTCAACTTATTTCTAATAATGAAGAACTTATTTTAAGAGTAACTGTTCAACCCAAGGAAAAATATTGCATAATTAGGCCATAAGCAAATAAAAATCTAGTGTCACAGATGAATGAGAAAATTTAGAAACCTAAATTTCTTTGGGGATCTAAGGCAGCACTGAGAACATTAGCTGTAGAAGATTGTACAGAATCATTAATAATTAGGTGCTCTGCTGTAATACCACTCTTGACCCTCCAAATTTTGGTTATTTTCCCCTTTTACTACACTCTCACTTTGTCTTCTCTCCACTGTACATAGATATTTGATTTTCCAAAGTAGATCCTTTTACTTATAACTTTTGCTTCCTCATAACTTTGGCATATCATGAATGTTTATGAACCTGGCTCTTCCTTACCAGTCATAAACTACTTCAAAGTTTCCTTGAATGAATCTTTCTAACTTTATTCCCTGCTGAAAACTACTTTATCAACCCCGCATTTTCCAGTTCAAACTGCTGAAAAATAAAATATAAACACCTAGTTCATCTGTGTTTTCCGTTCAGTCTATTGAACAGGTAACCTTGGACTTGGTGCTCATCCATCATCTGGATTTTCTCTGGCTTAAGGAGTCAGAAGTCAAGTGATTAAAAATGTGACTGTTTAGACTTTTCTTTAGTACTTAACAGTGAAAAAAAAAAAAAAAACCTTGAAATAGTCGACTTGTCTCGTACAAAGGAATAATTTCAGAACACTATAAAGAGTACTAATGATAAGATAATGTAAAGCATATAATGGGAACACAAGGAGGTAATAAACAACAACAAAAAAATAGGGAATCAGAGACAATATTATACAGACAATATACTTGAGTCAGAGTTAAGTGGTCATTTCCCAGGTCATTAAGTAGGTGAAAGAGCTTTTCAAAATAAGAGAATGTATGCCAAAGCAGATAAATAGAAAACTCTGTTATATATTTGGGAAACCATAGTTTGTTTAGTGGAGAGAAGGTAAATAGAGGAAATATGTTGGCAATCATTTGTAGTAATAGTTTAGGCCAGATAATGGAGATCTTATATATCAATGGACATGATTATGGATTTTATTCTTATATATCAATGGACATGTTTATGGATTTTATTTTATTCATTGTATGGAAACTAAGAAGTGTTTCGTGTAGGTATGTGCTATAATCAGATATACATTTTAGAAAGAGCATTCTGGCAATAAATGAGATAAGGTTGAAGATGGGCTAGGTGAGTGATCCATTAGGAATCATTTACAATGATGCTGTGAAGAGACATCAAGGGAATGAAATGGCACTGATGATTGGAATAAAGATGTAAGGATAAATGCTGAAGGTTTTAAAGAAGAATCAATGGTTCTTTTCTCTGCGAAATCACCCTGGCAACTGAGACCCTGAACACCTATCCTGAAAACAGAAGACCTGCAAGACCTTGATTGCAGTTTAGTACAGTGGGGCTCAGGTCTGCATGTTTTCCACACCACCCCACTTCCACTTTGGCCAAACCAGTGGAACCTCTGAGTTTTTCCATAAATTTCCTTCTGGCAAGGTTCCAGCATTTGAGCATGACAATGGATTCTGTGTGTTTGAGAGCAAGGAGGAACCTGTCCTTAATTTAACTCCCTGGAATTTACCTTTGGGGGGTATGGAGGTTTAGGAATCATAAGTCTGGGTTACCTGCATTAAAGAGGATTTATTTTATTTAATTTAAGCTTAGAAAATGATTTTCCACTTAGAGGGTCAGAAACAATTTTCAGGAAATATACAATGGTCTTGTTTTTACCTTTAAATACAAGCCTATTTGAATTTCAGAAGTTCCTACTTTATTTGTTAGAAATTTGAATTTTATGTCCAAAAGCATAATTATCACTAACAATAATGCACAACATCAACTTAGTTTTGTGGTCTCTTACATGTTTCATTTAAATATAGAAGTTTGTATTCATGTTATAATGCAAAATGTTCACTCTGAAGTAGGACCTAACTCAACTGTCTCAGCCACATTCTTCCTGTCTTTAGGTGATTAAACTACATGTGTAAGTTATTTATGTTTTGGATATCGGGAATTTATTTCTTCCTTATAGTGAAAACAATTATTAATATTTTCATTCTCAACAAGAAAAAGGAGTTTCAATTTTTATATTTTAATAATATTTGGATAACTAAAATGCCATATGTGTATGATATAACAGCAATTTATTTTGAATGAAAAGGCAGCTGTCTAGCTTCAGCAATAATCACTATTATAAGCATAATTTTTATGCCTTTAAGTTTTTATTTCAAATGTATGTTTGGGGATGTACATGGTATTGTCATAGATCGAAGAATTTTACTATGTCAGAAATGTTTAGAGGCTTCTTTTCCTCCTAATTAATCTCAGAAAGTTCACTGATTCTACATCCTCTCTGACTTTCTCTGCAGGAAAATGGAAGCACTGATAATAAGCTTAGTTTAATTAGAGTAATGAGCTAAGACTGAATTGCTGTAACAGCTGGTAGGATTCGGACTTTGCTTCTTGGAAGTGTGATTCACATAAATACTAACAATAAAGGGTTATATGTATCCAGCATATATCAAAATCACTTTATTCGTAATACATCTCAGCCGGCTGGTCAGAGTTCTAACAGATTGTTTCCCCGAAGATATCAAAGGACATTTTATTTTTTAAAAGGAGATGGAATTTGCGGTAAAGACAATAAACTTGGATAGTCCCTTGAACTAATTACTAAATGATTAGTTTAAAGAAATTTGAAAATAATTTAAATATTTAACTTAACACTTTTAATTGATTGATTGAGCTCATATTGACATATATAGTAGAGAACAAGATAACTATATATATATATATATATATATATATATATATATATATATATATACTAAAGAAATTCAACAAAGTTAAGGACACAAAAGGGAGTTAGCAATGAGGTTATGATAAAAATAGTTACCATAAATTCTATGTTTTTGCCAGAAGTGGGCCAGAATTTTGACATTAACCAGTGAACATGAGAGGAGAAACCTAGTTATTTACAAAACTTACAAAATTCTTAAGATAAATGCAGAACAGTTGTTTAGGAAACGTACAGATATTTCTGATTAAACAAACTTAGAAAGTGATACAATAAAGTTAATGTTCTTAACATTGTAAGAGTATTCTGTATGTAAAATTCATAAATGTAGTATAAAAATGTAATATAAAAATGCAGTATAAAAAAAGCAAAAAAATACTGGTGTAGAGTGATGAATAATGTTTCAAGGCTCAATGCTGAATTTAACAGTATTGTTTATTAGCTTGATGTTTTACCTGTATTATTCCTCTTACAAATTTTAGTCTAAGAATTTAAACTCCAAGATTTGGAATGACAACCAAAGGATATAAGCATTATTCTATTACATGAAGTTTTATAACAGGCAAAATGAATCAATAGTGATTTAAATTAGAACCATTTTTGCTTCAGAGGAGTTCTGGGGGAGGATGATCTGAGAAAGGGCATGAGGAAAGTTTTTGGATGATAGAAACAGTGCTTGGGATGGTGGTTACATAGATGTATATGTTTGTCAAAACTCATCAAACTATACATTAAATTGGGTACATTTTAATATATGTGAATTATAGCCCAATAAAGTGATTTAAAAACACAATTCCATGTATATTAATTTAATTTATACTTGACTTATTTTCTACTATGGCACACTATTTTTCCATATCAAAATGTATTATATTATGTTGTAATTATTTTATCCTCTTCACGTTTAAAAGACAAAGGATGAAAAAAAAAAGACAAAGGATATATTTACCTTGTTTACCATCATATTCCTAGTGACTGACTCATATGTTTTTTAAATGAAAATAGATTATAAGTTCCCCAAAATTCTATTTTCATAGATAAGCTTGAAACATTTGAGCTATCAAAAATTTCTTTATTTAAAAACTAGGACGCTATAAATGTCCTGCAACTTAACTTCAAATGTCTCTGATTCCCAGAGGAATGAAACATTTACAGTAATATGACTACACAGCTGTATGCTTATCTATCTATATTGAATGTATGTGTGTGATAGTGTATCATGGTATTAGCTTAATGAAACAGGTAGGCTTTATGAATATAATTTGATGTACATATGAACTACTTGGACTAAATTGAAAATTGTGTCAAAATTGCAAATAATTATATCGGTATTTTCAAAATATTTTTGTCACTAGTTTGTGTATTGTTATCAGTTTTTACTTAATAATGAAATGAGAATAATTTATAGCTGAACTCAATGGTACTTTTAAATATTTACCCTCCCTTCACTTCTCCACCATGTAAAGAACTATGATATTACATTTCCAAGGCAACAGGGAGTGGTACATTTCTAGGCAATCCCGGCAGCTACCTTAGACCACAGAGCGGCCCCATTGCATGAGCAACTTTACAACTATGGTTTCACCTAAGAGAGACAGAATGGAATGTCACAGACCTAGAGGGAATTCTTGAGTATCTTAACATGTCTGGGCTTCAGTTATGTTATTTTTAAAATAAAGAAATTGAGCTAAATGTTCTTAAAGACCTCATTCAAATCTAAGTCTCTATAATTCTGCTATTTTATCATAGCTTTCTTTTTTTTAAGATGTCAACCTGAAGGTTAGAATATGATATGAAATATGAAGAATGAGATTATCTTTTAAACACTTAGGATGACATAGTAATGACTTTTAAATTTTTTTCTCACGTATGTCTCAAAAACGTTGTCTTTACTGAATGCACAAGTAATGACTTAAAAAATGGCCCTTTGAATAATTTTCTCTCAACCTAAAAGACTTTAAGTAATATGAAGAATTATGACCTTTTGATCTTACATATTTTCTACTTCATATTATTCTTTTCTTTTAACATCTTTATTGGAGTATAATTGCTTTACAATGGTGTGTTAGTTTCTGCTTTATAACAAAGTGAATCAGCTATACATATACATATATCCCCATATCTCCTCCATCTTGTGTCTCCCTCCCACCCTCCCTATCCCACCCCTCTAGGTGGACACAAAGCACCGAGCTGATCTCCCTGTGCTATTTGGCTGCTCCCCACTAGCTATCTATTTTACATTTGGTACTGTATATATGTCCATGCCACTCTCTCACTTCGTCCCAGCTTTCCCTTCCCCTTCCCCGTGTCCTCAAGTCCATTCTCTATGTCTGCATCTTTATTCCTGTCCTGCCCCTAGGTTCTTCAGAACTTTTTTTTTTATATTCCATATATATTACTTCATATTATTCTTAAAATCCAGCACAATAACTACAATTTAGTAGTACTTCCTTGATAGCTATACATTATTGTCATAGGAGAAGACATAATTGAGAAGAAAAAAAATTGTCATTTGTGCTATAATAATTACCTCTTTTATGACCACTTTATAAGCATTTTATACTAAACATTAAACATTTACTATTAAACAAGAACATTAAAAATGAGAAATTAAAAACCTGTATATTTTAATAGATATTATTGCTTCAACCCCAAAGTCTCTTCCTCATGGTTTTGTGTAAGGCTTTCAATATTAATAGCTTGTACACACACAAAAATTCTTAGCAGATGGATATACTCTTCAGTATTGAGTAGCTTATTAATTATTCAAGAAGTTGTACATCTAGTTACAGGATCAAAAATGTCATTAATCATTAATACTGCTTGCTTAAATGCATTAGAATAAGCATTTACTTCTCACAACAGAAACACCAATTGTATAGAGTACCTCTGTTTAAAAATTGCTTTCTCATTTCCACCACTTAAAAGTCAGTTCACATTTAGTCCTCAAAGCTATATTCTACCACAGGAATATTGCCTTCATTCTGTCCTTTCAATAAATCAATTTTAATGGTTATTTAAATTACTTTCTAACATTTTATATATACTTTTAATTGGACATTTTTTCCAAAGATAATATCTTTAAACTATATTTCAGAAAAAGTAGATTTGGTACACCTCTTAGAGTCTTATAAATCTGTAAGCACTTTCAAATATAATAAAAGGGTTAGGAATTTGAAGGCAATGACCTGGGAACTGAGGTAAATATAAAGTATTAGAAGAAACACTGACACAATTTAGGACAAGTGCTTCATTTTATAGATGAGGAAATTGAGACCAAGTGACAATGTGGCTAGTTCAAGTTCACACATGTAATTAGAATAAAAGCTAACACTAGAAATAAAAGTCCAGACTCCTTGGCAGTGCTCTGCTAAAGCATTAAGATATTATACAATCTGTATAATGTAACTTCAAACCCACTCTGCTTGAATTGTGTAATTATCTAAAATTACTTTGCTTATGAAAACATAACCTTAGGGCAAATTGTTTTGCCGTTTTCTAGAAGTGTAATCGATGCTTCTTAAATGCCAGACCAGACACAAGGAAAACACAGGACTCCTTGTGACCACAAGGAAGACATTTTGTGCAATTTGTACAGAACTTCAATTTTGGAATTTTATTTTTATTTGCATGGCATTTAAAAAATACAGCAAAATAATTTTGAAAATATCAGGTAAGATGAATTATTTAAAAAGATTTTTTCATTAGGTCAATGGTGGGAATAACAAAGTCTACAAGTCTTTGATCAATTTGACTTCCTGGAAAATCATGAGACTGAATATGATTCTGGGAAAAACTAACTAATAAGGTGATTAATTTTTCTCCAGTATCTTTTTTCCAATTATTCTGACTTATTCATACTGCTGGTGGGTTTCTCTAAGGTATTCTTCTCATTACTAACCCCTTCCATTCCTTCTTTAATCTCTGCCATATAGTAAAGATCCTAAGGCACATCTCTGTGATTACTGATCCCCTGTAGAAAGAACCAATAAGGGAGCCTCAAGAAATAAGGCAAGCTCTTTAGAAGTTCTGACATTATCATAGGAATTTGGAAAGATGAAATAATTATGAATGGAAAAATCTACATATGTACAGGTAGACGATGATAAAAATCATATAACTCAGAAGCTGTAAGAAGAAAAAAAAAGTAAATTTGACAGACTACTAGTACTGCATTGTTAGGGTTTAGAAAGACTTGCCTGAGATGCTTTTGCAGAGAAGAGGAATCTGACTTGTAAAAAAGACTTAAGGAAAAACTCCAGAAAGGACCAAGGTATTACACAATACATTTTCACAATATATACGGGTTATCCAGGATATGGCTTACTTCAGCTAGTTAAAAATGATTAAAACTGGGAATTCAGGAACTAATGTTAAATTCTGCTTGAAAGGACCAATTAGAAAAACAACATATTAAAATGTTCAGAATCTTCTTGAATTAATCAAATGTGTGAAACCTCATCAGATTTTAAAGTACTTAAATTTCTCAGCAAGTGTTCACATAGTAACATAAAAAATCAAGTAAGTTCTTTGAATGATTTTAGGCCTATTGTGAGATGGTTGTGTTTTAGCATGGAAATTAAAAAAGCATTCTCCTGATGAATTTTCCTTATTTAATGCCTTGTATATTATCAATAGACATTGAATAAAGGTAACATCTCTTTTACTTCTGGAATTCCCACCAGGCACCAGCAAAGATACTGAAAACTAGTTTTTAAACTAATTAAAGCTTATGTGGGTCTTTCAAGCTTTTACCAACCACATAAACCTAGTTACTATATAGTTACTGGCAATGAGTAAGTAGCATAGAATCAGTTTCCCATCCTTCCTGCTGTCAAAAATAATTTCATTGTCATGTTTTCCTTTTTTTTTATGTGGTGAGTCTAATGTAGTCTACAAAATAGAAACCCTCAGCTAATAAGTTAAAAACATTTGATTAGTTCTAGTTTACTTTTGCTTGGGAATCAGAAATCATGTTTCTCAGATTATCAGTGTTTCATATTTCAATAAAAGAACTTTTCATTTTTTGGGTTGTGCAATAAAACTTTCAGTTATTTGATAGACCATTAAATAAGTATATTTCAAAGTTTATGTTTAGTTTTAGCTGTACACTTTATTATAAAATGAAATGGCAGAGTTGCTGAATTCTAACAGTATGTTTTGAATGTGGGAATAACGAACTGCAGTGATAATGAAGAACTAGAGGTGATGTCCACTGGATAAGGAGATCCTCTGAGTTTTTGCTAAGCGCACTCAGTATGCAGTGGTTCAACTTGCTGAGTTTTAGTCTGCCAGCTTCATTGGACACTGGGGTTAGATAACTGGCACTGTTGGTTACCTTAAGAACCATTATCTGTCAATCCCTAGGTCACAAGGTAGCAAGCAGTAGTGTTCATTGTACACAGCTGTTATCAAACTAGTAAGTAAAATCTAGGAGTCTAGAGAGTTTCTCTAAATTAAAACACACACACACACACACACACACACACACACACACACACACACACAGTCAGAGGACATTAAGTACCATGGTTTTTTATTTTGAATTGGAGATGAAGAAGACATTTGCTTACCTAGCAAACCCCTCTGAAAACTTTCCTTTTATGTGTTCCAGAGAGGTAATAGTACACTTACACTTTGCAAAGAAGTGATGTTACTCAAACTTCTAAAACACCTCTATCTGGGCTTGCTTTAAAAAGATAATGGAACAAGGCTTTATTTTGCAATCAATATTCTTGTTAAAAGACATTATGGCTTCATGGAACTCAGTTAAAAGAACCCTTCAGAAAAGTAACTGAACAAGAGCTGATACCTGACTCTTCATTTTCTCTTTATTTAAGACAGAAACATCAAAGTTGCAGACCCTCAAGCAGTAGCAAAAGTCAAGTGCTGCCATTAGACTACAAAGCAGTCTTTGTAAATTATTAACTTTCCAACTGCAGCATCAAGCTAGCTTCTACGTGGAATCATAAATATTAATCAGCCAAGGAATTATTTAAAATACATAAAAATATTTTTAAATACTTTTTTAAGGGACTGCAAATCATGACTTTTGAGATTTTCTAATTTAGAATTATTAACCACTGGAAACATTTGCCACAGGTAACTGTGGCATCCATAGCATCACTGGAGTATGTTTCAGCTTCATTCATTGTTTGAATTTGCAAAAATCAAGGAAGCATTCATACGTGGGAGAGGTAAAGATTCCATCCTCAAAGATTTCCAACTATCAGATCATAAGCTTATGTAACTTGGTGGTAACCTGTGGCATGTGTGGTGAAGTGAATTTTTTTTCAGACATAAAGAATAAAGAGATCTGTATTAGTCTCCTATTCCTGTGAATACTTCTGAGTCCTTAAGAATTTTAGTTATCTCATCACCCTGTTTTGTGGCATTAGACTTAATCTGATACCAGACTTCCTCTTATATTGCATGAAATGACCCCATTGGGAAGAATAAAGAGCCCCTCATTAAATGAGGCACTAGATCGTCTTCCTCCCATGCTTACTCTGCTTTTTACTTGATTAGCATGGATTTGGATGGTGGCAGAGATTTGCCTTCTCTTCAGGGACATTCACTTTTGTAGGAGCATCTGTCCTTTTGGCTTTCTAGAGCATAGACCGAGGAGTAAGCATCACTGAACAGCATCCCTATACATAAGATTTCTTGAATCTTTTTCTTGTTTCATGACAAACATTTGAGGAATCCAAGAGACCCATAAAAGGTCATCTTCTTACATATTATTTTCCTGTTACATTTTTTGCCCTTTTCTGCATGTGGAAGTGAACATTGACTTCATAATTTCAGTACTACTTGAAGTTGGTTAACAGGTGAGACTTTGAGAGTTAACGTTATACATAAGAATTAAATATTCTTTCTCTAAGCTTCTTCATTCTTTGTACTATATAACTGGGTCTTTTCTAGACTGGGATTATCAACTTGATGCTTCATTACATTAAGTAAAATTTAGGTATTTATTTTATGATATTAAATATTTATATTTTAAGAGATAATTTTTATAACTCTAGCTAGTAAGAAAATTTGAAAATTTTGTCGATCTGGCTTTCTTGTACAAATAATATGCTATTAGAGGAATTGGCGTAGGGTTTGGGCAATATAACTAAAATTCAGAAAAGCCTGGCTTCTATTTCTAGTGACATTTATTTATCAATTGTTTGACCTTGGATAAATCACTTATCCTTTGAGCTTTTATCTTTAATATTGGACACAGAGTTTTGTATTCTCTCACAGAGCCAGTGAGTGGCTGTATTAAAATTAAAATTAAACTATATTAGTAACATAAAGAGGTAAACACTTTCAAAATGTAGGAAAGTACAGATAAAAGTGTTAATATGCCAGATGATATGATATCTGATATGTGATATTATTAAATGTATTTTTATATTTATAATTTTTTGAAGTTTGAAATGAAAGCAGTTGCTAGTTTCTTCATGTTCAACAGTGTATGACGGGATTGGCATAAATGGTTTCTATGTAATTTGACAGAAGTGGCACTTTGTAAATTAGACCGAATATGATAATGTGAGAGTATACAATGCTTTCCTCTCCTCAGCTAAATCACCTTGAGGAACCACTATTGGAGAATGTATTGGATGAGCACATATTAGGTTAACTAATAAGTAAATAAATGTGTATGGGTATCATTAAAGATAAATGTATCAAATCCCAGACCCAAAAAAAAAAAAAAAAATTTCTGCTGACTTCATGCAGCATGATAAATAGTTACACTAGCTTTCAAAATATGTGGAAGAAAAGAATATATATAGATTGCTAAAAAACACATGAAAGAATGCTCAACATCACGAATCATTAGAGAAATGCAAATCAAAACTACAGTGAGGTATCACCTCACACCGGTCAGAATGGCCATCAGCAAAAAATCTACAAACAATAAATGCTGGAGAGGGTGTGGAGAAAAGGGAACCCTCTTGCACTGTTGGTGGGAATGTAAATTGATACAGCCACTATGGAGAACAGTATGGAGGTTCCTTAAAAAAATAAAAATAGAACTACCATATGACCCAGCATTCCCACTATTGGGCATATACCTTAAGAAAACCATAATTCAAAAAGAGTCATCCACCCCAATGTTCATTACAGCACTCGTTACAATAGCCAGGGCATGGAAGCAACCTAGGTGTCCATAGACAGATGAATGGATAAAGAAGACATGGCACATATATGCAATGGAATATTAGCCATAAAAAGAAAGGAAATTGAGTTATTTGTAGTGAGGTGGTTGGACCTAGAGTCTGTCATACAGAGTGAAGTAACCCAGAAAGAGAAAAAAAAAATACCATATGCTAACACATATATGGAATCTAAAAAAAAAAAAAAAAAGATTCTGACGAACCTAGGGGCAGGACAGTAATAAAGACACAAACGTAGAGAATGGACTTGAGGACATGGGGAGGGGGAAGAGTAAGCTGGGACGAAGTGAGAGAGTTGCCTTGACATATATATACTACCAAATGTAAACTAGATAGCTATTGGGAAGCAACTACATAGCAGAGGGAGATCAGCTTGGAGCTTTGTGACCACGTAGAGGGGTGGGAAAGGAAGGGTGGGAGGGAGATGCAAGAGGGAGAGGATATGGGGATATATGTATACATATAGCTGATTCACTTTTTTATACAGCAGAAACTATCACAACATTGTAAAGCAATTATACTCCAATAAAGATGTTAAAAATATACATGTGGAAGATAACATATAATTACATATGCAGAGATACTAAAAAACTGTGGGGTGCTTGGGATCAACTGATTTTACCACCTTAAATATGAAAATAAATATATAAACCGAGGCTTTGTGTACCATATATATGAACATAAAGGGAAACTTTTTCAGAATCTTATTTTTTTTTTTTTTACATTAAGAAAAATTAAAGCCTAGGAGAGAGCTTTAAATCATCTAAATATCTTCTTCAAAGGCAAGGCATAAAAGCATCAGGCTAAGGTATGCATCGTTTGATAGCATGATGCATAAAAGAATCAGGCCAAGGTATGCGTTGTTTGATAGCATGATTGCCACCATCGTTATTCCTAATTATTCTTGACATTTTGTCCATTATACAATGAGGCTCCTTGGAGGATGGAATAATAAGCTGGAAGTGAGGGCTAGCTAATTATCTATATTGTATAAAAAAGTTTTGGTATTGTAGATGAAACATCAATTATGTAAATTGGTGATAAACCCTGACAGTAGAAATATATCTTGGAAATGACTCTTAGGCTCAAGTTTAGAAATCTTGTCATCATCTCTTTCTTCTCCTCTATAAACCAGTAAAGTCTCATTTGCAGCAAGAAATATATACAAGAGTAGTTTGAATGAACTACATCATAAGGAACTACTTTGCAAAATATAATCACCTTTTAAGCTTACAAATATAGTGGTTTTATAAATTGATTTTTTATGTGGGATAATTATATATAATGTTCTTGTCTACCTTGAAAATCAATAATCATTACTTAGGATTTGTTCATATTAAACAAGAAAATGGTAGTTAACTTTATAAACGATTTCATATACATAGTTGTAAATTCTTGTACATGCTTAACCCAGAATTTGGGCCATATTATGCTATTGGGATCTGAATGTGGTTGTTACAAAAGTCATTTGCATTGGAACTTTACCAAGACACCCTTAGGCAAAGGTTAACTTATGAAAAGAATTAGCTTACCTATAATGCTGGAAATGAAGTTGGTGTTTTTACATGATCTTATAACAACAAACTAGAAAATGAAGATTATCCTTGTTTCACTGGGAATTTTATCATATTTTGCAATTTTTAACAACAACAGTTTGTAGTCCTTGCTTACAATCTACTCTTGAACTCTTTTTTTTTTTGGATTTATAGATTATGTTAATGAATGCAGGAACGTGTCTTTTTGTTTGTTTGTTTTTGGTTTGGGTTTTTTTTTTTAAGAATTCTGTGAATAAAGGAGAAATTTTTATCAACTGGAACAATCTCATCAACTACCTATACCTACAGCTGGGCAAATATAACAAGCCAAGTGTGGTCAGACTGCCAGGTCCCAGTCTGTCCTCTGGACCTTTCCGTCAGTGTTAACATCTCAACCAGATAAGGTACTGCTAGCTTAGGGAGCATATAGACATGGGAGGTGTTTTGGTTGCTCAATGAGTAGGTGGGACAACTTCTGGAATTTAGTTGGGGACAGGAATACTCATTTAGAGAACAGTCTGTAAATGATAATTTGCCCCAAACTGCATACCAGTTCTTGTGGGTTCTCAGGACAGAATTTGGTATACAGAGAAAATTCTGGAAATTCAATATCTATTAACTTGTATCTAAAAGTGAAAAAAAAAAAAAACTTTGCAATATTGATATACAGAATAATATAATGTGAATAATTATGTGAATAATTCTTAAAGTGAATAAACATGCATATTCTTCCATATATCCTCAGATTTACCAATAGGAGTTTTCAATAAAATAAAATAAATCAATAAAATAATGTTTGAAGCTCTTTGCTTTAGAAAAGCAAATATATATGAAATTATACATATGTGATAATGAGCATACTCCCAGGATAATCAGTGAAGTTTATTGATGGATTTATCAGGACATTTCTTTGATTAGCTTCAGGATGAAGGTAAAGAGTTTTTGTTGTTGCTGTTGTCGTTGCTGTTTTTGCATTTCTTTTCCTTTTCCTGGAGTCAAAACCCCTTCTGCTTGACTTGTTCAGGAGAATTGCATCAGTGAAGATTCAGTCAGAGAAGTAGACTATATACATGCATGTATAAACACAAACTTACAAACAGAAGCAGGGCTTATTAAGAGATTTGACCTTATGCAATTGTGTGATCTAGTTAAGAGTCTCTCTAAGGTTGTTGTCTTCACATCTGATACTGGAGGTTAAAGTTCACAGAGCAGGTTGACACATTACAAAGCCACATCACATAGTCATTGGGACAATGAACTGTGTCTCCCCCTCTGAGGCTTAAATGATGTATCCAATCTATTCTCATAGGATAGGGATATATTCTGAAGAGGAGTGTGTTGCATGATTTGTAATAGGCCAACAGCAGGCAATGTAAATATGAGTTGTAAATGGTTATACGACTCTGAGGAAATATAGTCTCAATTCTCAGGTATACAGTTATCTATAGAATATCTATAGATATTCTAGATATAGGTATCTATAGATATCTATAGACTCAATTCCTTAAGGATTAAATTAATTTAATGCAATATGTTATTTAGATTTATTTAAAATTTCGTGGCTAAAGTAATACGTGGAATACTTAAGCAATAGAACATGACAAGCAATGCAGTACTTCTGATTAATGAACTTCTTTGGTGCTTCCAATCTACATCAGAAAAGCATTAATCAACTTTACTTCATGGCTTGCTAGGCCTTGTTGAAATTATAAAATGATTAGTCATTATTAATATTTAAATATATTATATTCAGAAATATTAGTAATAACATTTGCATTCTTATTATTAAAACCATGTCTAACACCTGAAAATGTGCTGTTAAATGCATTATTAGATATATGCATATATTTATCTAGGGTAGAGAGCTCTATTATCAGCTATGCAATTCAAGAATTTTAATTGGTAGCGTGTGTTCCATGCAGGCAAGGCTAAAACCTAAACTTGAAATAATAAAAGTGATAAGATTTTGAGCTGAAATACAACACATACACACACACACATAATTGTTATTGTAGATTTTAGTTACAACTATAAAAGGCACCTAGAACTTACTTCTCTTATAGGACTTAAACTGCTATGTAATTGTTTACTTACTTGTATTGGTCCCCACCAAAATGCAGGATATAATAATTGAGGGCAGTTTGTACAAATGATTGGTGTACAAAAACTTTGGTGACAATGTAGTACAGTATTTGGGGGGAAAGAAAAACAGCTTCTCATACCTTCCCTAAAAGTTACCTCTACAGGTTATCAAATCCTTCATTTTAAAAATAGGGGACCTAAAGGAGGTAACCTAAAATTATCTTCCTCTCTAAATTTTTACGAACTGTGATTTTACATGAGTTCTAACTTTCCTTCTCCTTTTTATTAAATAAATGTGGAAGAGACACATAAAATAAATTTCATATTTTTAAAGAGAAGGAGAAGAAAGAAACACAAACAATATGATAGCTCTGCCCACTGGTTCATTATGTGGATCTGCAGTGATCCTACAATAGGCACCTGAATTTTACTAATTCTCTAGAAGTTTCTCTCAAATGACTGTCACTTTTCTCCTACATTACAGGTAAAAGCTGCTAAGTAAATCCCTTTTGCATTGTTTGATTAAGTAAAATCTGTAAGGGGAGAGAAAAACCAACTTCCTTCACATGCTTAACTAACCATTAGATTATGTGGAGTTGTTGGCAGAGAATGGTGCTTGTGCCCTCACCAAGGCATTCAATCATAGAATAAATTATATTTTTCCAGATAAAATTGAAGTCAATTGATCCTCTCTTAGAGTTTACTGGACAGGGGTCCTCTCAGCATTTCCCTCTAAACTGACTGAGGAGGAGATTAGCAAGTAGGAGAAAGTTTAGCACACAGATAGGGTTTAACACTAGAAGAGTGGGAGGGGAGGAAGCAGGATTGGACAGACGGTGGAGTTAGGCTGTGATGCAGTCTCAGTGACCACCTCGGATGACTCAGAGACCACTCAGATCTCTGAATCTGGGATGGACCTTTAGAGTTATTCTGAATAAGAGCAACAGAGTCGGGTGGCTATAACTGCATATGAATCAGCCATTGGTTTCAGGCCATCTTGGGAAGCCAACATGACATTGAGGAGGATAATGTGATTCAGGCAAGGCAGTCCTGAAGAGGACTGTCAGCTGAGAGCTGTCTGGAGGCAACATTCCCATCAGCTGGAGGAGTATGCCCTTCAGTCCTAAAGGGGCGAGGTGTTAGAGAGCCTACCTCAAAACTTTGGCACCTCTGCCTCATGCACTTCCGCATCTCCTTTTAATACCTATTTTCATTCTCTTTGTTTGGAAGCTGAACAAACTGAGCTAATTGGTAAAGACTACTGAATTTTGGATTCTGTTTACCAAATTAATAAACAATATTTTTATCCATAAAAATATTAGATTAGGAAAATAAATTTTAATAACAATAAAGAAAACAGAAGAACAAGAAAAGGGTCCAAATCAAATCAGATCAAAACAACTAAAAATAATAGAGCAATATGTGACTAAATCATGAGACTATTATCTGATATTCAAGATAAGGGATTTCAAGAAGAAATTGTTTTCTCCTTATTGGTGTTCCTTGAAGATTTTAGACACATATGATTTGATGGAGCCACATGCAGGAATGCATCCTGAGCAGTATACTGCTGCTGGGCCAGGATTCATGCCAGAATGGACAGTTCCATTTTAACAGTCTAAAAACACTTGAAAATAATTAGACATAGTATTAGAATGAGACCAGGCATGTCACATTTTGAATTACAAGTTAACATTCCGTTTTATCTCAATGTAATGTTAAATAAAGATGTTCCACTCATATGAGACAGGAGTGAATTGATTGTTGAAAAAAAGAGAAAAAAGTCAAAACTGAAGTCTTTCTGTAAAGTATTTTTTTTTAATATTTGGAAAATAGCCTGTAAATAATCAATAAATGTTAAACTTAGTGGAAATACAGTTTTGGTGGTATCTTTTTACAGTAATGTTGCATTAAAATTAGTCTATGTGTATAAAAGTCATTACAGGCACTTAGGCCTACTGTAGAATTTATCAGTTCACAGCAAAACTGGTTGCTTTTAGACACCTCATCACAAAACTGTATATTCACTGATGGCAGGAATAATGTCTTTATAAATGTAAGACAAAATAATCTTGTAGAAATCTTGTGCTGATGTTTAAATAATTCCTGGTAAGTAAAAATTGTATTTTTGTAGATGAAGTTGTCTTAGGGTTATTCTTTCTCCCACTAGATCTGAAACCCCGGGGGGCAGGGGCCTATTGGTATTTGTCTAGGTAGCTGTTGAGCCTAGCATAAGACCTATCACACTGTGGGTACCTAGGCAATGTCCATGAAACTATCAATGAGTTAATAATTATGTTCTGTAATACCTGGACAGAGGAGCAAGATTTCCCACAATAGGAAAGAGGAAAGAGTGGTATTTTACAGCTCTTTTTCAACCAGGAATACTTCAGAACATTGTCTTTCAGGGATGTACCCCTAACCCTCCCAAGAGCATAAGGACAAGACAATGCTGGTTACTATGAACAGTCATAGAAATATCATAGCAACTTTGAGTCTTATCTGAGGTAACAAAAATATTTTTCTATCTATGTAAGCTTGATATATGGAAATAATTTTAAAATATTAAGAAAATAATGGATTCTTGCCAATAGGGAGGCCTTAGATTATGCCCTCTCTAATAAGGATATAAAATTTTTCTTTAGTATTCTTTCAAGATATTTAACTAAGATACATTTAATTTTCACTCTAACATTGTAAGCTATTTCAGACTATGTAATATAAAGTTGGTAAAGACATAATGTTAAAACCACGTTGTACAAGGGAAGTCCAGTTCAAGGAGAATTAAAAATAAAATACAATATAATAAGAGAAGGGAAATAAGTTGAAAAGATATATTTTTGGAAGACCAAGAAATCAGTCAAGATATAGAACCTGTTCTTCACCTCACATGTTTCCTCATTATTCAATCAAGTTAATCATCTCCATGCCCCATAGATGAACACTCTTGTGATTTCTGTGTTGAATTTTATCTCAATTTACCTCTCTCACACATTAATTTAGAGATGCAAAAGCCATAACATTGATATAACTGAATTTCATATGTGTTAATATAAACAAAAGGAAATTTTAGGATGTGGTAGTTTTTTTCTGTGTAGCTGTGTGTGTGTTGTATGTGTATGCATATGCAAACAATCAACACAATTTTTATAAATTTTAAATAAAGGAATAAGACAATTAAAGCTTTATCTAAAAAGCATTTTATTTAAGGGTTAGATTTAATTTTTCAACTATTTTTGTATTCCATGGTCTTATAGAATAAATGCAAATATTTTTAGAAGTAAAATGGGATACATTAATTGAAAGAAATCTTTCAAGGATAAGATGGCTGATAAATTAAAACTATTGAGTGTTGAAGTAGGCATAAATAAATAGAATAATACCAGAGTAAATAATGGAATCTTTGTATATCACAACCACAATGAATTAATAAATACAGTGCAAGGTTGGAAAGATGAAAGCAGCAGAAACTTTCTTATGAAGAGTCACTTATTTTTGCAGTTAGTAGGGAATTATTTTCAGATGTTTTGTTATTTATGACACTGGCTAAAGCATTTTATTAGCTCTCATATCAATCATGTAAGGGGTTGCTTTTTGTATTTGCTCAAAATGGCAAGTGCTGGAGTCAGAAGACCTGAGTTTTTATCTTGACCCTAGCATTTGCTAAATGTGTAATCTCTCTGTGTTCAGTTTCCTTATCTTAAAACAGGAATAATAATCATACCGCCCTCAGAGGATTGTTTTGAGCATTAAATGAAATAAATTATATATGTAAAGCTATTAGCACAGTGCCTAGCACTAAACACGTCCCAGTAAATGTCTGATGTTTCTGTTGCCATTGTCATTGCTACAAGGCATGCAATAAAGAATAAAAGAAATATTTTACATGGAGGAATTTATCTTCATGCCTAATCAGTGAAAAATTCATTCCTTCCTTCAAAAAGTGTTATTGAGAGCACACTGTGTATGAAGCACTGTGCTAATGGAGTGTCAGAATGGATGCTATATTGTCTCTATTCTAGAGAAGTACCTGGTCTAGTGAGGGAAGCAGGCATGTAAAGTGGTATTACAATATGATGAGATAAATGCTATAATAATAATATATCCCAAGTTCTATATATTGCAACACAATAGATGTTGGCCTTGACTTGTGAGAAAATAAATGTAGAGAAATTTTATTTGGCTAATGTCTTAAAAGATGATCAAGAGACTTCCAAACTTGGGGATGGGAAGGAAGAAGCCAGAAGGAGGATATTGTCACAGGATTCAGTATAGACAAAAGCAATGAGATATAGAAGAGTCTGGTCCACCCAAACAATGTCAAGCGTCATGTGGAGAAGTAGGCACAGAATGAAAGGGAGCGGGAGAAGCAGCTTGGTAACTTATCATAGAGTCTTGGGTGTGAAATTCATCCTGGTGTCTCCTTTATTGTTGTCACAATAAACTCAGTTATCTCTTCTTATATGGTGACTTCAGAGAACGACATTGTATAATTAATTAATACTTATTTAATTTATAAGAATTTAGGGCTTCTTTTACTCAAACAAGAATGGACATTGAATATAAAGGGATGAGAAAATTATCTACTATTTGACAGCCTTCAACTGTGCTTCTCAAACTGATTAGTTTTGACACAATTTTGACAATTTTAATAATCAATTATGTACATAAATCACATATTAAAAGCAGCTGAAACTTTCACCAATCTCTTTAAAAATCTATTTTTACTTGCATAATTAAGTAATTATTCACTGCATTTTGAAAAAAAACCGCATCCATTGCGAAAATAATTTGTTCAGTGCAGTTTTTTAATGTTTTCAAAAAGTTCTCAGTAGAGTTTACTATCTCAAATGGAAATATCTTCCTTTTCTCAGCATCAAAACAAATGTAAACCATTCTCTTATAGCACTTATGATGTTCCATCATATGTTGGAGTCATTTATTGTATTTGAGAGGGGCCCATGAAACTCTAGGTATATATCACCTCATGCACAAACCCTTTAGGAACTAAGCAGACAGATATTTCCTTGGGAACACACTGGCATGCTTTGTCTCATTTGACCCTGGAATACTTGTCACAGTTGATTTGAACAAGGAAGATTGACACTTAGCCCTAATAATTAAGCAGATTTGAATAAGGACCTAGACTCTACAATTTTAACAAGCTCTGATGCAATGCACCATACTGGTCCAAAGCCATATTTTACAAAGTAAAGACTTAAAGGGGATGTGATTCAGCCAGTTCTTACTGAGGTTTATTTTCAAGTATGGGGATGGGAATGGAAATGTGGAAGGTATTAAATTATAAAGCAATTCATTCCCTCCTTTGTTGAGAATTACTTGTATTAGTGGAGAATGTCAAAGACAGGAGTGTGTAAATGTAATTCTTATAAACAGTTTACAGGGAAAAATAATTTGAGAGTCCATAGCAAAGAATAGAAAGCCAAGTTCGTCTGTTGGTTCCACAATGCCCCAGAAGAATAAGACATCAATGAGCCCAAATGAATAAAACTCTGTGATAACTTACATTAGAACAACCATAAGTGAGATAAACAATTATTTTTAAAAATTAGAATTTCATTTATCTATTAGTATCTAGTATTTTGCAGAACTTCTACCTTCTGTTTTTCATCAGGTTTTCTTCTGTAATGGCAATTTCATTAACTACTAAAACCTCTAAAAAATTTGGACATTAAAGATGAAAATGGTTATCTATAGCATTGCTTCTGGAAAAGGGGTTCAAATTGAAAAGGACACATTTAAGTAATATGCAACAATTGTTTAGACGTTTTTTTCTCAAAATTATAAATTTTCCAATTAATTTATCAATTCGATTTCAAGTGTGACAGGATTACATTTTTGTTTTTCATGTAACAAGGCAATAGAAAGAAATCTATAAAAGGTAGATAAGCAATGCAGTGATTACCTTTCTATAAAGCCAGTTGTAATGCAGACTCAAATAGCTATTCTAGATTTGTTAGTAATAAGGTGTTTTATGTGGGATTAGAATATTTGGTTAAAGTATTCTACAGCTCAGACCTTAAAAATATCACCTTCATATCCCATTCATGCATATACTTTGGAAAATTCAGTTTCATATATATTCATAAAATCAAGATTTTTTAAAAAGCTTTACATGTTGGTTTCTCAATCACTTGTAAATTTATTTCAATCTTCTTTTTCCCCTATATGAACAACATGCCTGATACATAGATAGCTTGTGAGGTGTACATCATTAATATGTGGACCCTCTTTTCTCTAATTGCAGGATGAGGCTCACTGAATCTCTTCTTCATACCCTAAAGAGAGAAAAAAAATCCCACAATTTCAATATACTGTACTTCTTAGTAGATGCTGATATTGGGAAAGAGCACCAGAACTACTTTTATAACTATAGAAACATACTGATTCATCATTTAAGTAGTTCTACTTTAGTTCATTACACACATAAAAGTAAAATCATCTAGTTTAGGAGTTGGAAAAGCTTTATAGGTGTATTAGCAATACATGTGCATTAAATTCATGAAAAACTCAAGGTGGTTTTGAGATGACATTTAAAGTTTTGACAAAGTTTGATCAATCTTTCTTACATATTCCACATGGTCCAATTAGTTTCATTTTAAGTTTTGTATTGACTTCTAGCAAGAGTTTTGTATCTTTGTAGGTGTTTTTACTAAGATTACACATTAGTTCAAATATTTAAACTATTAGTTAAAACAACCACATATACATCCACTGATATCTATATATACAGCATTTTCAGTATTAAAATACATAGCTATTACATGTCTTGTATTTTTATTACTTTTTTTATTATGTGTTTCCTATTTAGTTACCTCTCAGTGAAACAATTTTGGTGGAAAAATGTTTTTTAATATCATTATGAAATTCTATCAGTTTTGCAGGGAAAATATGTGCATAGATGTTAAGTGCACATTCAAAATTGGTGGTACTTAACTATGTCCAACAATGGAGATCTGTTTTAAGTGTGCACATCGTAATTATTTAAAGCTCTGTACATTCGGCATGTACTACGTTAGCACATGCCCTTCACAGTGCAAGTGTTTCCTGTGAGTGGTGCATGAGTACCTGTTGATAAATCTTTGGTAGCACTTAAGCACCTAATGGAGGTTTGGGGTACAGAGACTATGAAGTGTTTTAATGAATCATGAGATTTTTAAAAGTAGCATTGATGCCAAGCTCTATATCTGTGAAGTGATTTGCATTCTCATTTTCAGGTAAGAGAACTTGAACCCTGGAGTGGTAAAATGAACCATGAATGACTACTTCAGAGAGTGAATAGAGAGTAAAGCATATTTCCCAGCACACCATTTACATAGACATATTTCTAAAGTAACAAATTCAATGGAGTAATTAATACCAAAACGTTCCTGTATTCAGCAAAGCTTTATCAAAAATAGATCAAATAATTCTGGATCAAAACAAATGCTGTCTTGGTGGGTGGTAGATGTCATTAAGTGGCATTTGTTCTGAGTTGACCAGATCCATTTCTTATCTGTTGAGTTAGCTAACATATTAATACTTAATTAACACACTTAATAATGTGTATTGAGGACCAACATTAGCTAACAGATCTGTTGAGTTATCGCACATTTCTCTTTTGTTAATTATGCATTATTTGTCTCATTCAGGTCTACATTGAGTTCCTTGAGGGAAGGAAGAGGCAATGGTTTATTAATCTTCATGTTCACATAAAGTGCCTCTACATAATAGGTAATTAATAATTATTTGTTGAATATATATCTTGATGTAATTTGACAATTCTGAAAGGAATTCACCTATGGTATAAAAAATCAATGGATGTGAAGCTTGGATAATTAGAATCTCATAGATATGAGATTCTTAAGTAGTCAGAGTATTAATATGCCCTAGATAATGACCCTGAAAACACTGATAACAATATATGTCCCCTATGGGTGAGTATCTTCTTTGTACTCTTTGATAATCAAGGTCATTTATAGGGGTAGAGGAGTAAGTTGAGTCTCCTCCTCACAAAGAAAAGCATGTTCTTAGCTGATACCCAGTCTAAAAGCCACAAGTGATAACATGCATTTCTTCTTCCCATTACATGGCTACATAGATGTGCCTTGTGTATAAATGCAGTTAGACACCAGTACAGTTTTTTGTTAGCAAGCCATAGCGAACTATAGGTAGTTGCCAAATTACTTCCTCTTGATGAGAAATAAAAGAGAATACTGACAAGAACTTTAGGGAGAATAATAATTTATAGCAATTAAATTTTCATTTTTATGTACTTAATAATGTGTATTGAGGACCAACATTATTTGTTCAGATAAATCAAGGCATAACCTGATGTTACTGTGAAGTTGCTTAGATAATTCATTTAGCATCTCTTTCTTAACCTGCTCCTAAAGTGTGTGTGTGTGTGCACACACACGTGCACGCACATGCACGGTATGCTTTAGGCTTGCCCTTAAGTGACAAGTCTACTCTGAATTTTGAAGGGCCAGAACTTTGCGATGCAGTTTTCCCAGGAAAGTCTATGTTCTAGAATTCCTGTTTCAAACAGCACACAGTACAAATAATTGAGTTCTATAAGACAATTCATTTGTAATGGTAGAAGATACTTTTATTTATTTTTTAATCTTTTTATTATTATTAATTTTTATTGGAGTATGGTTGATATACAATGTTGTGTTAGTTTCTGCTATACAGCAAAGTGAATCAGTTATACATATACATATATCCACTCTTTTTTAGATTCTTTTCCCATATAGGTCATTACAGAGTATTGAGTAGGGTTCCATATACTATACAGTAGGTTCTTATTAGTTATCTATTTCATATACAGTAGTGTGTATATGTTAATCCCAATCTCCCAATTTATCCCTCTCCCCCGTCTTCCCTGGTAACCATAAGTTTGTTTTCTACATCTGTGACAATTTCTGTTTTGTAAATAAGTTCATTTGTACCATTTTTTTTTTGATTCCACATATAAATGATATCATATGATATTTGTCTTTTTTTGTCTGACTTACTTCACTCAGTATGACAATCTCTAGGTCCATTCATGTCCTTGCAAATGGCTTTATTTCATTCTTTTTTAAGGCTGAGCAATATTCCATTGTATATATGTACCATACCTTCTTTATCCATTCATCCATCAATGGACATTTAGGTTGCTTCCATGTCCTGGCTATTGTAAATAGTGCTGCAATGAACATTGGGGTGCATGTATCTTTTTGAATTATGGTTTTCTCTGTATATATGCCTTGGGATTGCTGGATCATATGGTAGTTCTATTTTTAGTTTTTTAAGGAACCTCCATACTGTTCTTCATAGTGGCTGTACCAATTTACATTCCTACCAACAGTGTAGGAGGGTTCCCTTTTCTTCACACCCTCTCCAGCATTAATTGTTTGTAGATTTTTTGATGATGTCCATTCTGACTGGTGTGAGGTGATACCTCATTGTAATTTTGATTTGCATTTCTCTGATAATTAGTGATGCTAAGTATCTTTTCATGTGCTTTTTCGTCATCTGTATGTCTTCTTTGGAGAAAACTGGACAGCTACATGTAAAAGACTGAAGTTAGAACTTCTCTAACACCATACACAAAAATTAACTCAAAATGGATTAAGGACTTACATGTAAGACTGGATACTATAAAACTCTTAGAGGAAAACATAAGCAGAACATTCTCTGACATTAATCGCAGCAAGATCTTTTTTGTTCCGCCTCCTAGAGTAATGAAAATAAAAACAAAAATAAATAAAAGGGACCTAGTTAAACTTAAAAACTTTTACACAGCAAAGGACACCATAAACAAAATGAAATGACAACACACAGAATGGGAGAAAATATTTGCAAATGAAGCGACTGATAAGGTATCAATCTCCAAAATATACAAACAGCTCATGCAGCTTAATATTAAAAAGAAGATACTTTTTAAAAAGACACTAAAGAATCTGAATATTTCTACTAGTAGAAATTTAGTATTTACTAGGTGTCAGGAAGTGTGCTTGGATATGGACACCAGGACAATCCCTCCCAGTCTTCAAGATAACCCTTCATTTCTAAAGCAATTTTTCCTTTTCAGATACATGTAAAATAATAATATAAGGTTTTTTGGTCGGCTTTAAATCTGAGTTTCATAGAGTATGAGGTTATTCTGAAAATTTGAGGTATCTATACCCTGACGGACACTTTTTAATCTACTTTGGAATGAACCTTTATATAAATAGATATTCAACTGCCAGATATGTATTTTTACTTAGATAACGTGGAATGAACAAGGACAGGGATTCTCTCAATTTCTTCTAGCTGTGCCCAAATAAATATATTTTAACTGTGGTTAATTATTATCATTCTTTATTACTACTTCATTTCACAATACTTTTGAACATACCAGTTAAAATTTATTTTTTAAAGGTTTAAATTGTAGCTACTAATGTCACTTGAAGAGTCTCTAAAATCAGCAACAAGTTATAGCCAAGGAAATTTGATTCCACTAGGAAAAGAAAATCCTCTGTAGCATGTGCAATTTGCCTCAATGGTTGCTTGTGTTTAGTCTTGCGATCCATTTTATATTTAAGATTTTAAAGCTTTGTTCATTTACTTATGTACTTATAAAATTATTGGAGTGACTTGTATGAATGCTATATATGATCATCCAGCCAATTTTAGTCTTACCATCTAAAAGAAAAGCTGCTAAAATATGCTTGTTTCTGAGACATGTTGGTTTTCCTACTTTTCTTTATGTATGTGTACATACACATACCAAATTTCAGTAAGAATCAAGACCCTTAATATGTTATTTTCATGACCTCAGTAACTGAATATTAACTATTTATGTTAAAAATGTCATTAGGTATGAGGCAAAGATTAATGTTCATCTTACAGTTGAATAGTAAAAAAATGAATGTTTAATAATTCATAGTTAAATATATCATGGATATTAATATAATGGAATGTTACATATGGAAGATATTTGTGACAGAATGTTAATTGAGAAAATTTGAATACACATACATATATACAAATAAATGCACATATGTCCACACACACACACACACACACGCACGCACATGTATGCCTCAAGTTTACAATGTGTGTGTGTAAAAAATGGAAGAAGTATCTCAATACATAAAACAGCTATCTTCTATAGATGGAGAGATTATAGAACTGTCATTCTGGATATGGCACACGACTGCTGCTGCCAAGATCCTAAATATTTAGTGAATTCACATTCAGGAAGAAGAATTATCTTTATATTGTCTCTCTGTCCCCATCTGCTCCACTTTTTCTATAGAGAAAAGCAAGATGACAGATGTATACATAGGAACCCACTCTAGAAATATTAAATATTTAACAAAAAATGAATGCCAAGTAATTTATATAGAAATTTGCAGTTTATGTAGCTTTAACCACTCTTTATTTCTCAGATACAATTTTTTTGATTTATATAGATAGGCCTTTAATTACACTCATATGAATGTATTTACTTATTATCAAACTTTGTCCTTAAATGACACTAAAACAATTTAAATTTCCCTGGACACCACAGGTTCCTGATCATTACATATTCCACTACAAAGCATATTTTCCAGATCATGAGATGCTATTTATTAAATAGATATTTTTAAATAGTATGGAAATATAAAATTACAATTGAATATTATTTTTAAATTTATATATTACAATTTTCTTGGTCCAGATTTCTTCCTCTTTTTTTTCTTCCAATTGTATTGAGATGAAATTGACATACAGCACTGTATAAGTTTAAGGTGTACAGCATATTGATTTGATTTATATACATCATGAAATGATTACTACAACAAATTTAGTGAACAGCCATTATCTCATATGGATACAATATTAAAGAAATAGAAAAAATATATTTTCCTTGTGTTGACAACTTTTAGGATTTACACGTTTCATATGTAAAATGCAGCAGAGTTAATGATATTTATCATGCTGTACATTACCTCCATAGTCCTTATTCATCTTATATCTGGAAGTTTATACCTTTGTCCAGTACGCTGTCCTCGAACCTCCACTTCTGGTAACCACAAATCTGATCTTTTTTTCTTCAGGATTTTTTTTTTGAGTGTTTTTGAAGTATAATGGATCTACAACACTATGTTAGTTCCTGTTACACAACATAGTGACTTGATATTTCTATACATTTCAAAATGATCACCACCATAACTATAGTTACCATCTGTCACAGTAAAAAGATATTACCCACTGTACATGTTATACACGGAGTTACTTTCTCATAAATACAAAATGAACTAAATACTTACATGTAAAACCTAAAACCATAAAACTTCTAGAAGAAAACTTAGGCAGTATGCTTTTTGACATTGGTCTTAGTAAATTTCTTTGGTTATGTCTCCTCAGGAAAGGGAAACAAAAACAAAAATAAACAAATAGGACTACAGCAAACTAAAAAGTTTTCACACAGTGAAGGAAACTGTCAACAAAACAAAAAGATCACTTACTGAATGGGAGAAGATATTTGCCAATGCTATATCAGACGAAGGGTTAATATTCAAAATATGAAAGAACTCATACAACTCATCAAAAAAGTGAATAACCCAATTAAAAAATGGGCAGAGAATATAAATAGACATTTTTCCAAAGAAAACATAGAGATGGCCAACAGGCACATGAAAAGATGCTAACATTACTAATCATCAGGGAAATGCAAATCTAAACCACAATGAGATATCACCTCACACCTGTCAGAATGGCTATTGTCAAAAAGACAACAAGTGTTGGCGAGGATGTGGAGAAAAGAGAACGCTAGTGTACTGTTGGTGGGAATGTACATTGATGCAGCCATTATGAAAAACAGCATGGAGATTCCTCAAAATATTAAAAACAGAGCTACCATACAATCCAGCAATTCCACTCCTGGGTATGAAGAAAATGAAAACGCTAATTCAAAAATATATATGTAACCCTATGTTCATTGCAGCATTATTTACAATTGTCAAGATGTGGAAGCAACCTGTGTGAATGGATAAAGAAGATATGGCATATAAATAAATGGAATTGTACTCATCCATACAAAGAATGAAATGTTTCAATTTGCAACAACATGGATGGACCTAGAGGGTATTATGCTAAGTGAAATAAGTCAGATAGAGAAAGACAAATACTTTATGATTTTAATTATATGTGGAATAGAAACAAAAATAAGAACAAACATAACAAAACAGAAACAGAGTCATAGATACAGAGAGCAAACAAGTGGTTGCCAGAAAGGAGAGGGGGAGGGAGAGGAGAGAAATAGGTGAGGGAGATTAAGAGGTACAAACTTCCAGTGCAATACATATTTCTTCATTTTTAAACATTCATTTATGTATGTATTTCATATATTATAACCTATTCTACACATATTTACACAGATAACTCTTTTACATGACTTAAAATACACTTGTAAGAAAAAAATTGTAAGGAATAGAAACAAAAAATCAAGGTTAACATGGAAAACAAATGTGCAAATTTTTATGGACAAAAATTTTTTTCTCTGAAAAAAACCCCAAATTTGGTATTAAGGTTTTTGATAACCAAATGGACTGCAATACATGATCCTGTTACATACTTACATTTTCCAAAATCAAAGTATATCTAAAAAAATATTCTCATGAAACAAGTTTTATAGTGGAAATTTATATATATTGAGGATACTAAATATTATGTTGAATAACATTTTTATGTTAACAATAAACACAGAAACAGACTACATGTAAACAGTCTTTACAATTATTATCAATAAAACCTTGTATCACTGTTACTTAAAAACATTTACCAAATGCAGGGAAAGCAGCATCAAGATTGAAGCCTGTGGTTTCTAATTCCTCTTGCCCAATAAAAATGAGACTATGCCTGGAAGACAAATCCGTAACTAATAAAGAAGCTATGGAATAATACTATTACTGACTCTTCACTCTCTGTTAACTCAGGAAATACAACATTGTAGATAAAAGCTGAGGTTGGATATTGAAAGAGCTGGATTTGGGTTTATGTTTTGCTATTTATGTTTTACCTGGATTTTTTAAGGTCCTGAAAACTTTAATTTCTGTATCTTTAGGATTTCTGTTCATTTATCTACCTCCAGATATCTATGTCTATATCCATATCTATTCCTTTATCCATATATATATATCTATAATAGTTCATAGTTCATATCTTCAGGATTGAAAAGGGAATACCAATTTACCTGTCATTTTGTATGTTTGATTCCAGAGGTAAATGTTCATTAAAAAAAAATAGTTTCTAGTACCTGCTTGTCAATCAGACATTACTCATATTGCACAAGTATGTTTTAATATCTCACAATACTTTCACAGTGTTATGTATGTGACTATAATTGAAAAAAAACTACTTTTTAAAAATAAAAATCCACAAATTAAAAAAGCCATTTTTAACAACTTAAAATCATTGGTTCTTAATTGTTGGTCCTTTAGTTAATTTTGGCTTTTATTATCCTTATTTCTTTAAATAAATATATTATTATTTTGTTTTACAAGTGTATATATTGTACAAGTCTTGCATTACCTATATATAGAAGGCTTATCCTCAGTCACTAGTTTTACTTAAACCATTTCTTAAGATGGAACATGACGTCTCTTCACGCAGCTCCCTATGAGCAAGTGAAACAAGACTAAGTGCAAAGGAATAAAAGGACATCAGAGAGTCCAGGAGTCTGTGTGACCTGGTGGGACCCCTTGCCCAGGATATCCCTTGCCTTGCTTATGCCTGACCGTGTGGCTGACAGGGTATTGGTGCTCTGGCCGGGCATAAGGCCTTAGCCTCTGAGGTGGGAGAGCTGAGTTCAGGACATTGGAACCCCAGAGACCTCCCGGCCACACGTAATATCAATTGGCAAGAACTCTCCAGAGATCTCTGTCTCAATGCAAAGACCCAGTGCCACTCAAGGACCAGGAAGCTCCAGTGCTGGACACCTCATGCCAAACAACTAGCAAGACAGGAACACAACTCCACCTATTAGCAGAGAGGCAGCCTAAAATCATAATAAGTTCACAAACACACCAAAACACAACACTGGAAGTGGTCCTGCCCACGAGAAAGACAAGATCCAGCTTCATCAACCAGAATGCAGGCACCAGTCCTCTCCACCAGGAAGCCTATACACCCACTGAACCAACCTTACCCACTGGGAGCAGATAACAAAAACAATGGGAACTACGAACCTGCAGCCTGCAAAAAGGAGACCCCAAACAGAGTAAAGTAAGCAAAATGAGAAGAAAGAGAAATATGAAGCAGATGAAGGAGTAAGGAGTAAGTAAAAACACACCAGACCAAGCAAATGAAGAGGAAATAGTCAATCTACCTGAAAAAGAATTCAGAGTAATGATAGTAAAGAAGATCCAAAATCTTGGAAATAGAATGGAGAAAATACAAGGAATGTTTAACAAGGACACAGAAGAACTAAAGAGCAAACAAACAGTGATGGAGAACACAATAAATGAAATTAAAAATTCTCTACAAGGAATCAATAGCAGAATAACTGAGGCAGAAGAACACATAAGTGACCTGGAAGAAAAAATAGTCGAAATAACTACTGCAGAGCAGAATAAAGAAAAAAGAATGAAAAGAATTGAGGACAGCCTCAGAGACTACTGGGACAACATTAAACACACCAACATTCGAATTATAGGGGTCACAGAAGAAGAGAGAAAAAGAAAGGGACTGAGAAAATATTTGAAGAGATTATAGATGAAAACTTCCCTAATATGGGATAAGAAATAGTCAATCAAGTCCAGGAAGTGCAGAGTCCCATAACTGATAAATCCAAGGAGAAACATGCCAATATTTATTAAACAAACTATCAAAAATTAAATACAAAGAAAAAATATTAAAAGCAGCAAGAGAAAAGCAACAAATAATGCATGATGGAATCCCCATAAGGTTAACAGCTGATCTTTAAGCAGAAACTCTGCAAGCCAGAAGGGAGTGGCAGGACATATTTAAAGTGATGAAACGGAAAAACCTACAACCAAGATTACGCTACCCAGCAAGGATCTCATTCAGATTCAACAGAGAAAATAAAACCTTTACAGACAAGCAAAGGTAAGAAAATTCAGCACCACAAAACCAGCTTTACAACAAATGCTAAAGGAAATTCTCTATGCAGGAAACACAAGAGATGGAAAAGACCTACAATAACAAAACTAAGACAATTAAGAAAATGGTAATAGGAACATACAGATCGATCATTACCTTAAATGTAAGTACCTTAAATGCTCCAACCAAAAGACATAGACTGGCTGAATGGATACAAAAACAAGACCCATATATATGCTGTCTACAAGAGACCCACTTCAGACCTAGGGAAACATACAGACTGAAACTGAGGAGATAGAAAAAGATATTCCATGCAAATGGAAATCAAAAGAAAGCTGAAAAAAAAAAAAAAGAAAGCTGGACAGGTAATTCTCATACCACAGACAAAATAGACTTTAAAATTAAGACTATTACAAGAGACAAAGAAGGACACTACCTAATGATCAAGGGACCAATCCAAGAAGAAGATACAACAATTGTAAATATTTATGCACCCAACACAGGAGCACCTCAATACATAAGGCAAATGCTAACAGCTGTAAAAGGGGAAATCGACAGTAACACAATCAAAGTAGGGGACTTTAACACCCCACTTTCACCAATGGACAAATCATCCAAAATGAAAATAAATAAGGAAACACAAGCTTTAAATGATACATTAAACAAGATGGACTTAATTGATATTTATAGGACATTCCACCCAAAAACAACAAAATACACTTTCTTCTCAAGTTCTCATGGAACATTCTCTAGGATAGATCATATCCTGGGTCACAAAACAAGCCTTGATAAATTTAAGAAAATTGAAATCATATTAAGTATCTTTTCCGACCACAATGCTATGAGACTAGATATCGATGACAAGAAAAAAATCTGTAAAATGTAAAAACATATGGAGGCTAAACAATACACTACTTAATAACCAGAGATCACAGAAGAAATCAAAGAGGAAATCAAAAAACACTTAGAAAAAAATGACAATGAAAACATGATGACCCAAAACCTATGGGATGCAGAAAAAACAGTTCTAAGAAGGAAGTTTAGAGCAATACAATCCTACCTCGAGAAACAAGAGAACTCTCAAATAAACAACCTAACCTTACACCTAAAGCAATTAGAGAAAGAAGAAAAAAAAAAAAATCCCCAAAGTTGGCAGAAGGAAATAATAAATGTCAGATCAGAAATAAATGAAAAAGAAGTGAAGAACACAATAGCAAAGATCAATAAAACTAAAAGCTGGCTCTTTGCGAAGATAAATAAAATTGATAAAGCACTAGCCAGACTCATCAAGAAAAAAAAGGGAGAAGACTCAAATCAACAGAATTAGAAATGAAAAAGGAGAAGTAACAACTGAAGTGTAGAAATACAAAGGTTCATGAGAGATTACTACAAGTAACTATATGCCAATAAAATTGACAACCTGGAAGAAATGGACAAATTCTTTCTTACAAAAACACAACCTTCCAAAACTGAACCAGAAGAAATAGAAAATATAAAGAGACCAATCACAAGCACTGAAATTGAAACTGTGATTTAAAATCTTCGAAGAAAACTGATGAACTCATAAAAGTGGTAACAAAAGATCAAGATGAAAAAAAAAATAATAATTACATGGGACTGAGTGAACTGATGAGGATGAGTATAATTTTTGTGACTTTCTGTCTGAATTAAAAAAAAAAAATCCCACAAGGACTCAGAGGCAAAGAATATACAAATCAATTTTCACTGCAAAGTAAAGGAGCTGTTACAGTGGAGGATTACTGAACTGAATGTCAATATTATGACATAGTATGAGTGTGTTTCATGTTTGGTAATTGCAATCATTGTTGCTTTTGTTGTGGTCATCCATGTACAATGCTTGGTGTCAGTCTATTTATCTCTTGTAAAAATAAAATACAGTGTGTGTGTGTGGAAAAAAAAAAAAAAATCTTCGAAGAAACAAAAACCCAGGACCAGACGGCTTCACAGGTGAATTCTATCAAATATTTAGAGAATAGCTAACACCTATCCTTCTCAAACTCTTCCAAATTATAGCAAAGGGAGAAACACTCCCAAACCCATTCTATGAGACCACTATCACCCTGATATCAAAACCAAAGATGTTACAAAAAAGGAAAATTACAGTCCATATCATTGATGAATATAGATGCAAAAATCCTCAACAAAATACTAGCAAACAGAATGCAACAGCACCTTAATGGGATCATACACCATGATCAAGTGGGGTTTATCACAGGAATGCAAGTATTCTTCAATATCCACAAATCAATCAATTTGATAAACCATATTAACAAATTGAAGGGGAAAAACCATATGATCATCTCAATAGATGCAGAAAAACTTTCAACAAAATTCAACACCCATTTATGACAAATACCCTCCAGAAAGTAAGCATAGAGGGAACTTACCTGAATATAATAAAGGCCATATATGACAAACCCACAGCCAACATCGTCTCCTTGGTGAAAAACTGAAACCATTTCCACTAAGATCAGGAAGAAGACTAGGTTGCCCACTCTCACCACTGCTATTCAACATAGTTTTGGAAGTTTTGGACACAGCAATCAGACGAGAAAAAGAAATAAAAGGAATCCAAGTCAGAAAAGAAAAAGAAAAACTGTCACTGTTTGCAGATGACATGATACTATACATAGAGCATCCTAAACATGCTACCAGAAAACTACCAGAGCTAATCAATGAATTTGATAAAGTATCAGGTAAAAAAAATAATGCATAGAAATCTCTTGCATTCCTATACACTAATGAAATATCTGAAAGAGAAATTAAGGAAACACTCCCATTTACCATTGCCACAATAAGAATAAAATACCCAGGAATAAACCTACCTGAGGGGACAAAAGACCTGTATGCAGAAAACTGTAAGACACTGATGAAAGAAATTAAAGATGATACAAATAGATGGAGAGATATACCATGTTCTTGTACTGGAAGAATCAATATTGTGAAAATGACTCTACTACCCAAAGCAATCTACAGATTCAATGCAATCCCTATCAAACTACCACTGGCATTTTTCACAGAACTAGAACAAAATATTTCACAATTTCTATGGAAACACAAAAGACCCTGAATAGAAAAAGCAATCTTGAGAAAGAAAAATGGAGTTGGAAGAATCAGGCTCCCTGACTTCAGACGATACTACAAACCTACAGTAATCAAGACAGTATGGTACTGGCACAAAAACAGAAACATAGATCAATGGAACAGGATAGAAAGCCCAGAGATAAACCCATGCACATATGGTCACCTTATCTTTGATAAAAGAGGCAAGAATATACAGTGGAGAAAAGACAGTCTCTTCAATAAGTGGTGCCAGGATAACAGGACAGCTACATGTAAAAGGATGAAATTAGAGCACTACCTAACACTATACACAAACATAAACAAAATGGATACAAGAACTAAATGTAAGGCCAAACCCTATAAAATTCTTAGAGGAAAACATAGGCAGAAGACACTATGACATAAGTCACAGCAAGATCCTTTTTGACCCACCTCCTAGGGAAATGGACATAAACCCAAAAATAAACAAATGTGACCTAATAAAACTTAAAAGCTTTTGCACAGCAAAGGAAACAATGAACAAGACAAAAAGACAACCTCAGAATGGGTTGAAAATATTTGCCAATGAAGCAACAGACAAAGGATTAATCTCCAAAATATAGAAGCAGCTCATGCACCTCAATATGAAAAAAAACAAACAACCCAATCTTAAAGTGGGCAGAAGACCTAAACAGATATTTCTCCAAAGATATGCAGATTGCCAACAAACACATGAAAGGCTGCTCAACATCACTAATCATTACAGAAATGCAAATCAAAACTACAATGAGGTATCACCTCACACCAGTCAGAATGGCCATCATCAAAAAATCTACAGACAATAAATGCAGGAGAGGGTATGGAGAAATGGGAACCCTCTGGCACTGTTGGTGGGAATGTAAATTGATACAGCCACTATGGAAACAGTAGGAAGGTTTCTTAAAAAACTAAAAATAGAACTACCATACGACCCATCAATCCCACTACTGGGCATATACCCTGAGAAAACCATAATTCAAAAAGAGTCATGTACCACAATGTTCATTGCAGCTCTATTTACAATAGCCAGGACATGGAAGCAACCAAAGTGTCCAGCGACAGATGAATAGATAAAGATGTGGCACATATATACAATGGAATATTACTCAGCCACAAAAAGAAACAAAATTGAGTTTTTTTGTAGTGAGGTGGATGGACCTAGACTCTGTCATATAGAGTGAAGTAAGTCAGAAAGGGAAAAACAAATACCATATGCTAACACATATATGGAATTAAAAAAAAAAAAAAAAAGGTTCTGAAGAACCTAGGAGCAGGACAGGAATAAAGACGTAGACATAGAGAATGGACTTGAGGACACGGGAAGGGATAAATGTAAGCTGAGATGAAGTGAGACAGTGACATGGACATATATACAGTACCAAATGTAAAGTAGATAGCAAGTGGGAAGCAAACAAACAAAGCCCTCAAACAAAACACCAGCAAACAGCAAAACACCTCTAACAAAACACCAGCCAAAGTCAGAATATTCAAGCTGTCACTTCTTTTTCTTAAATTTGATAATTAGCAGCCTATTTCTCCCTTTCCACCCTTAACCCCCCAAAACCACTCAAACAGTGTGTTTATACTCCTTGCTATCTATTTCTTCTTGTATAGCATATATAAATAATTAAGCTACACAGAGAGGACATGTTGATGAGGTCTGACTTGTGATGTTATACTGAAAAATACTCATGTATTAGATTAAATAGTGTATTGTACCATCTTATTGTTTAACACCTTTATTGGAGTATAATTGCTTTACAATGGTGTGTTAGTTTCTGCTGTATAACAAAGTGAATCAGCTATACATATACATACATCCCCATATCTCCTCCCTCTTGTATCTCCCTCCCACCCTCCCTATCCCACCCCTCTAGGTGGACACAAAGCACTGAGCTGATCTCCCTGTGCTATGCGGCTGCTTCCCACTAGCTATCTATTTCACATTTAGTAGTATTTATGAATCCATGCCACTCTCTCACTTCATCTCAACTTACCTTTCCCCCTCCCCATGTGCTCAAGTCCATTCTCTATATCTGCATCTCTGTTCCTATCCTGCCCCTGGGTTCTTTAGAAACTTTTTTCTTTTTTTTAAGCTTTCATATACATGTGTTAGCATACGGTATTTGTTTTTCTCTTTCTGACTTACTTCACTCTGTATGACACACTCTAGGTCCATCAATCTCACTACAAATAACTCAATTTCGTTTCTTTTTATGGCTGAATAATATCCCATTGTATATATGTGCCACATCTTCTTTATCCATTCATTTGTCAATGGACACTTAGGTTGCTTCCATGTCCTGGCTATTGTAAATAGAGCTGCAATGAACATTGTGGTACATGACTCTTTTTGAATTATGGTTTTCTCAGTATATATGCCCAGTAGTGGAATTGCTGGGTCACATGGTAATTCTATTTTTAGTTTTTTAAGGAACCTCCATAATGTTCTCCATAGTGGCTGTTTCAATTTACATTCCCACCAACAGTGCAAGAAGGTTCCCTTATCTCTACACCCTCTCCAGCATTTATTGTTTGTAGATTTTTTGATGATGGCCATTCTGACTGGTGTGAGGTGATACCTCATTGTAGTTTTGACTTGCATTTCTCTAATGTTTAGTGATGTTGAGCATTCTTTCATGTGTTAGTTGGTAATCTGTATTTCTTTCAAGTTGTCAAATTTGTTGGCATATAGTTGTGCAAAGTAGTCTCTTATGATCCTTTGTATTTCAATGGTATCAATTGGAGTGTCTCCTCTTTCATTTATAATTTTATTTATTTGAGTCTTCTCTCTTTCTTTCTTGGCTAGTCTAACTAGTGGTTTGTCTACTTTGTTTATCTTTTCAAAGACAAAGTGTTAAGTTTTATTTATCTTTTCTATTGTCTTTTAGTCTCTTTTTCATTTATTTTCACTTTGATCTTTGTTATTTCTTTCTAACTTTGGACTTAGTTTGTTCTTCTTTTTCTAGTTCCTTGAGGTATAAATTAGGTTGTTTACCTGAAATATATCTTCATCTTTAATGTACATATTTATTGCTATGAACTTTAGTCCTTGTACTGCTTTTGCTGCATCACTTAAGTTTTAGTACATTGTATTTTCATTTGACTCAAAATATTTTCTAATTTCTCTTTCAATTTCTTCCTTGAATGATTAGTTCATTAAATATATCTTATTTAATTTCCACATGTTTGTGAATTTTCCACTTTTCGTTCTGTTATTTATTTATAGTTTCATTCCATTGTAGTCAGAAAAAATACCTGATATTATTTCAATATTCTTAAGTTTCTTAAGACTTATTTTGTGTCCTAATATGTGATCTACCCTGGAGAATTTTCCTTCTGTGTTTGAGAAGAATGTATCATCTCCTGCTGTTGGAGGTAAAGCTCTGTATGTGTCTGTTAGGTTTATGTGATCCATAATGTTCAAGTCTGCTGTTTGTTGATTTTCCCCCCTCTGTTTATTTTATTCATTATTGAGAATGAGGTACTGAAGTGTTCTACCATTCTTATACTGCCATCTATTTTCCCCTTCAGTTCTATCAATCCTTGTTTTGCATATTTAGCTGCTCTGATGTGAGTGCTTATACATTTATACATGTTATATCTTCCTGGCTAACTGACACTTTTATCATTATCTAATGTTCCTTTCTGCTACTTTGTGACAGTGTTTCAAATAAAGCCTGTTTTCTCTAACTACAGCTACCTTTACTCTCCTTTGGTTTTTATTTCCAGGGAATATATTTTGCATCCCTTCATTTTCAGTGTAGCTGTGTCTATAAATCTATAGTGAGTTTCTTGTAGACAGTTTATAATTGGATCTTGGTTTTTATGTTTGTTTGTTTGTTTCCATTCACTCTATGTCATTTGATTGGAAAGTTTAGTTCATTTACCTTTAAAGTAATTAATAGAGAAGGTTTTCCTTTGTCCATTTTGTTAACCATTTCTGTTTGTCTTGTTATTCATTATCCCTCTTTTCCTCTGTTGTTATCTACCATTGTTTTTTCTTGTTGTATTAGAATTGATGTGCTTTGATTTCTTTCTCCTTTTCTTTTGTGTATCTACTCTAGGTATTTTCTTTGTGGTTATCATGAGGCTTAGATAAAACATCTTACAGTTTTAACAGTCTATTTTAAGTGGCTAACGACAGTAATCACATACATAAACTACATTTTACATCCCCCTCCTCCACATTTCATGCTATGATGTCACAGTTTGCATGTATTTGTATTGTTTTCATTAACATTTTTAGCTATGGGTATTTTTAATTAACTTTTATATCACAATTAAGAGTACTTTACACAGTACCATTACAACAATACAATATTCTGTATTTTTCTGTATATTTACCTTTACCATTGAGTTTTATACATTCTCATGCTATCATGTTGCTGTTAAGTACACTTTCATTTCAACTTGAAGAGCTCCCTTTAGGATTTCTCATAAACTCCCTAAACTTTTAATTGTCTGGGAAAGTCTTTATCTCTCCTTCATTTTTAATTTATTTTTTTTGTAACTTTTTATTTTATATTGGAGTATAGTTGATTAACAATGTTGTGTTAGTTTCAGGTGTATAGCAAAGTGATTCAGTTATACATATACATGTATCTATTCTTTTCCAAATTATTTTGCTATTTAGATTGTTACATAATATTGAGCAGAGTTCAGTGTGCTCTTCAGTAGGCCCTTTTAAAAGTAAAAGTTATCCATTTTAAATATAGCAGTGTGTAAGGGTGGGGGGAAGGGATAGTTAGGGAGTTTGGGATTGACATGTACGCTCTCCTTCATTTTTAAAGGACAGTTTACCTGTTATGTTTTCTTAGTTGGCAGGTTTTTCTTTCAGCATTTTGATTATGTCATTCTATTACATTCTACCCTGCAAAGTTACTGTTGAAATATCTGCTGAGATTTTATGAGGTTCTCTTTTACATAAAAAGTCAATTTTATACTGTTGCTCTCAAACGTCTCTCTTTGTCTTTGACTTTTAACAATTTGATTGTAATGTCTCAGTGTGTATCTCTTTGGGTTCATTTTTTTTTAGATTGTTTGAGCTTCCTGGATCTAGATGTCCAATTCCTTCCCCCAAATTGGGAAGTTTTTAGCCATTATTTCTTTTAAAGCTTCCCAGTCATTTCTCTCTCTCTTCTCCTTCTGAAACTCCCATAATTGTGTATATTGGTCCCTGATGGTATCTCATAAGTCCCTTAGGTTTCCTCCAGTCTTTATCATTTATTTTTCTTCTGTCTGAATAACTTCCAATGACATGTCTTTGAGTTTGCTCATCTTTTCTTCTGCTTGATCTAGCCTGTTGTTGAACTCCTGTAGTGAGTTCATTTATTATAGTTTTCTTCTTCTCTATGATCTCCATTTGGCACTATTTAAATTATCTATCTCTTTGTTGAAATTCTCACTTTGTCATGCATTATTATCCTGACCTCAGTGAGCATTTTTGTGGTGATTATTTTGTATAGCCTGTCAAGTAAATTATATATCTTCATTTCATTAGCATTGGTTTCTGGAGATTATTTTGGTTTGTTGGAGCATATTAATCTGTTTGTTCATTTTCCTTTACTCTGTATTGGTGCCTCTGCATTAGACAAAAGAGACATCTCTCTCAGACTTTACAAACTGACCTTATAGAGGAGAAAGTGATACTGCAGTCAGTTCCTCAGGTGTCCCCAGATAAGTTGAATAATTGGACACACTGTCCAATTCTTTCCTACCCCAGAGAAAAGCTGTTATCTTGGATTTTCACCCATTAATTCTGTGCTGAGTGAGAAAGAGGCTGTGGAGACAAGTTTCACACCAAATCAGACTGCAGTCTTTGTTCTCACTGACTCCCAGGAAGCTGGATTATGCTGGGTCCCATCATGATCTGAGACAGACTAAACAGAAGCCAATCCTCAGGGCAGTCCCTAGTAAAGGTGGGGTGTTGAATGCTTGGCCCACCTCTTTCCCTCCTCCTAATCATATGATGCTGTAGTTTCTCTATTAGCTTCGACGTGATTGGTTTTGTTCTCACCCTGGATGTAAGAGCCTCTCAACTAGTTTCTGGATTTCTCCCAAGGGGAATTTCTTTGTGAATTGTTGTTGAATCAATATATTTGTGGTGGGGGCAGAAAGGGTACATAGCTTCCTATTCTGCCATCTTGCTCACATCATTCTCCAATTCCTAATTTTTTATATACTCATTTATTTCTTCTGCTATCCTTCAGTTTTCTACCTGCCACTCTCCTACATACATACATACATATATATATATATATGAACATACACAATTTTGTGGGTGTGTGAGTGAAATATATTTGGACACTTTAAGGGACAATAACAAAGTGTGCATCCAGGTACCACCACTAAGACCTTTATCTGTTTCTTACAAATAACAACTATTCTGATTTTGTTAATCATTCTCTAATTTTATTTATAGATTTTTCTATGCATCTCTAAATAATATATTATTTAATTTTCCTTCACACTTCATCATCCAGGTCTGAGAATTTCTCCTCTGAGATAGTATTCCTTTTCTGAAAAGGTAGCACTTCTTTGGAACAGAGCAGTTTTATCAGGCTGTTTGCTGCCTATAGAATTTTCAGCATCTAATAGCCTTCTTTTATTCCCTCCTTTATCTCTCTTTTCAGTTCAAGATAATAGTATTTCTGCTGGTGTAGCATGACTCCAACAAACTCTCAACAAATCAAGTATAGAGGAAACATACATCAACATAATTAAGGGCCATATATGACAAGCCACAGCTAATATCATGCTCAATGGTGAAAATTTGAAAGCTTTTCCTCTAAGATCAGGAATAAGACAAAAATGTCAGCTCTCACCACTTCTTTTCAAAATAGTATTGAAAGTCCTAACCACAGCAATTAGACAAGAAAAAGAAATTAAATGTATCCAAATTGGGAAGGAAGAAGTAAAAACTGTCACTATTTGCAGATGACATGATATTATATATAGAAGATCCTAAAGGCTGCATCAAAAACCTGTTATAGCTAATAAGTTTAGGAAAGTTGCAGGATAAAAATTATTACACAAAATTCTGTTTCATTTCTATGCACTAACAATGAACTATCAGAAAGAGAAATTAAGGAGACAATTCCATTTACATTTGCATCCCAAAAAAAATCTAAGAATAAATTTAACCAGTTTGTGAAGATGACACAAATAAATGGAAAGATATTTCATGCTCATGGACTAGAAGAATTAATATTGATAAAATGTCCATACTACTCAAAGCAATCTGCAGATTCAATGCAATCCTTAAAAAAATTCAATGGAATTTTTCACATAAATACCAGAAACAATCCTGAAATGTGTATAGAACCACAAAAGACCCCAAATAGTCAAAGTCATCTTGAGAAAGAAGAACAAAGATGGAGGCATGATGCTCCCCAATTTCAAACTGTAATACAAAGTTATAATAATCAAAACAGACACATAGATCAATGGAACAGAATTGAGAGCCCAGAAGTAAACCCATACATGTATGGTCAATTAACTTACAACAAACAAACCAAGAATATACTATGGGGAAAGGACAGTCTTTAATAAATGATGTTGAGAAAACTAAACAGCCACATGCAAAAGAATGGAACTGGACCATTATCTTGCATCATACACAAATGTTAACTCAAAATAGATTAAAGATTTGCATGTGAAACCTAAACCCACAAAACTCCTAGAAGAAATCATAGGCAGCAACCTCCTTGATGTAGGTCTTGGCAATGATTTTTTAGTATCTGACACCAAAAGCAAAAGCAACAAAAGCAAAAAACAAACAAACAAAAAACAATAAAACAAACAAAAACCCCCACCAAAAACCAACCAAACAAACAACAACAACAAAACTAAAGTGACTACATCAAACTAAAAACCTTCTGCACAGCAATGGAAACCATCAATAAAATGAAAAGGCAACCTACTGAATGGGAAAAAATATTTGCAAACCATGTATATAATAATTATCTAATATCCAAATTATATAAAAATTCATATAACTCTATAGCAAAAAAAAAAAAACAATCTGATTTTAAAATGGGCAGAATATTTAAAGAGACATTTTTCCAAAGACATACAAATGCTTAACAGGTAAATGAAAAGATGATGTACATTATTAATCATCAGGGAACTGCAAATCAAAACTACAATGAGATATCACTTCATACCTGTTAGAACGGCTATTATCAAAAAGACTAGAAATAACAAATGTTGGTGAGGATATGGAAAGAAGGTAACTCTTATGTACTGTCATTTGGAATGAATATTGGTACAGCCACTATGGAAAACAGTATGGAGGTTTCTCAAAAAATTAAAAATAGAACTACCATATGATCCAGCAATTCCACTTCTGGGCATTTACCTGAAGATTATAAAATACTAATTTGAAAAGATGTATACACCCCCATGTTCATTGCAGCATTATTAACAATAACCAAGATATGGAAACAACCTAAAAATGTCCATGGATAGATGAATAGATAAAGAAATTGTGGTATATATATAGAAAATAAAAATTTATTGAGCCATAAAAAAGAATGAAATATTGCCTTTTGTGGCCACATGGATGGACCTCAACGGCATCATGCTAAGTGAAATAAGTCAGACAGAGAAAGACAAATACCTTAAGATCTCTCTTATATGTGGAATATATATATATATTCTAAGTTCATAGATGCAGAGAGCAGATGGTTGCCAGATGCAAGGGTTGGGGTGTGGAATAAATGGATGCATGGTGTTTGTTTTTAGTTTAAATAAATTGAATAATTTAAAAACTTCCTTCAAACCTCATATGTCTCCCTTGTAAGTAACATTATTCCAATAGGTAGGAGGTTCCTCTGCATTGTTTGCAACATAATTCCTTCTCTATTTTTAATTTCTGCTGAGATGACTGAGGGGAACTGAGTCACATGTCTAATTTCTTCAAAGATCCCTCTCTGTGACTGGATGCTGTGAGCTTTACTTCTTTCTGAGACAAAAAGTTTATCCAGCCACATCCCTGGCTTTCTCTCTGAAGCATGCTGTTTTGACAGAGAATCTCCTCATTTTAGTGTCTTTTGCAATCTGAATAGGCTGAAAATACCCTAAATCATCAAGTCCTGGTTTTTTTTTTTTACTTCACTTCTTCCTGCAGTTTATCTCTGCTCTCCCTCATTTTACTATAAACAGCAAGAAGAAATCAGGACACAGCTTCCACACTTTGCTTGGAAAGCTCCTAAACTATGTATCCAAGTTCATGGATTACAGCTTCTGTTTTCCAAATAACTGAGGACACAATTCAGCTAAGTTTTTTGGCCACTATATAATAAGGATTCCCTTTCCTCCAGTTTTCAGTAATTTGTTCCTTATTACCTTCTGAATCATCACCATTAGCACTTTTAATGTATATATTTCCGATATTATTTAGGAATTCTCTAAGATAATAAAGTTTTCTCCATCATGCACCTCACTTTGTTTTCATTCTCATCAGCAGGACTTTAATGCCTATATTTCTAGCAACATTCTGTTTTTGATGACTTAGCTTTTCTCAAGGACAATGTAGAATTTCTCTACCACATTTCTTATTCCTTCTGAGCCCTCACCTGCAGAGAATTTAATATCCTTATTTCTACTAACAGTCTGTTCAAGATACTTACTTCTTTTAACCTTTACTCAATACCCAACTCAAAGCCAGTTTCACATTTTTATGTTATTATTACTGTAACACCCCAATTCTAGGTACCTAAACCTGTATTCATTCCCTCTTGCTACTATAACAGATTACCACAAAATTAGTGGCTCAAAACACAAATTTATTATCTTCTGGTGGCCAGAAGTCTAAAATGGTTTCACAGTGTTGCATTCCTTCTGGAGGCCCTAGGGGACAATATATTTCCTTGCCTTTTCAAGTTCTATAGTCTGCCTACATTCCTTGACTTGTGGTCCCTTCTTCCGTCCTCAAAGCCGGCAGTTTAGTATCTTTCTTTTCCCCTTGGCTTCCCTTATCACATCACCTTCCTTCTTTTTCTGACTCCTACATCCTTCTTATAAGTACTATTGTGGTTGGTTACATTGAACCCATTCATTTCAAGATCCTTAACTTAAGTACATCAGCAAAAAGTGTCTTATACCATGTATGACAACATAGTCTTAGGTTTCAGAAATTTGGACATGAGCAAATTTGGGAGTCCTTTATTCATCTTTCCACAAAAGAGGACTTATTGTGATTACTTTATCTCTATTTTATCACTATATTGAGGTGGTGCTGGGCAACAATAAGGATGGATACTAACTTCTTTTATTTGATACATTTCTTGGTCACAACCTGTACTTAAAAGAGAAGCAGCTACATTGCCTAGAGATCTTAAACACTTAAATAAATGCACTGACTTGAAGTTTTTTCCCTAAAGAAGGAAGTTGGTGAGTTCAATATATGAAATAAAGGGAAAAAATAGGCACCACAATTATTATAGGACAATCTACTAGATAGCCAGGAATTCCTTTAATCTTTCTGGGCATTTAGGATAATTGCAACTGCAAGACTCTCTTGACATGATATACGTTACTTCCAGGTTTGTCCTGAAACAATCATAGCAATTGTTACTCTTCCTATTTGCTCATTGCCTGAAAGAATGTAGATTTAGCAGAGAATCCTGAGGAAGTCTTAGAAGGTGATGATGCATGTTTGAAAACGAGGCATGTTTGCAAGGCTACTCATGGAACACCTGACTGAATTATTGTTATTCAATAAATTATTGTTTTAAGCCAGTGTGATTTGGGGGGTTGATTGTTACAGAAGCTAACATTACTTACCCTAAATAATATGCTCTACAGTGTTTTATGTTAGTATCCAATTTTTGATGTTTGTACATAAAATATTACTAAGTTTTTACTCTAATTCTAATAATTATATGTAAAAATACTTTGGAATTTCTATGTAAACTATCATCTTGAGGATAATGGCAGTTTTGCTTATTTCTTTCCAAGGCTTCTCCCTTTCACTTTTATTTCTTACCTTGTTTCGCGTTCGAGGCACACCAGAACAATGTCGAATAGAAGTTCTGTGTAGTGACAGTAGTCTACTTTGGCTTATTTCTGAGGTTAAATAGAATTAACATCAGTATATAATATCTGACTTAATGTTTTTTGTCCATAGCTTTAACAAGATTTTTTTTTTTTTCAGGATAGAGACTCCCTTTCTAATTCTAGTTTTATAAAAATACTTTTTAAAATAATGAATACATACGTATATACATAATATTCTATTGTTTTCTTTAGTATATATTGATATAATTATATGTTTCTTCTTTTATTACCTGTACTGAATTACATTCAGTGATCTTCTAATATTTATCCAACCTGCATTCCAGGAACAAACTTAACTAGGTTATGATGTATTATTTTTTGCAAACATGGCTGGATTTTATTTGCTCATATTTTATTTAGAATTTTTACCTCCAGTAGTGTTTTAAGTTAATAGCATAATTTTTTCATACTATTTTCTTATTAACTTTTAGCACTCTGAGGAGGCTGGCTATATTCCTTTTGTTCATTGTGTCTTCTTAATAACTTTCTAAAGTCTGAAAAATCTGAGTTATATCTCCTGTTTTACTTCTAGTATTGTTTATGTGTGCCTAATCTTTTTTTTTTTTTTTTCTTTTTCCTGATCTGTCTCACCAGAAACTTGTCAGTTTTATTAGAATTTTCAAGGAAACAACTTTGGCTTTTTTGATAGCAACCATATGTTTGATTTCTGTTTTATTACTTTCTACTCTTATCTTGACTGTTTTCCTCTCATTTCTTTAGGTTTGCTATACAGGTATTTTATCAATTTCTTAGGAAGTATACTCTGCTAAGCTGATTATTTTTCTTTTCTATATAAGCATTTAAGCCAAGGGTCAATAAACATTTTCCTGTAAATGAGCAGATAGTGAATATCTGAAGTTATGTCAGCCACATACAGACTCTGTTGAAAATAAAAATATCTTCGTGTTTTTTCACAACCCTTTAAAAGTATACCAAAAAAAATTCTTATCTCAATAGTTGTATAAAAATAGCAGCAGGCTAAATTTGTTGACACCTGATTTGTCACAAGTTTCCCTCTAAATAATATTATAGATTCAGCTAACAAGTTTTTAAATATATTTTATAAATTTCAATTTGTAAATATTTTCAATTTCCTGTAGCATTGTGACTTTGGTTCACGAGTATTTGAAAAATGTTTCTTAACATTTTTTCTGGTAATCATTTTGTTTTTACTTTCTAACTTATTCACTTTCTGTGTAATGTTGACGGTAATGATCTGAAAGGAAAACCTTTGGAAAACCTTTGACATTTGTTGTGGCATGCTTTACAGCAAGTGAATATTTAATGTATGTTTAAAAGGAGAGTGTTTTTTCTAGTTGTTGGATTCAGTGTACTATAGAATATTATATAACTATCATTATATTATATATCTATAGATCAACATTTGAAATTTTTTCAATCAAATCTTCTATATATTTATCTAAATCTTTGACTATTTGTTCTATCAATTCCTTAAAGAAGTGTTTTAAAATATCCCACTATGTTCATATATTTATTTCTTTCCTCTTGTAATTTCTATAAATTTTGAAGCTGTGCTACCTTTGTATGTAAATTAAATTTTTCTTCATGATGAATTGACATTTTTATCATTATGAACTAATCATACTTATCTCTGGTAATTCTATTTTGCTTTCAAAAAATGATTTTTTAGTTTTTTTCTTTGTTTTTTGCTGCCTGGTGTTGATATTACCACAACAGCTTTTGTTGTTGTTTTTAACATTATTTTGCATCACTTTACTCTTTATATTTTAACCTTCTGGTGTCTTTGATTTTTTTCTCTTGAAAATAGCATATATCTAGGCTCTATTCCTTTATCCAATCTCAAATTATTTCAGGATTTAGTTAATTTATATTTATTTTAATTACTGAGGTATATTATTTAAGGCATCTTATTCTGTACTTTTCATTTGTTGGGTTTTTTCTTTAAGTTGTTTCTGGGTGTAGATACTTTATCCCTCTTGGAATTAGCTATACTTGAATATGTAGCTTGGTGTCTTTTAACAGTTCTGGAAAATTTTCAGTCATTATCTCTTCAAAGAAATTTTTGGAGGATAATGAGTAAGAGTATAAATAAAACTAAATTGACTATGAGTTCATTGCTAAACTGAATAATAGATAAATTAGTTTAATACATATATATATGTATATAATAACTCCTTATTTATGTGTAATCTAAACACAGACAGATACAGAAGTTTTAAATATAGAACTCAATGAATTTTACAAACAACACACCCATGTAACCTGGATTAGAGTAAGCGCACCAGAAATCCCCCCTGCTCCTGCCCCTTATATATATTAGATTAGTCCTTTCCAAGGGTAACCATTGTCTTGAACTTTAACACTATAGAACTGTTTTGTCTAATTTTAAATTTATTTAAAATGAGTCATGCAGAATATACTCTTTTGTTTCTAGCTTCCTCATTTCAACATGTCTTGATTTGAGTTATTATTTTTAATAATTATATTTTTAATTTCTAGATTTCAGCCTTTTTAAAAAATTTGTTTGCTCCGTACAAATATTTTAAATCTTTTTTTTACTGAAAGATTTTTTTGTGCTAGTCATAATCTCCTACACATTGTTGCAATATTGGGAATTTTTGTGGTTCTGCTTTTGTCGTCTCTTTTTTCAGTTGATTTCAATTCATGTTACTTTATTTGTGTGTGTGTGTGTGTGTGTGTGTGTGTGTGTGTATGTTTAGTAATATTTATTTATTTATTTACAGTGTATAGTTTATTTCCTAGAAAATTTTAACTATGGAATATACAGGATGTGGGATGAAATTGGGTCACTACAGGAAGGATTTTCACTTTTATTTCTATAAGACACACAAGGGAAATACTATTCTGTGACTTTGGATGACATTCTGAGGTTTAGATTTCTCTGGCCACTCACTCACATTGAATTTGAGAAATATCCTTTCTAAAGTCTATTTCTTTATTACAAATTCTAACATTGCATTTCATTTGTAGGAACTAGTTGGAGGTAGTGACACTTTTTATTTTTAGTTTACCTTTAAACTGAGGGCATGGATATTTGAGATGCTATCTCTTGGTCTCTGTTGGGCTGTATCTCTTCCATAAGTCTTAGGTAGCTAAAAAACATATGCTTATGTTCACTAAGTTTGGAAAATTCCCTCAAGGAAAAATTGACTTTTACACTCCACTTACTTCTCTGAGTTCCTGTCTTCATGTACATTTTGTCTGAGGATCCTTTATATTTTTTTGCTAGCATATGGCTACATAGAGATGTTTTTACATGATATTGAGGGTTTTTTTAATATCAAGAGCCTCTGTCCAGCCATCTAGTACACCATGTTTATGAAAATGGAAGTCAACACAAATATTTATTAAGGTTCTTTTTTTATGATCCTTACAGTAAGTTTTTCTTTGTTTGAAATATCTATTTTTTTTTATTAATTTCTACTTTTACTTAGAGAATATATGACATTTATTCAAAGAAGAGTCTATATTTATACTTTTTATAAATTATTGATTTTTTTGTGATCTAAAGTGTAATCATCATTTTACAAATCATCCATGGCTGTAATCTCAGAAATTTCATACATTTAATACACATATGGTAGATTCATCTCCTTAATTATGATATTCCAGACTTCGATAGGCTCACACATTTTGTTTTATTTTATTGAAAGCAACACATTATTTATTTCATGGAACCCAAAGAAAACCTGACTGCCTTCAGTTCACAAGAGATTGAATTATTTTACTTTTGAGACACATAAAAATGTATCTTGGTAGAAAAAACAATTAATTCCTCTTGCTACAATTTCAACATCTTCAAGTTCTACTTTCTTCTCTTATCCATTTGCCCTGTGCAGCTCCAAGTTTTTGGCTAACTTCTTGAGAAAGAAAACTATGTGGGGCTATCTGTATATAGAATACTTGAGGTGGGTGAAGGGGGGTAAGTGGGCATATGTGCGTGTATTTTTTTTTAATTAAGACATTATTTTCTTAGGGCACACATCTTATTTTCACAGCAAAATTGAAGGGGAAGTACAGAGATTTATCATATACCCCTTGTCCCACACATGCATAAGCTTCCTCCATTTTCAACATCCCCCACCAGAGAGGTACATTTGTTATAACTGATGAATTGGCTCACTCATTTTATCGATTTTATCTTCATTTCCTGAGAGGAAATATTACAGTCACATACTATATTTGTATTTTCTGTATTTTTGCTAGTTTTTTTCTTTATGAATTATGTTATATAACACTTGATGCATAAAGATTCATGACTGTTCATTAGAGATAGAAAACAGTATTATTATGAGGAACATCAATGTCTTTAACTTTTTATATTGGGACCAACCTTGTCTGGTAATAATAACTTGACCCTCTGATTTTCCTTTCTTGCACCACACATCCAACGTTGATCAAATCACTGTGACTAAGTATGATGTACTACTCTGACAAGTCAACTTGAGACTAGTAAAAATAGCTATGATGGTGAAGTAGGAATCTGGAGTGTCTGTAAAAAATAAAATTAAGTTTGATACTAAAAAGATGATGTTTTTCTCAGAAGAATGGTTATGGGATACTTGGTAGGTAAAAACGATGCAATGTTTATTAAAGCAACAGATAGATCAAGGCAGCTAAGGCCAGATCCTGCAACTGAAACTGGGAAATATTTGCAAGTTTTATTGGAAGGAGTACTAAGGAATGCTTAGGAAAGGAATAAGATTTGGTCTCTCAAAAAAATGAATAAATACATTTTTAAAAAGTCAATTTCTTAAAAGACAAGTCACCTATACAAAAATTCAATAAAATCCACTTATTTCTTTAAACTGTTTTATTTTATAATGTTGATTACATCTTCATAACATAATTTTCAGAAAAGTTGATTTCGTCTTTGCCTAAGATTACTGCTCTGCATTGGATAAATGAGGGCAAAATTTTCCCATCTCTTATATATTGAGGGATGGTATATAAGAGATGAAAGACTGCGAGAGGGCTGAGAAAGGGAAATATAGAAAGACACAGAGCCCCTTAGTTTTTTCATCCGTTTCTCCCATCAGTATATCAATATATGACTTTTTTTCTCTTGAGTTTATATCTACATCAGCAGGGCATACTGGTGAACAAAAAACTGAACATTTTTCAAAATGTTATTATAAAGTCCAAATGAAATACAGTTGTAGTTATTAGTATGTTGGATAAGCTGCAATTATAAAGGCCAAAGAGCAGTAGCTAATAAATGTTAAAGTTTAATTTCTCTTTCAATTAATTGTTCACTCATGAAATGACAGTGGCTCCATGATATTAGTTATCCAAGGTCCTTCTATCTTATTAATCTGAGGCCCTCAACATATTGCCTCCATTTCATAGTCAAAGAGAGACCAAGGTCCCATTTATCAACTCTATATTTCAACTATAAGAAAGGACAGAACAGACATCAAATTGCATGCTCCTGGCCTTTAAAGGTATAGAAGTTGAACTCATCACTTCCTGCTCAATCCCATTAGCCTGGATATAGTCACATGACTCAATATTGCTGAAATTGAGTTTGAGAAATATAGTCTTTAGTTGTGTGACCATGTGTACAGATAAAATTCAGTATCTTTATTAGTGAAAAATAAAGAAGGATACTGTAGGAAAGCCCGTTTCTGATTCACCAAATAAAACTAAATACTGTGGATATATTAGGTGAATTGGTCTGCTTCTAAAGAGCTACAGAATATTTAGAAATTATGTGTGCATAAATGCCTACCTAGTGCATGGGAGGCACACATTTCGAATGAATGAGTTAATGAGTGAGTGGGTTTAAAAAGACAATAACAGAGCATACCAGACTCACAAAATCAATTCAGTACATATTTGCTGAAGGACTGCAGGCCAACGTTTGTGTTAGGCATAAGTAAGACATAGAATCTGTTCTTATGTGCTAAAAAATATGGGAAGAAAAAAATGTAAAACTAATTATATTAATATATATAATTTTTTAAATATTCTCACCTGTCAATATTACAACCCTTCTGCAGGGTTTAAATCTTATTGGCTCACCTCCAAGAAGTATCACAGGTAAGTTTGCTATGATGCATGTGCCTCTTCTCAGCCTGTGTAGATCCATACATATATTATTAACCAAATTCATGAGTCTGATGTACAAGAAGAATGTCAATGTATTTCTTTGCAATAAAACATTCTTGCCACACAGACCGCAACGTTCAAGAGTGACATGATGAATGTCTTTTTTCTCTAGGAAACCTTTACATGAAGGCAAGTCACAATAAAAAGTTGCTTGATGAACATGAAATCTCAAAGCTGCATGAGGTAAGTTGAATATTTATTATCTATTATAGCCAAATAAATCCATTTTATCATAGAACTTTCCTCACTAATGGAACTGGAATATTTGTAGCATATCAGCAAAAAGCTTCTCCCACAAGTGCTTTGGAAATGGTTTCTGCCTTTAATTCTTATACTCTTATTTTTTAAAATCAGACAAACATTGACCAATACTTTCCATCTCAAACTCAGCTCAGAGTTTCTGATTGATTTTTTTTCTTATATCACTTAATTTTTTTTCTTCCTATCAGGTAATTATGGAAACTTCTTATTTCCTTCATGTAATTTTTAATATGTTTTACATCTTACTGTGTTAACCTCATCATAAATAATTATTAAAATTTATTAAGGGGTATATTAGTATACACCTAACTGTTCAAAATGGAAAATTATAATATATCTAATGCTAATTTGTTGCCCTAAGATGTTACATTGCAAAAGCAATCAGTTGTTTAAGATTGGTTTCCAAGCATGGTGGCTCAGAAATATATCATGTGGTATGCTTGAAAAAAATATTGGGCTCAAAAGCCCTTATCATTTAAGTAATGTCCCCATATTTCCTCCTTGCCATGCTCCTTGGAGAAAGGTCATAGGTACACGTGATGCCCAGCTCAAGTGGTACGTCCTACAGCTGAACCTCTGCAGGGACTGACAGCAATTAGTTACCATGTCACTTTCTTCCAGTGTCAAACAAACACAGAGGTAAAAGCTCCAGCCAGTAAAACTTTACAAATAGCTCCATTTTGACTTACTTTCCCAATTGTAAGATGACCCACTCTCAGATACTTCAACAAAGTTTGCCTGGCAGGAGCTTAATTCTGGAAGATCTCTATACATAAGGCACAGGTCATTTGTAGTTCGGAAAAGTTGAATATAAAAATGGTCTCTAGGCTGGTTTACAGCAGCTTCAGGAATGTCACCCTAAAGTATTCCACTTCCGTGGGAATCTCATTTAGCAAAATACAAACAAAGGACAATTTACTTCAAGTATTAGGGAAAAAAAGTGATTCTACTGAAGAACGGATATTGGTTTCCCAAGTTGCAGGTCTATGTTTATCCACTTGAATACTGAGGATGGAGGAGACCAGGGTCAATACTAAGGAAGGGAGAAATTTCATACATATTCTCATCTTTATATGCCCTGCACCAATGACTACCTTTCAGAACTGACAAAAAGAAAACTCAAGGAGCAGAAAAATATGTAGAAAACAAAAAGTTAAACAGTAAATAAATTTTAAAAAACATAGTGAAGTTAAAAAAAACAAAAAACAAAAAACTGCCGTGTAAATTTGTTCCTAGAATACCAAACAAGTCACCTAAAGTAATTCTGTTTCTTGACTTTTCACCTAAGTATTCCAACACTTGCATTAACATAAATGAGATTAGAGAGGTTAGACAAGGGTGTTAGCTGCACATGAGTCTGGAAAAGAAATAAGCAAATGTTATAGAGGTCCTTTAGAGATATGAAGTTTTCCATATTAGCTCTAGATAAGAAATGTTGCATCAGTTCAGCAAAACAATCATATCCAATAATGATTGTATGATTATTTCTTATTTCAATTATAATGACCATAATTTTTCTACTATTAGTTCTTTGGAGACTACACAACAGTTTCCATCACCAATATTTGGACTGCACTTTTAAGTCCTTTCTATTTTTAACAGGTTTACTAATAGCTCTGTAAGAAGTATGTCTAGACAACACCATTGTTTGCTTAGGAGCCAACACCTTTGGTCATACCAACCATGCAGTAAATGAAAATTAAAGGGTGAAATTTCTTCTTTATGTATAGGTTTATGATAGAAAGAGTAGCACTGAACTATTACAGATACTTTAATTAATAATGATAATAAGCAAACATTTATTGAGTACCCATGCATGCTAGGCACAATTCTAAGTGCTTTGTTTTAATTTTTTAAACTTTTTAATTAATTTATTTTTTAGAGTTGAAGTATAGTTGATTTACAATGTTGTGTTAATTTCTACTGCACAGAAAAGTGATTCAGTTATATATATATATATTATTTTTTATATTCTTTTCTATTATGGTTTATCACAGGATATTAAATATAGTTCCCTGTGCTATGCAGTAGGACCTTGTTGTTTATCCATTCTATGTATATAGTTTGCATAAGTGCTTTGTTTTTAGTACTCACAAAAATCCAGTTAGGGACAATTATTATCAAAATTTACAGATTATGAATGTAGTCATTAGGTGTTTATGTAACTTGCTCATGTCACACAGCTAAGTGATGAAGCTGAGAAATTAAACCAGAGATTCTGAATCTACAGGCTTTATACCCTACTTCACAGTGAAATTCTCTGACACCCATCACTATTATTTCTGAAGGCAATTTTCTAAATAGAAATATCTTAAGATTTTTCACATATAATACATGTTTTCATTTAGCATACTAATTTAGTCTCAACATAAAGTAGTCTTAATTAATTAATTTCAAGGCAGTAAGTGCCACTAAATTTTAAATTTTGTATGTATATCTATTGTATTTTACCATTTCAAACAATAACTATAAAGCATGCTTTAGGAAAGAAGTATCATCTCTATATGTGACTATGAATACAGTACAACTCGTCTCCTGACCATTTCTTGTTTTTAGATGTCCTTTTTGCAATTGATTTTATTTACTTTCAAAGTGACATTTCAACAGAGGTATTCGCTCTCATTTCTACTCTCCTTTGACATTTCTGTGACTTAGAGTGCAAGGAGCTGCTTGCCAAAGACTTACTAGATTGATGTTGGGAGGAAAAGGAAAAAAAATTCTGCACATAGCAGATGTTTCTTTTCTTCTTGTGCCTATTTGAAAAACTGACACTGCTTAAAAACAGATTTCAGATGTTCTGTCTTTTTGGCAGCAAGAGTGAATGTGTTGCTCAACTAGGAGAAGTGTGAGTATTGTTTAAAGAGGCAAATTGAAGATGGAGGATGAAGCAATGAATAAATGCTCAGTAAAGTTTTGTTTTTTTCTCCCTCAATAAGCAATTTAATACAAGAAATCCCTAAGTGACTGGGCAAGTACCTTAGCTATACATTTCACTTTGACCATGTCTAGGTATGGCTACTGTACTTCATAATACTTAAACTGATTTATTTTCATTCTTTTCTTATTTAATAAATGGCACATGGAATTATTTCAAACCTCACATACAACTACTTAGAGATATTTTTTGTGTGTGTAGTGAGGGCACATTTCCAAAGTCATAGATGAATAATTTAGCCAAAAACCATTATGAAATTGTTACTATCATCACAAAAGACACTAGTCAGTTTTCTGTTAAAACATAAGGGGTCTGGAACAAATTATTAAAAAGATACACCTCTCCCCAGGTAGACTAATTGGAAAAAAGCTTCCCCTATGGGTAAGGACATCTGTGCTTCCAGGCTAAAGGCAAACTTAGGCAGAGCCTTGAACAGCTCAGCATGGACTGGCTTGAATTCCCTACTTGAGCCCTAATGCATGCATTTGGGTAGGGAACAAAGCACACAACTGAATTCTTTTTTTTTTTTTTTTATTGGAGTATAGTTGATTTACACTGTTGTGTTAGTTTCTGCTGTACGGCAAAGTGAATCAGTTATACATATACATATATGCACTCAGTTTTAGATTCTTTTCCCATATAGGTCATTACAGAGTATTGAGTAGAGTTCCCTGTGCTACATAGTACGTCCTTATTAGTTATCTATTTTATATATAGTAGTGTGTATATGTCAGTCCCAATCTCCCAATTTATCCCTCCCCCTTTCTTTCCCACCTGGTAACCATAAGTTTGTTTTCTACATCTGTGACTCTATTTCTGTTTTGTAAATAAGTTCATTTGTGTCATTTTTTTAGATTCCACATATAAGTGATATCATATGATATTTATCTTGCTCTGTCTGACTTACTTCACTTAGTATGATAATCTCTAGCCTATCCACGTTGCTGCAAATGCCAATATTTCATTCTTTTTTTGAGTCTGAGTAATATTTCAGTATATATATACCATTATCTTCTATATCCATTCATCTGTTGATGGACATTTAGGTTGCTTCCATGTCCTGGCTATTGTAAGTAGTGCTGCTATGAACATTGGGGTGCATGTATATTTTAGAATTAGAGTTTTCTCCAGATATATGCCCAGGAATGGGATTGCTGGATCATGTGGTAGCCCTATCTTTAGTTTTTTAAGGAACCGCCATACTGTTCTCCACAAAGGTTGTGCCAATTTACATTCCCACCAGTATTGTAAGAGGGTGCCCTTTTCTTCACACCCTCTCCAGCATTTATTGTTTGTTGACTTTTTGATGATGGTCATTCTAACTGGTATAAGGTGATACCTCATTGCAGTTTTGGTTTGCATTTCTCTGATAATTAATGATGTTGAAGCATATTTTCATGTGCTTTTTGGCCATCTGCATGCCCTCTTTGGAGAAATGCCTATTTAGATCTTTTACCATTTTTTTGATTGGGTTGTTTCTTTTTTTGACATACAGTTGCAGGAGCTGTTTGTATATTTTGGAGATTAATCCCTTGTCTCCTTGTTGGTTGCTTCATTTGCAAATGATTTCTCCCATTCCGTGGGTTGTCTTTGTTTTGTTTATGGTTTCCTTTAAAGTGCAGAAGGATTTAAGCTTAATTAGGTCACATTTGTTTATTTTTGTTGTATTTCCACTACTCTGGGTGATGGATCGAAAAAGATATTGCTGCGATTTATGTTAAAGAGTGTTCAGCCTATGATTTGATTGACTATAAGAGTTTTATAGGTGTCTAGGCAAGATGGTGGAAGAGTAAGATGTGGAGATCACCTTCTTTCCCACAGATACATTAGAAATACATCTACACGTGGAACTGCTCCTACAGAACACCCACTGAATGCTGGCAGAAGACGTCAGACCTCCCAAAAGGCAAGAAACTCCCCACGTACTTGGGTAGGGCAAAAGAAAAAAGAAATAACAGAGACAAAAGAATAGGGATGGGACCTGCACCAGTGGGAGGGAGCTGTGAAGGAGGAAAGGTTTCCACACACTAGGAAGCCCCTTCGCGGGCAGAGACTGCGGGTGGCAGAGGGGGGAAGCTTCGGAGCCATGGAGGAGAGCTCAGCCACAGGGTTGCGGAGGGCAAAGCAGAGAGATTCCCGCACAGAGGATCGGTGTCGAGCAGCACTCACCAGCCCGAGAGGCTTGTCTGCTCACCCACCGGGGCGGGCGGGGGCTGGGAGCTGAGGCTCGGGCTTCAGTCGGATCGCAGGGAGAGGACTGGGGTTGGCAGCGTGAACACAGCCTGAAGGGGTAAGTGCACCACAGCTAGCGGGGAAGGAGTCCGGGAAAAAGTATGCAGCTGCCGAACTGGCAAGAGACTTTTTCTTGCCTCTTTGTTTCACAGCGCGCAAGGAGAGGTGATTCAGAGCGCCACCTAAACGAGCTCCAGAAATGGGCACGAGCCAAGGCTAACAGCGTGGACCCCAGAGACGGGCATGAGATGCTAAGGCTGCTGCTGCCACCACCAGGAAGCCTGTGTGCAAGCACAGGTCACTCTACACACCTCCGCTCCCGAGATATTGTGCAGCCCACCGCTGCCAGACTCCCGTGATCCGGAGACAACTTCCCCGGGAGAAGGCACGGCACGCCTCAGGCTGGTGCAACGTCATGCTGGCCTCTGCCGCTGCAGGCTTATCCTGCATCCGTACACCTCCCTCCCTGCGGCCTGAGTGAGCCAGAGCCCCCGAAGCAGCTGCTCCGTTAACCCCATCCTGTGTGAACGAAGAACAGACGCCCTTAGGGTACCTACACTCAGAGGCGGGTCCAAATCCAAAGCTGAACCCTGGGAGCTGTACAAACAAAGAAGAGAAAGGGAAATTTCTCCCAGCAGCCTCAGAAGCAGCGGATTAAACCTCCACAAACAACTTGATGTACCTGCATCTGTTGAATACCTGAATAGACAACAAATCATCCCAAATTCAGGAGGTGGACTTTGGGAGCAGGATATATTAATTTTTCCCCTTTTCCCTTTTTTTTTTGAGTGTATATGTTTATGCTTCTGGGTGAGATTTTGGCTGTAAAGCTTTGCTTTCACCATTTGTCCTAGGGTTCGGTCCGTCCGTTTTTTTGTTTTGTTTTGTTATGCTTTACTGAAAAAATATTTTTTCTTAATAAATTTTTTCTTAATAATGTTCTCCTTATTTTTTATTTTAAAAAATTTAAAATTTTTTTCTCTAAGTAATTCTTTTTTATTTTTTATTTAAAAAAAATAAAAGAATTTTTTTCTTGAAAAATGTTTTCTTAATAATTTTTTTCTTATTTTTTATTTTAAAAAATTAAAATTTTTTTCTTAATACATTTTTTTCTTACTTTTTTCTTATAAAAATAATAAATTTATTTTAAAAAATTTAAAAAAAAATTTTCGTTAATAATTTTTTTCTTATTTTTTATTATAATAGCTTTATTTTATTTTATTTTATCCTCTTTCTTTCTTTCTTTCTTTCTTTCTATTTTTTCTCCCTTTTATTCTGAGCCATGTGGATGAAAGGCTCTTGGTGCTCCACCCAAGCATCAGGGCTGTGCCTCTGAGGTGGGAGAGCCAACTTCAGGACACTGGTCCACAAGAGACCTCCCAGCTTCATGTAATACCAAATGGCAAAAATCTCTCAGAGATCTCCATCTCAACATCAAGACCCAGCTTCACTCAACGACCATACAAGCTACAGTGCTGGACACCCTATGCCAAACAACTAGCAAGACAGGAACACAGCCCCATCCATTAGCAGAGAGGTTGCCCAAAATCATAATAAGGCCACAGACGCCCCAAAACACACCACCAGTTGTGGACTTGCCCACCAGAAAGACAAGATCCAGCCTCATCCACCAGAACACAGGCACTAGTCCCCTCCACCAGGAAGCCTGCACAACACACTGAACCAACATTAGCCACTGGGGACAGATACCAAAAACAACGGGAACTACGAACCTGCAGCCTGTGAAAAGGAGACCCCAAACACAGTAAGATAAGCAAAATGAGAAGACAGAAAAACACACAGCAGATCAAAGAGCAGGGTCAAAACACACCAGGCCTAGCAAATGAAGAGGAAATAGGCAGTGTACCTGAAAAAAAATTCAGAATAATGATAGTAAAGATGATCCCAAATCTTGGAAATAGAACAGACAAAATAAAAGAAACATTTAACAAGGACATTGAAGAACTAAAGAGGAACCAAGCAATGATGAAAAACACAATAAATGAAATTAAAAATACTCTAGAAGGGATCAATAGCAAAATAACTGAGGCAGAAGAACAGAGAAGTGACCTCAAAGATAAAATAGTGGAAATAACTACTGCAGAGCAGAATAAAGAAAAAAGAATGAAAAGAACGGAGGACAGTCTCAGAGACTTCTGGAACAACATTAAATGCACCAACATTCGAATTATAGGGGTACCAGAAGAAGAAGAGAAAAAGAAAGGGACTGAGAAAATATTTGAAGAGATTATAGTTGAAAACTTCCCTAATATGGGAAAGGAAATATTTAATCAAGTCCTGGAAGCACAGAGAGTCCCACACAGGATAAATCCAAGGAGAAACACGCCAAGACACATATTAATCAAACTATCCAAAATTAAATATAAAGAAAACATATTAAAAGCAGCAAGGAAAAAAACAACAAATAACACACATGGGAATCCCCATAAGGTTAACAGCTGATCTTTCAGCAGAAACTCTGCAAGCCAGAAGGGAGTGGCAGGATATACTTAAAGTCATGAGGGAGAAAAACCTACAACCAAGTATTACTCTACCCAGCAAGGATCTCATTCAGATTTGATGGAGAAATTAAAACCTTTACAGACAAGCAAAAGCTGAGAGAGTTCAGCACCACCAAACCAGCTTTACAACAAATGCTAAAGGAACTTCTCTAGGCAAGAAACACAAGGGAAAGAAAACACCTACAAAAACAAACACAAACCATTTAAGAAAATGGGAATAGGAACATACATATCGATAATTACCTTGAATGTAAATGGATTAAATGCTCCCACCAAAAGACACAGGCTGGCTGAATGGATACAAAAACAAGACCCATACATATGCTGTCTACAAGAGACCCACTTCAGACCTAGGGACACATACAGACTGAAAGTGAGGGGATGGAAAAAGATATTCCATGCAAATGGAAATCAAAAGAAAGCTGGAGTAGCAATTCTCATATCAGACAAAATAGACTTTAAAAGAAAGACTATTACAAGAGACAAAGAAGGACACTATATAATGATCAAGGGATCGATCCAGGAAGAAGGTATAACAATTGGTAAATATTTATGCACCCAACATAGGAGCACCTCAATACATAAGACAAACACTTACAGCAATAAAAGGGGAAATCGAAAGAAACAAAATCTTAGTAGGGGACTTTAACACCCCACTTTCACCAATGGACAGATCATCCAAAATGAAAATAAATAAGGAAACACAAGCTTTAAATTATACATTAAACAAGATGGACTTAATTGATATTTATAGACCATTCCATCCAAAAACAACAAAATACACTTTCTTCTCAAGTGCTCATGGAACCTTGTCCAGGATAGATCATATCTTGGGTCACAAATCAAGCCTTGGTAAATTTAAGAAAATTGAAATCGTATCAAGTAATTTTTCCGACCAAAAGGCTATGAGACTAGATATCAATTACAGGAAAGATCTGTAAAAAATAAAAACACATGGAGGCTACACAATACACTACTTAATAACGAAGTGATCATTGAAGAAATCAAAGGGGCATCAAAAAATACCTAGAAACAAATGACAATGGAGACACGACCACCCAAAACCTAAGGGATGCAGCAAAAGCAGTTCTAAGAGGGAAGTTTATAGCAATACAAGCCTACATCAAGAAACAGGAAACATCTCGAATAAACAACCTAACCTTGCACCTAAAGCAATTAGAGAAAGAAGAACAAAAAAAAACCCAAGCTAACAGAAGGAAAGAAATCATAAAGATCAGATGAGAAATAAATGAAAAAGAAATGAAGGAGACAATGGTAAAGATCAATAAAACTAAAAGCTGGTTGTTTGAGAAGATAAAGAAAATTGATAAACCATTAGCCAGACTCATCAAGAGAAAAAGGGAGAAGACTCAGATCAATAGAATTAGAAATGAAAAAGGAGAAGTAACCACTGACACTGCAGAAATACAAAAGATCATGAGAGATTACTACAAGCAACTCTATGCCAATAAAATGGACAACCTGGAAGAAATGGACAGATTCTTAGAAATGCACAAACTGCCGAGACTGAACCAGGAAGAAATAGAAAATATGAACAGACCAATCACAAGCACTGAAATTGAAACTGTGATTAAAAATCTTCCAAAAAACAAAAGCCCACACCAGATGGCTTCACACGCGAATTCTATCGAACATTTAGAGAAGAGCTAACACCTATCCTTCTCAAACTCTTCCACAATATTGCAGAGGGAGGAACACTCCCCAACTCATTCTACGAGGCCACCATCACCCTGATACCAAACCAGACAAAGACGTCACAAAGAAAAGTACAGGGCAATATCACTGATGAACATAGATGCAAAAATCCTCAACCAAATACTAGCAAACAGAATCTAACAGCACATTAAAAGGATCATACACCATGATTAAGTGGGGTTTATTCCAGGAATGCAAGCATTCTTCAATATGCGCAAATCAATCAACGTGATACATCATATTAACAAATTGAAGGAGAAAAACCATATGATCATCTCAATAGATGCAGAGAAAGCTTTTGACAAAATTCAACACCCATTTTCGATAAAAGAACTGCAGAAAGTAGGCATAGAGGGAACTTTCCTCAACATAATAAAGGCCATATATGACAAACCCACAGCCAACATCGTCCTCAATGGTGAAAAACTGAAACCATTTCCACTAAGATCAGGAACAAGACAAGGTTGCCCACTCTCACCACTATTATTCAACATAGTTTTGGAAGTGTTAGCCACAGCAATCAGAGAAGAAAAAGAAATAAAAGGAATCCAAATCGGAAAAGAAGAAGTAAAGCTGTCACTGTTTGCAGATGACATGATACTATACATAGAGAATCCTAAAGATGCTACCAGAAAACTACTAGAGCTAATCAATGAATTCAGTAAAGTAGTAGGATACAAAATTATTGCACAGATATCTCTTGCATTCCTATACACTAATGATGAAAAATCTGAAAGTGAAATTAAGAGAACACTCCGTTTACCATTGCAACAAAAAGAATAAAATATCTAGGAATAAACCTACCTAAGGAGACAAAAGACCTGTATGCAGAAAATTATAAGACACTGATGAAAGAAATTAAAGATGATACAAATAGATGGAGACATATACCATGTTCTTAGATTGGAAGAATCAACATTGTGAAAATGACTCTACTACCCAAAGCAATCTACAGGTTCAATGCAATCCCTATCAAACTATCACTGGCATTTTTCACAGAAGTAGAACAAAAAATTTCACAATTTGTATGGAAACACAAAAGACCCCGAATAGCCAAAGCAATCTTGAGAACGAAAAATGGAGCTGGGGGAATCAGGCTCCCTGACTTCAGACTATATTACAAAGCTTCAGTAATCAAGACAGCTTGGTACTGGCACAAAAACAGAAACAGAGATCAATGGAACAAGACAGAAAGCCCAGAGATAAACCCACACACATATGGTCACCTTCTCTTTGATAAAGGAGGCAAGCATATACAGTGGAGAAAAGACAGCCTCTTCAATAATTGGTGCTGGGAAAACTGGACAGGTACATGTAAAAGTATGAAATTAGAACACTCCCTAACACCATACACAAAAATAAACTCAAAATGGATTCAAGACCTAAATGTAAGGCCAGACACTATCAAACTCTTAGAGGAAAACATAGGCAGAACACTCTATGACATAAATCACAGCAAGTTCCTTTTTGACCCAACTCCTAGAGAAATGGAAATAAAAACACAAATAAAAAATTGGGACCTAATGAAACTTCAAAGCTTTTGCACAGCAAAGGAAACCATAAACAAGACCAAAAGACAACCCTCAGAATGGGAGAAAATATTTGCAAATGAAGCAACTGACAAAGGATTAATCTCCAAGATTTACTAGCATCTCATGCAGCTCAATAACAAAAAAAAACAAACAACCCAATCCAAAAATGAGCAGAAGTCCTAAATAGACATTTCTCCAAAGAAGATATACAGATTGCCAACAGACACATGAAAGAATGCTCAACATCATTAATCATTAGAGAAATGCAAATCAAAACTACAATGAGATACCATCTCACACCGGTCAGAATGGCCATCATCAAAAAATCTAGAAACAATAAATGCTGGAGAGGGTGTGGAGAAAAGGGAACACTCTTGCACTGTTGGTGGTAATGTAAATTGATATAGCCACTCTGGAGAACAGTATGGAGGTTCCTTAAAAAACTAAAAATAGAACTACCATACGACCCAGCAATCCCACTACTGGGCATATACCCTGAGAAAACCATAATTCAGAAAGAGTCATGTACCAAAATGTTCATTGCAGCTCTATTTACAATAGCCAGGACATGGAAGCAACCAAAGTGTCCATCATCGGATGAATGGATAAAGAAGATGTGGCACATATATACAATGGAATATTACTCAGCCATTAAAAGAAATGAAATGGAGGTATTTGTAGTGAGGTGGATGGAGTTAGAGTCTGTCATACAGAGTGAAGTAAGCCAGAAAGAGAAAAACAAATACAGTATGCTAACACATATATATGGAATCTAAGGAAAAAAAAGAAAAGAAAAGGTCATGAAGAATCTAGTGGCAAGACAGGAATAAAGACACAGACTTACTAGAGAATGGACTTGAGGATTTAGGGAGGGGTAGGGTAAGTTGTGATAGGGTGAGAGAGTGGCATGGACTTATATACACTACCAAATATAAAATAGATAGCTAGTGGGAAGCAGCCGCATCGCACAGGGAGATCAGCTCGGTGCTTTGTGACCACCTAGAGGGGTTGGATAGGGAGGGTGGGAGGGAGGGAGACGCAAGAGGGAAGAGATATGGGAACATATGTATATGTATAACTGATTTACTTTGTTATAAAGCAGAAACTAACACACCATTGTAAAGCAATTATACTCCAGTAATGATGTTTAAAAAAAAAACTGTTTTATAGTGTCTGGCCTTCCATTTAGATCTTTGACCCATTTTGAGTTTATCTTCCTGTATGGCATTAGAGAGTATTCTAAGTGCATTTTTCTGCAAGTAGCTGTCTGGTTTTCCCAGCCACACTTATTGAAGAGACTGTCTTTCTGCATTGTATATTCTTGTCTCCTTTGTCATAGATTAGTTGACCATAGGTGCGTGAGTTTATTTCTAGGCTTTCTATCCTGTTCTGTTGATCTATATTTTTGTTTTTGTGCAAGCACCATACAGTTTTGATTACTTTAGCTTTGTAGTATAGTCTAAAATTAGGGCGTCTGATTCCTCCAGCTCTATTTTTCTTTCTCAGGATTTCTTTTGCTACTTAGGGTTTTCTATGTTTCCATATAAATTTTAGAAATGTTTGTACTAGCTTTGTGAAAAATGCCATTGGTAATTTGGTAGGGATTGCATTGAATCTGTAGATTGCCTTGGATATTATAGTAATTTTCACAATATTGATTCTTCCATTCTAAGATCATGGTATATCCTTCCATCAGTTTGTGTCATTTCTGATATCTTTCATCAGTATCTTATAGTTTTTAGAGTAGAGGTCTTTTGCCTCCTTAGGTAGGTTTATTCCTAGGTATTTTATTTATTTTGATGAGATGGTAAGTGGGACTGTTTCCTTAATTTCTCTTTCTGATCATTCGTTGTTAGTGTATAGGAATGCAAGAGATTTCTTTGTATTAATTTTTATCCTGCAACTTTACTGAATTCATTGATGAACTCTAGTAGTGTTCTGGTAGTCTCTTTAGGATTTTCTATGTATAGTATCACGTCATCTGCAAACAGTAAGAGTTTTACTTCTTCTTTTCCAATGTGGATTCCTTTTATTTCTTTTTTGTCTCTGATTACTTTGGCTAGGACTTCCAAAACTATGTTGAATAAAAGTGGTGACAATGGACATCCTTGTATTGTTCCTGATCTTAGAGGGAATGCTTTCAGCTTTTCACCATTGAGAATGATGTTAGCTGTAGGTTTGTCATATATGGCTTTTATTATGTTGAGGTAAGTCCTCTCTATTCCCACTTTCTGAGGAACTTTTATCAGAAATCGGTGTTGAAATATGTCAAAAGCTTTTTCTGCCTCTATTGAGATGATCATATGGTTTTTATTCTTCAGTTCGTTAATGTGGTGTATCACAGTGATTGATTTGTGGATATTGAAGAATCCTTGCATCCCTGGGATAAATCCCACTTGATCATGGTGAGTGATACTTTTAATGTATTGTTGGAATCAGTTTGCTAGTATTTTGTTGAGTATTTTTGCCTCTATGTTCATCTGTGATATTGGCCTGTAATTTTCTCTTTCAGTGATATATTTGTCTGGTTTTGGTATCAGGGTGACGGTGGCCTCATAGAATGAGCTTGGGAGTGTTCCTTCTCCTACAATTTTTTGGAAGAGTTTGAGAAGGATAGGTGCTAACTCTTCTCTAAATGTTTGACAGAATTTGCCAGTTAAACCATCTGGTCCTGGACGTTTTTTTGCTGTAAGTTTTTAAATCATTGTTTCAGTTTCAGTACTTGTGAATGATCTGTTCATATTTTCTATCTCTTCCTGGTTCAGTCTTGGAAGGTGATACCTTTCTAAGAATTTGTCTATTTCTTCTAAACTGTCTATTTTATTGGCATATATTGATAGTTGTTAGTAGTAGTCTCTTATGATCCTTTGTATCTCTGTGTTGTCAGTTATAGCTTCTCCTTGTTTATGTCTAATTTTATTGATTTGAGAACTCTCCCTTATTTTCTTGGTGTGTCTGGCTAAATGGTTACTTATTTTATTTATAATCTCAACCAACTAGCTTTTAGTTTCATTCATCTTTGCTATCGTTTTCTTCATCTCTATGTCATTTATTTCTGCTCTTATCTTTTCTATTTCTTTCCTTCTACATACTTTGCATTTTGTTTGTTCCTCTTTCTCTAGTTTCTTTGGGTGTAAGGTTAAGTTGTTTACTTGAGATTTTTCTTGTTTCCTCAGGTAAGATTATATTCCTATAAATTTCCCTCTTAGAACTGCTTTTGCTGTGTCCCAAATGTTTTGGACCATTGTGTTTTGATTGTCATTTGTCTATAGGTATTTTTTGTTTCCTCTTTGATTTTTTCAGTAATCCATTGGTTGTTTAGTAACATATTGTTTAGCCTCCATGTGTTTGTGTCTTTTTTCTTCTTATTCTTTTTTTTAAGATCAATATTGGAGCAACATTGCTTTACAATGGCATGTTAATTTCTGCTGTATAACAAAGAGAATCAGCTATACATATACATATATCACCATATCCCCTCCCTCTTGCGTCTCCCACACACCCTCCCTATCCCACTCCTCTAGGTGGACACAAAGCACTGAACTGATCTCCCTGTGCTATGCAGCTGCTTCCAACTAGCTATCTATTTTCATTTGGTAGTGTATATATGTCAATGCCACTTTCTCACTTCATCCCAGCTTACCATTCTCCCTCCCCATGTCCTCAGCTCCATTCTCTACAACTGCATCTCTATTCCTGTCCTGCCCCTAGGTTCTTCAGAAACATTTTTCTTTTTTTTTTTTTAGATTCCATAAATATGTGTTAGCATATAGTATTAGTTTTTCTCTTTCTAGCTTACTTCACTCTATATGACAGACTCTAGATCCATCCACCTCACTAAAAATAACTCAATTTCTTTTCTTTTTATGGCTAAGTAATATTCCACTGTATATATGTACCATATCTTCTTATATATTCATCTGTCACTGGACACTTACGTTGCTTCCATGCCCTGGTTGTTGTAAATAGGGCAGTGAACATTGTGGTACATGACTCTTTTTGAATTATGACTCTCTCAGGGTATATGCTCAGTAGTGGGATTGGTAGGTCATATGGTAGTTCTATTTTTACCTTTTTAAGGAACCTTCATACTGTTCTCCATAGTGGCTGTTTCAATTTACATTCCCACCAACGGTGCAAGAGGGTATCCTTTTCTCCACACCCTCTCCAGCATTTGTAGATTTTTTGATGATGGCCATTCTGACTGGTGTGAGGTGATACCTTATTGTAGTTTTGATTGGCATTTCTCTAATGATTAGTGATGTTAAGCATCCTTTCATGTGTTGGTTGCCAAACTGTATATCTTCTTTGAAAATTTTTCTATTAAGGTCTACTGCCCATTTTTGGATTGGGTTGTTTGTATTTTGATATTGAGCTGCATGAGCTGCTTGTATATTTTGGAGATTAATTCTTTGTCAGCTGCTTCGCTTGCAAATAGTTTCTCCCATTCTGAGTGTTGTCCTTTCTTCTTCTTTATGGTTTCCTTTGCTGTGCAAAAGCTTTTAAGTTTCATTAGGTCCCATTTGTTTATTTTTGTTTTTACTTTCATTTCTCTAGGACATGGGTCAAAAAGGATCTTGCTGTGATTTATGTCATAGAGTCTTCTGACTGTGTTTTCCTCTAAGAGTTTGATAGTGTCTGGCCTTACATTTAGGTCTTGAATCCATTTTGAGTTTATTTTTGTGTATGGTGTTAGGGAGTGTTCTAATTTCATTCTTTTACATGTAGTTTTCCAGTTTTCCCAGCAGCACTATTGAAGAGGCTGTCTTTTCTCCATTGTATATTCTTGCCTCCTTTATCAAAAATAGGGTGACCATATGTGTGTGGGTTTATCTCTGGGCTTTCTATCCTGTTCCATTGATCTATATTTCTGTTTTTGTGTCAGTACCATAGTGTCTTGATTACTGTAGCTTTGTAGTGTAGTCTGAAGTCAGGGAGCCTGATTCCTCCAGCTCGTTTTTCTTTCTCAAGATTGCTTTGGCTATTTGGGGTCTTTTGGGTTTCCATACACATTGTGAAATTTTTTTTTCTAGTTCTGTGAAAAATGCTATTGGTAGTTTGATAGGGACTGCATTGAATCTGTAGATTGCTTTGGATAGTATAGTCATTTCCTCAGTATTGATTATTCCAAACCAAGAACATGGTATATCTCTTCACCTGTTTGTATCATCTTTAATTTCTTTCATCAGTGTCTTACAGTTTTCTGCATACAGGTCTTTTGTCTCCTTGCATAGGTTTACTCCTAGGTATTTTATTTTTTTTGTGGCAATTATAAATGGGAGTTTCTCCTTAATTGCTCTTTCAGATTTTTCATCATTAGTGTATAGGAATGCAAGAAATTTCTGTGCATTAATTTTGTATCCTGCAGCATTAGCAAATTAATTGATTATCTGTAGTCATTTTCTGGTAACATCTTTAAGATTACCTGTGTATACTATCATGTCATCCACAAACAGGGACAGTTTTACTTCTTCTTTTCTGATTTGGATTCCTTTTATTTCTTTTTCTTCTCTGATTGTTGTGGTTAAAACTTCCAAATCTATGTTGAATAATAGTGGTGATAGTGAGCAACCTTGTCTCATTCCTGATCTTACAGGAAATGGTTTCAATTTTTCACCATTGAGAATGATGTCGGCTGTGGTTTTATCATATATGGCCTTATTATATTGAGGTAAGTTCCCTGTATGCCTACTTACTGGAGAGTATTTATCATAAATGGGTGTTGAATTTTGTTGAAAGCTTTTTCTGCATCTATTGAGATGATCATTTTATTTTTCTCCTTCATTTTGTTAATATGGTTTATCACATTTTTTGATTTGTGGATATTGGAGAAGCCTTGCATTCCTGGCATAAACCCCACTTGATCATGGTGTATGAGCCTTTTAATGTGCTGTTGGAGTCTGTTTGCTAGTATTTTGTTGAGGATTTTTGCATCTATGTTCATCAGTGATATTGACCTGTAGTTTTCTTTCTTTGTGACACCTTTGTCTCGTTTTGGTATCAGGGTGATGGTGGCCTTGTAGAATGAGTTTGGGAGTGTTCCTCCCTGTGCTATATTTTGGATGAGTTTGAGAGGATAGGTGTTAGCTCTTCTATAAATGTTTTATAGAACTTGCTTGTGAAGCCATCTGGTCTTGAGCTTTGGTTTCTTCGAAGATTTTTAATCATAGTTTCAATTTCAGTGCTTGTGATTTCTCTGTTTATATTTTCTATTTCTTCCTGGTTCAGTGTCAGAAGGTTGTGTTTTTCTAGGAATTTGGCCATTTCTTCCAGTTTGTCCATTTTATTGGCATATAGTTGTTTGTGGTAATTTCTCATGATCATTTGTATTTCTATAGTGTCAGTTGTTACTTCTCCTTTTTCATTTCTAAATTTGTTGACTTGAGTCTTCTCCCTTTATTTCTTGATGAGTCTGGGTTGAGGTTTATCAATTTTGGTTATCTTCTCAAAGAACCAGCTTTTAGTTTTACTGATGTTTACTATAGTTTCCTTCATTTCTTTTTCATTTATTTCTGTTCTGATATTTATGATTTCTTTCCTTCTGCTAACTTTGGTGTGTTTTGTTCTTCTTTCTCAAATTGCTTTAAGTGTAATGTTACATTGTTTATATGAGCTGTTTCTTGTTTCTTGAGGTATGATTAATTGCTATATACTTCCCTCTTAGAATTGCTTTTCCTGCAGCCCGTAGTTCTTGGGCCATTGTGTTTTCATTGTCATTTGTTTCTAGGTATTTTTTATTTCCTCTTTAATTTCTTCAGTGATCTCTTGGTTATTTAGTAGTGTATAGTTTAGCCTCCATGTATTTTTATTTTTTACTGATTTTTTCCTCTAACTGATATCTAGTCTCATAGCTTTGTGGTTGGAAAAGATACTTGATACCATTTCAATTTTCTTAAATTTACCAAGGCTTGATTTGTGACCGAAGATATGATCTATCCTGGAAAATGTTCCATGAGCACTTGAGAAGAAAGTGTATTCTGTTGTTTTTGGATGGAATGTCCTATAAATATCAATTAAGTCCATCTTCTTTAATGTATCATTTAAAGCTTGTGCTTCCTTTTTTATTTTCATTTTGAATCATTGGTCCATTGGTGAAAGTAGGGTGTTAAAGTCCCCTAGTATAATTGTGTTACTGTCGATTTCCCCTTTATAGCTGTTAGCATTTGCCTTATGTATTGAGGTGCTCCTGTGTTGGGTGCATAAATATTCACAATTGTTGTATCTTCTTCTTGGATTGATCCCTTGATCATTGTGTAGTGTCCTTCTTTGTCTCTTGTAATAGTATTTATTTTAAATCTATTTTGTCTGGTATTAGAATTGCTACTCCAGATTTCTTTTGATTTCTAGTTGCATAGAATATTTTTCCATCCCCTCACTCTCAGTTTGTATGTGTCCCTAGGTCTGAAAAGTGTATCTTGTAGGCAACATATATACAGGTCTTGTTTTTGTATCTATTGAGCCAGTCTATGTCTTTTGGCTGGAGCATTTAATCTACTTACTTTAAGGTAATTATTGATATTTATGTTATTACCATTTTCTTTTTCTTTTTGAATTTTATTTTATTTATTTTTTTTATACAGAAGGTTCTTATGAGTTACCCATTTTATTCATAGTAGTATATATATATCAAAACCAATATCCCAGTTCATCACAGCACCACTAACACCCTCACCACTTTCACCCGTTGGTGTCCATACATTTGTTCTCTGCATCTGTGTCTCAGTTTCTGCCCTGCAAACTGGTTCATCTGTACCATTTTTCTAGGTTCCTCATATATACTTTAATATATGGTATTTCTTTTTCTCTTTCTGACTTACTTCACCTTGTATGACAGTCTCTAGATTCATCCACATCTTTGCAAATGACCCAATTTTGTTCCTTTTTATGGCTGAGTAATATTCCATTGTATATATGTACCACACCTTCTTTATCCATTCATCTGTCGATGGGCATTTAGATTGCTTCCATTACCTGGCTATTCTAAAGAGTGCTGCAATGAACATTGGGGTGCATGTGTCTTTTTGAATTGTTGTTTTCTCTGGGTATATGCCAGATACTGGGGTTGCTGGGTCATATGGCAATTCTATTTTTAGTTTTTGTAGGGAACCCCATATTGTTCTCCATAGTGGCTGTATCAAGTTACATTCCCACCAACAATGCAAGAGGGTTCCCTTTTCTCCACACCTTCTCCAGCATTTGTTGTTTGTAGATTTTCTGATGATGCCCATTCTAACTGGTGTGAGGTGATACCTCATTGTAGTTTTGATTTGGATTTCTCGAATAACTAGTGATGTTGAGCAGCTTTTCATGTGCTTCTTGGCCATCTGTATGTCTTCTTTGGAGAAACGTCTATTTAGGTCTTCTGCCCATTTTTGTATTGGGTTGTTTGTTTTTAAATATTGAGCTGCATGAGCTGTTTATATATTCTGTAGATTAATCCTTTGTCCATTGATTCGCTTGCAAATGTTTTCTCCCATTTTGAGGGTTGTCTTTTTGTCTTGTTTGAAGTTTCCTTTGCTGTGCAAAAGCTTTTACGTTTCATTAGGTCTCATTTGTTTATTTTTGTTTTTATTTCCATTAGTCTATGAGCTGGATCAAAAAAGGCCTTGCTTTGATTTATTTCAAAGAGTGTTCTTCCTCTAAGAGTTTTATAGTGTCCAGGCTTACTTTAAGGTCTCTAATACATTTTGAGTTTCTTTTTGTGTATGGTGTTAGGGAGTGTTCTAATTTCATTCTTTTATATGTAGTTGTCCAGTTTTCCCAGCACCACTTACTGAAGAGACTGTCTTTGCTCTGTTGTATATTCTTGCTTTCTTTGTCATAGTTTAGTTGATGATAGGTGCATGGGTTTAATTCTGGGCTTTCTATCCTGTTTCATCGATCTATATCTCTGCTTTTGTGCCAGTAACATATTGTCTTGATTACTGTAGCTTTTCAGTATAGTCTGAAGTCAGAGAGTATGATTCCTCCAGCTCTGTTTTTTTCCCTCAAGACTTCTTTCACTATTCGGGGTCTTTTGTGTGTCCATAAAAATTTTAAGATTTTTGGCTCTAGTTCTGTAAAAAATGCCATTGGTAATTTGATAGGGATTTCATTGAATCTGTAGATTGTTTTGGGTAGTATAGTCATTTTCACATTATTGCTTCTTCTAATCCAAAAACATGGTATATCTCTCCATCTGTTTGTATCATCTTTGATTTCTTTCATCAGTTTCTTAGTTTTCTGCATACAGGTGTTTTGTCTCTCTAGGTAGGTTTATTCCTAGGTATTTTATTCTTTTTGTTGCAATGGTAAATGGGAGTGTTTCCTTCATTTCTTTTTCAGATTTTTTCATCATTAGTGTATAAGAATGCAAGAGATTTCTGTGCTTTAATTTTGTATCCTGCAACTTTAGCAAATTCATTGATCAACTCCAGAAGTTTTCTGGTGGCATCTTTAGGATTCTCTATGTATTTTGTCATGTCTTCTGCAAACAGTGACCGTTTTACTTCTTCTTTTCCAATTTGTATTCCTTTTATTTCTTTTTCTTCTCTGATTGCCATGGCTATGACTTCCAAAACTATGTTGAATAATAGTGGTGAGAGTGGACATCCTTGTCTTGTTCCTGATCTTAGAGGAAATGCTTTCAATTTTTCACCATTGAGAATGATGTTTGCTGTGGGTTTGTCTTATATGGACTTTATTTTGTTGAGGTAAGTTCACTCTATGCAAACTTTCTGGAGAGCTTTTTATCATAAATCGGTGTTGAATTTTGTCAAAAGCTTTTTCTGCATCTATTGAGATGATCATATGATTTTTCTTCTTCAGTTTGTTAATATGGTGCATCACATTGTTTTATTTGCGTATGTTGAAGAATCCTTGCATCCCTGTGATAAATCCTGCTTGACCATGGTGTATGATCCTTTTAATGTGTTGTTGGATTCTGTTTGCTAGTATTTTGTTGAGGATTTTTGCCTCTATATTCATCAGTGTTATTGGTCCATAATTTTCTTTTTTTGTAATATCTTTGTCTGGTTTTGGTATCAGCATGATGGTGACCTCATAGAATGAATTTGGGAGTGTTCCTTCCTTTGTAATATTTTGGAAGAGTTTGAGAAGGATGGGTGTTAGCTCTTTTCTAATGTTTGATAGAATTCATCAGTTAATCAATCTGGTCCTAGACTTTTGTTTTTTGGAAGATTTTTAATCACAGTGTCAATTTCATTACTTGTGATTGGTCCTTTCATATTTTCTATTTCTTCCTGGTTCAGTCTTGGAATGTTTTACCTTTCTAAGAATTTGTCTATTTGTTCCAGGTTGTCCATTTTATTAGCATAGTGTTGCTTGTAGTAGTCTCTTAGAATGCTTTGTATTTTTGCGGTGTCTGTTGTAACTTCTCCCTTTTCATTTCTAATTTTATTGATTTGAATCCTCTCCCTCTTTTTCTTGATGAGTCTGGCTAATGGTTTATCAATTTTGTTTACCTTCTTAAAGAACCAGCTTTCAGTTTTATTGATCTTTGCTATTGTTTTCTTTGTTTCTATTGCATTTATTTCTGCTCTGACCTTTATGATTTCTTTCCTTCTACTAACTTTGGGTTTTGTTTGTTCTTCTTTCTCTTGAGATTTTTCTTGTTTCTTGAGGTAGGCTTGTATTGCTATAAACTTCCCTCTTAGAACTGCTTTTGCTGTATACCATAGGTTTTGTATCATTGTGTTTTCATTTTCCCTTGTCTCTAGGTATTTTTTGATTTCCTCTTTTATTTCTTCAGTGATCTCCTGGTTATTTAGTAACATATTGTTTAGCTTCCATTTGTTTGTGTTTTTTACGTTTTTTTCCCTGTGATTGATTTCTAATCTCATAACATTGTGATCTGAAAAGATGCTTGATATGATTTCAGTTTTCTTAAATTTACTGAGGCTTGGTTTGTGACCCAAGATGTGATCTATCCTGGAGAATGTTCTGTGCATATTTGAGAATAAAGTGTAGTCTGCTGTTTTTGGATGATTGTCCTATAAATATCAACTAAATCTATCTGGTCTATTGTGTCATTTAAAGCTTGTGTTTCCTTAGTAATTTTCTGTTTTGGATTATCTTTCCATTGGTGTAAGTGAGGTGTTAAAGTTCCCCAATATTATTTGTGTTACTGTCGATTTCCTCTTTTATAGCTCGTAGCAGTTGTCTTATGTATTGAGTTGCTCCTGTGTTGGGAACATATATATTTATAATTGTTATATCTTCTTCTTGGATTGATCCCTTGGTCATTATGTAGTGTCCTTCCTTATCTCTTGTAACATTCTTTATTTTAAAGTCTATTTTATCTCATATGAGTATTGCTTCTCCAGTTTTCTTTTGATTTCCATTTGCATGGAATATCTTTTTCCATCCCCTCACTTTCAGTCTCTGTGTGTCCCTAGGTCTGAAGTGGGTCTCTTGTAGACAGCATATATATGGGTCTTGTTTTTGTGTCCATTCAGTGAGCCTGTGTCTTTTGGTTGGAGCACATAATCCTTTCACGTTTAAGGTAATTATCGATATGTATGTTTCTATGACCATTTTCTTAATTGTTTTTGGTTTGTTTTTGTTGGTCCTTTTCTTCTCGTGTTTCTCACTTAGTGAAGTTCCTTTAGCATTTGTTGTAGAGCTGGTTTGGTGGTGCTGAATTCTCTTAGCTTTTGCTTGTCTGTAAAGTTTTTGATTTCTCCATCAAATCTAAATGAGATCCTTGCTGTGTAGAGTAATCTTGTTTGTAGGTTCCTCGTTTTCATCACTTTAAATATGTCATGCCATTCCCTTCTGGCTTGTAGAGTTTCTGCTGAGAAATCAACTGTTAACCTTATGGGAGTTCCCTTGTATGTTATTTGTTATTTTTCCCTTGCTGCTTTCGATAGTTTTTCTTTGTCTTTAGTTTTTGCCAATTTGATTACTATGTGTCTTGGTGTGTTTCTCTTTGGGTGTATCCTGTATGGGACTCTCTGTGCTTCCTGGACTTGGGTGGCTATTTCCTTCCCCATGTTAGGGAAGTTTTCGACCGTAATCTCTTCAAATATTTTCTTGGGTCCTTTCTCACTCTCTTGTCATTCTGGGACCCCTATAATGTGAATGTTGTTATGTGTAATGCTCTCCCAGAGGTCTCTTTGGCTGTCTTCATTTCTTTTCATTCTTTTTTCTTTATTCTCTTCTGCAGCAGTGAATTCCATCATTCTGTCTTCCAGGTTACTTAGCCTCTCTTCTGCCTCAGTTATTCTGCTATTGATTCCTTCTAGTGTAGTTTTCATTTCAGTTATTTTATTGTTCGTCTCTTTGTTTTTTAATCCTTCTAGGTCTTTGTTAAAAATTTCTTGCATCTTCTTGCTCTTTACCTCCATTCTTTTTCCGAGGTCCTGGATCATCTTCACTATCATTATTCTGAATTCTTTTTCTGGAATGTGACTTATCTCCACTTCCTTTAGTTGTTTTTCTGGAGTTTTATCTTGTTCCTTCATCTGGTACATAGCCCTCTGCCTTTTCATCTTGTCTATGTTTCTGTGAATGTAATTTATGTTCCACAGGCTGCACGATTGTAATTCTTCTTGCTTCTGCTGTCTGCCCTCTGGTGTATGAGGCTATCCCTATTACCATTTTCTTAATTTGGGGTGGTTTGTTATTGTAGGTCTTTTCCATCTCTTGTGTTTTCTGCCTAGAGAAGTTCCTTTAGCATTTGTTGTAAAGCTGCGTTTGATGGTGCTGAATTCTCTTAGCTGTTGCTTGTCTGTAAGTGTTTTAATTTCTCCATTGAATCTGAATGAGATCCTTTCTTGGTAGAGTAATCTTTGTTGTAGGTTTTTCCTTTTCATCTCTTTAAAACTGTCCTTCCACTCCCTTCGGGCTTGCAGAGTTTCTGCTGAATGATCAGCTGTTTCCCTTATGGGGTTTCCCTTGTATGCTATTTGTTGCTTTTTCCTTGCTGCTTTTAATATTATTTCTTTGTATTTAATTTTTGATAGTTTGATTAATGTGTATCTTGGCATGTTTCTCATGGATTAATCCTGTATGGGACTCTCAGCACTTCCTGGACTTGATTGAATATTTCCTATCCCATATTAGGGAAGTTTTCAACTATAATCTCTTCAAATATTTTCTCAGTCCCTTTCTTTTTCTCTCCTTCTTCTGGGACCCATATAATTCAAATGTTGTTGCATTTAATATTGTCCCAGAAGTCTCTGAAACTGTCCTCAATTATTTTTATTCATTTTTCTTTATTCTGCTCTGCAGTAGTTATTTCCACTATTTTATCTTCCAGGTCACTTATCCGTTCTTCTGCCTCAGTTTTTCTGCTATTGATTCCTTCTAGAGAATTTTTAATTTCATTTATTGTGTTCTTCATCATTGTTTGTTTACTCTTTAGTTCTTCTAGGTCCTTGTTATACATTTCTTTTATTTTCTGCATTCTATTTCCAAGATTTTGGATCATCTTTACTATCATTACTCTGAATTCTTTTTCTGGTAGACTGCTTATTTCCTCTTCATATTTTTGGTATGGTGGGTTTTTACCTAGCTCCTTCAGCTGCTGTGTATTTCTCTGTCTTCTCATTTTGTTTAACTCACTGTGTTTGGGATCTCCTTTTTGCAGGTTGTAGGTACGTCTTTCCCATTGTTTTTGATGTCTGAACCCAGTGGTTAGGGTTGGTTCAGTGAGTTGTGTAGGCTTCCTGGTGGAGAGGACTGGCGCCTGTGTTCTGGTAGATGAGGCTGGATCTTTTCTTTCTGGTGGGCAGGACCTCATCCGGTGGTGGGTTTTGGCGTGTCTGTGACCTTATTTTGATTTTAAGCAGACTCTCTGCAAATGGGTGGGTTTGTGTTCCTGTCTTGCTAGTTGTTTGGCATAGGGTGTCCAGCACTGTAGCTTGTTGGTTGGTGAGTGGAGCTGGGTCTTAGTGTTGAGATTTAGATCTCTGGCAGATCTTTCACTGTTTGATATTACAGGAGTTGGGAGGTCTCTGGTGGTCCAGTGTCCTGAACTCAGCTCTCTCACCTAAGAGGCTCAGGCCTGACACCCGGCCAGAGCACCAAGACCCTCTGAGCCACAAGGTTCAGAAAAGAGGGAGAAAAAAAAGAAGAAAAAAAGAAAAAAAAGAAAAAAAGAGAAAATAACATAACATTATTAAAATAAAATATATTGTTAAAAATAAAAAATAAAGAAGTATTAAAAAAAGAAAAAAAGGAGAGAATGAAAGAAGAGAGCAACCAAACCAATCACAAATCCATCAATGATAACAAGTGCTAAAACTATCCAAAAAAATTAAAAAGTAAAAATAAATGGACAGACAGAAACCTAGGGCAAATGGTAAAGGCAAAGCTATACAGATAAATTCACACAAAGAAGCATACACATAGACACTCACAAAAAGAGCAAAAAAAAAATTTATATATATATATATATATATATATATATATATATATATATATATATATAAAGGAAGAGAGCAACCAAATCAATAAACCAATCTACTAGTGAAAATAAGCTCTAAATACTAAAGTAAGATAAACATAAAACTGGAAACAAATTAGATGCAGAGAGCAAACCCCAAGTCTACAGTTCCTCCCAAAGTCCACTGCCTCAATTTTGTGATGATTCATTGCCTATTCAGGTATTCCAGAGATACACGGTACATCAAGTTGATTGTAGAGATTTAAGCCATTGCTCCTACAACTGCTGGGGGTAATTTCCCTTTCTCTTCTTTGTTTGCACAGCTCCTCGTTTTCAGCTTTGTATTTGGCCCTGGCTCTACATGTAAGTTGCCTGAGGGTATCTCTTCCCCTCCCAGACAGGACGGGGTTAAAGTAACAGCTGATTAGGGGGCTCAGTCTCACTCAGGTCTGGGGAAGGATGGGGTACGGAATGCGGGGCAATCCTGTGATGACACAGCCCGACGTGACTTTGCAACAGCCTGTGGCACGCCATGTGTCCTCCCAGGGAAGTTGTCCCTGGATCACGGGAACCTGGCAGTGGCAGGCTGCACAGTCTCCTGGGAGCGGAGGTGTGGATAGTGACCTGTGCTTGCACACAGGGTTCTTTGTGGCTGCAGCAGCAGCCTTAGCGTTTCATGCCTGTCTCTGGTGTCCTTGTTGATAGTCGTGGCTCCTGCCCGTCTCTGGTGCTCGTTTAGGTGGTGCTCTGAATCCCATCTCCTTGCACACCCGAAAACAATGGTCTCTTGTCTCTTAAGCAGTTCCAGACTTTCCCATACTCCTTCCCAGGTAGCTATGGTGCACTAGCTCCCTTCAGGCTGTCTTCATGCAACCAACCCCAGTCCTCTCCCTGGGGTCTGACCTCCGAAGCCCTAGCCTCAGCTCCCAGTCCCTACCTGCCCCTGAGGGTGAGCAGACAAACCTTTTAGGCTGGTAAGTGACAGTGCGCACCAATCCTCTGTGCAGGAATCTCTCTGCTTTGCCCTGTACACCCCTGTTGCTGTGCTCTCCTCTATGGATCCAAAGCCTCCCACCCCCCATCTGTGCCCATGAAGGGGCTTCCTAGTGTGTGGAAACTTCTTCTCCTTCACAGCTCCCTCCCAAAGGTGCAGGTCCCATCCCTATCCTTTGTCTCTGTTTTTCTTTTTTTCTTTTGCTCTACCCAGGTATGTGGGGAGTTTCTTGCCTTTTGGGAAGTCTGAGGTCTTCTGTCAGCATTCAGTAGGTGTTCTGTAGGAGTTGTTCCACATGTAGATGTATTTTTGATGTGTTTGTGGGGAGGAAGGTGATCTCCACGTCTTACTCCTCCACCATCTTGAAGGTCCCCGCATGTTTGTGTTTTTAACAGGTTTTTCTCCTGTAATTGATTTCTAATCCCATTGGAAAAGATGCTTGATATGATTTCTATTTTCTTAAATTTACTGTGTCTTGATTTGTGGCTCAAGATATGATCTCTTCTGGAGAATGTTCCATGTGTACTTGAGAAGAAATTGTATTTGGCTGCTTTCAGATGGAATGTTCTATACATATCAATTAAGGACATCTGGTCTAATGTGTCATTTAAGGCCCATATTTTCTGTCTGGATCATCTGTCCATTAATGAGAGTGAGCTATTAAAGTCCCCCACTATTATTGTGTTACTGTTGATTTCTCCTTTTATGGCTGTTAGCATTTGCCTTATATATTGAGGTGCCCCTATGTTGGGTTCATATATATTTACAATTGTTATATCTTCTTCTTGTATTGATCCTTTGATCATTATGTAGTGTTCTTCTTTGTCTCTTATAACATTCTTTATTTTGAAGTCTATTTTGTCTGAGTACTGCTAATCCAGGTTTCTTTTAATTTTTATTTGCATGGAATGTCTTTATCTATCCTCTCACTTTCAGTCTCTATCTGTCCCTAGATCTGAAGTGGGTCTCTTGTAGACAGCATATATACAGGTTTTGTTTTGGCATCCATTCTGCCAGTCTATGCCTTTTGGTTGGAGCATTTAATCCATTTACATTTAAGGTAATTATTGATATGAATGTCCTTATTGCTATTTTGTTAATTGTTTTGTATTCATTTTTGAAGGTCTTTTTTCTTCCCTTCCTCTTTTTTTCTCTTCTCCTGTGATTTGATATCTATCTTTACTGATGAGTTTGGATTGCTTTTTCTTTTTTGTGTCTATCTATTCTAGACTTTTTGTTTGTGATTCTCATGAGGTTTTGATATAGCAGTCTATATACTTACAGGATTGTTTTAAAAAGCTGATCTCTTAATTTCAAGTGCATTTCCAATATCCTACATTTGTATTTTCCTCTTTTCATGATTGCTGGTTTTGATAATCATGTTTGTGTGTGGAAGATTTTACTTTATGTTTGTCTTTAGAGTTGAGCTTCCCCATTTGTAATTTTCTTGATTCTAGTTGTGGCCTCTTCTTTTCTGCCTAGAGAATTTCCTTTATGATTTGTTGTAATACTGGTTTGGTGTTGTTGAATTCTCTTAGCTTTTGCTTGTCTGTAAAGCTTTTGATTTCTCCCTCAAGTCTGAATGAGAGCCTTGCTGGGTAGACTATTCTTGGATGTAGGTTTTTCCCTTTCAACACTTTAAATATATCATGCCATCCCCTTCTGGCCTGTAGAGTTTCTGCTCAAAAATCAGCTGATAACCTTATGGGGGTTCCCTTGCATGTTATTTGTTGCTTTTCCTTAGTTGCTTTTAATACTTTTTCCTCGTCTTTAATTTTTGTTAGTTACATTAATATGTGTCTCAGTGTGTTCCTTATTGGGATTATGTTGTATGGGACTCTCTGTGCTTCCTGGACTCGAATGAGTGTTTCCTGTCTCATGTTAGAGAAATTTTTGGATATAACCTCTTCAAATATTTTCTCAGGCCCTTTCTCTCTCTCTTCCCTTTCTGGAACCCCTGTAATGCCAACGTTGGTGCATTTAACATTGTCTCAGAAGTCTTCGAGACTGAGCTCATTTGTTTTTATTTTTTGTTCTTTTCCATGTCAGTGATTTCCACCATTCTGTCTTCCAGCTCACTTATCTTTTCTTTTGCCTTAGTTATTTTAGTATTGAATCCTTTTAGTGTATTTTTCATTCCAGTTTTGTATTGTTCATCTATTTGTTCTTTAAATCTTTTAGCTCTTTGTTAAACATCTTTTGTAACTTCTCAGTCTGTGCCTTGTTCTTTTTCCAAGATCTTGGATCATCTTTACTATCATTACTCTAAAATGCTTTCCAGTTAGGTTGCTTATCTCCTCTGAATTTAGTTGTTCTTGTTGGTTTTTATCTTGTTCCTTTGTCTGAAACATATTTCTCTGCCATCTCATTTTGTCTCACTTTCTGTGTTTGTTGACTCCTTTCCACTGGCTGGAGTATGGTAGCTCCTCTTGCTTCTGGTGTCTACCCTTTGGTGGGTGAGTTTGGTCCTGAGACTTGTAGAGGCTTCCTTGTAGGAGGGACTGCTGCCCGCCCACTGTTAGGTGGATCTGTGTCTTTTCCCTCTGGTGGTCAGGGCTGTGTCATGGGGTGTGTTTATAGGTGGCTGTGAACTTAGTATAGCTTTAGGCACCCTGTCTGCTGATGGGTGGGTCTGTATTCTTATCCTGATGGTTGTTTGGCCTGAAGCTTTCCAGCACTGGAACCTGTAGGCTGTTGGGTAGGGCTAGGTCTTGATGCCAAATGACAATCTCTGGGAGACCTCACGGTGATCAATATTCTCTGGGGCCTCTGCCCCCAGGGTCCTTCCCCCCAACCCCATAGTGAGCCACAGTCAATGCCCACCTCTCCAGGAGACCCTCCAAGACTCATAGTTAGGTCCAGCCCTGCCTTCTATAGAGTTACTGTTTTGTGCTTGGTCACTGTGTATGTGAAACCTTATGTGCACCCTCCTGGAATGGAGTCTCTGTTTCCCCCAGTCCTGTGGATCTCCTGTACTCAAGTCTGCTGGCCTTCAAACCCAAATGCTTTGGGGATTTCTCGTCCTGATGCCAGACCCTCAGGCTGGGGAGCCTGACGTGGGGCTCTGGACTCTCACTCTTGTGGGAAAACCTCTGTCATATAATTATTTTCCAGTTTGTAGATTGCCCACCCTGCAGGTATGGGATTTAATTATGCCACAAAAGTGCCCCTCCTGCCAACTTGTTGTGGCATCTTCTTTGTCTTTGAATGGAAAATATCTTTCTTGGTAGGTTCCAGTCTTTCTTATCAATGGTTGTTCAGCAGTTAGTTGTGATTTTGGTGTTTTTATGAGAGGAGGTGAGCTCAGGCCCTTCTACTCCACTTTTCCAGAACCACAGGGTTGCTTTTAGTTTGGATGTTTGCTGCCTCTTTCATGGCTGTTATCCCCTTGATATGGGGGGTGCAGGTAAAATGGACCTTGCACACTCCCAGGACAGTGGGAGCAGGGCCTGTTGCCTGCTCTAGGGTCTTCTATGGCCAGGTCCTCTCTGTGCCCTCTGGGAACAGTGGGTGCAGGTCCTGGCACCTGTTCATGGATTTCCTAGGGGTGGATGTGAGCCACGCCCTCCCAGGACAGTGGGTACAGGTTCTGCCACCTGCTCTTGAATTTCCTAGTGGCTGGCACTCTCCATACCCTCCCAGAGCAGCGAGAGCAGAGACTACTGCCTGCCCATGGGTCTCGTAAGGGTGGCCAATTCCCACCTCTGGAGACCACGATGGTGGTGGCAACTTGTACCCACCTCTGGAGCTCCTGTAGGTGGTGTCCTGTTGCCTGAGAGTTCTCACAGGGAAAGAAGTTCTTATGATGGTCCTGCTCCCCTCCTGTGTGCTCACAAATAATGGCACCTTGCCTCTTTGGTGGGCTCAGTCTTCTACTGAGTACAACTTCAGCTGCCACAGCCCAGCCTCATCAAGCAGTTTCTGCACAGCCAACCCTGGCCCTCTCTGAAGCCTGAGCTTCAGCACCCAGCCCTGCACCCATTCCGACAGATGAGTGTCTCAGGCTGGGGAGCACAGGGCAGGAGTGACAACCTTCTATGCAGGTAACTCTCCATTTTGCCTTCCACAAGCAAGTTGCCGTGATCTCCTCCTAGGCTCCAAAGCTCCTCCTCCATCCAGTCTGATCTCCCTGACAGTGGGCAGACGTCCCTGGGTGCAGGAACATTTCCTCCTTCACACCTCCCTCCCTGTGGTGTAAGCCCCATCTTGATTGCTTCCTTTTCTTTTTTTTTTTTTTTCCTACTCAGTTACAAGGTTTTCTTGTCTTTTCAGAAGTCTGAGGTCTTCTGTCAGTGTTCAGTTGCTGTTCTGTGTGAATCATTCCACTTGTAGATGTATTTTTAATGTTTTGTGGGAGAAGGTGAACTCCATGTCCTACTCCTCCACCATCTTGACCCCTACCCCCACAACTGAATTCTATAACCCTGCAAATAGACTAAAGCATCTATCCAGAGATTTTTCAAAATTTCTTAACATTCTCATGTATATTTCCAACCTCATAGTCTGTTCACCTCAAGATCCAAAAAACCGGGTTTAAAATTGTCTCTGATGGCAAAACCATTGACAGTTCAAGAGTAACTCAAGAAAATGCAAGAATGCTTTAGGAAGAGACATGGTGCACTTTTCATGCATCTTCTTGTGGATTCCCCCATCCTCCCAAAATTATCACCTGAGAGGTATTTTGTCTAATAGATCAAATTAGGTTATGGAAAACATTAAAGCCATAATGTCATCTGTTTTTAAGAAAAGTTTGTATATATATTCTTCCTTTCCATTTGTCTCATAAGTAACAGTAGCTGGTGAACTAAGACTGTTGATAGTGTTGATATTTGTTATATTCTTTTCCTTCTTCCTCTTCCTCTTCCTTTTCCTCTCCTCCTCCTCATTTGTCTTTTCTTCTTCTCTCTTCTTCTTCTTCTCCCTTCTTCTTCTTCTTCTTCTTCTTCTTCTTCTTCTTCTTCTTCTTCTTCTTCTTCTTCTTCTTCTTCTTCTTCTTCTTCATTATTATTATTATTATTATTTATTAGTCTTCTAAGTCTATATAGTAGGATTAGAATGCTCTTTTATTTATGCAGTTAGAATCCTGGCAGGTAAAAGTGTTATAAGAAATTTTGAGACACTGGTTACCGTCACAAAAGTTGCCAACCCTTTGGAATGCAAATTTGCTTTTGGGAAATGGTGGCTATTTTTCCATATAGAGCCCAAGATCTTATAGGAAATGTGGAATAGAATCACCAGACATCCTCATATTCAAAGTTAGAGAAACTGATGGGATTTTTGCAACCCTATGCAAAATCTAATGCCAGGAAATGCATAGGAGTACAGTGAAATAAAATTTTATTGAAGAACAAATAAGTCTAAGTTGGTGAGTTAGTTTTTAAAATATTTTAAGTAATTTTGGTACAGTATTATTTAAATAAAAATGTTTGACTAGTTCTACAACTTGAGCGATGCTGAAAACACCTGCCAGCTTGATGGTATTTGAGTTTTAGGGAAAAGTAATGATACATGTAAGAAATAAGAGAATTCCAATTTTACAGACTAAGAATAGTTTCCAATAGTTCTGCCCAAGGAAATTGACTAGCTGTGCCATACCTAATAGTAGACAAAACATCCATGAAGGTATGTCACTCAACCTCAATACTATGGGATAGGGAAATGAAACAATGGAAGTGGATTTACCAGGCATCAAATGTCTCTCTTCTTGGTGAATTAAGGCAGAATAGACTCATTGTAGATTAAATAACTCAATCTAGATTTTTTAGACAATTGAGCTGGGACAGCTTTGATGAGGGAAATACTACATTTCCTGCTAATAAGACAAGTAATGGCAAATGTGATTATTTGGAAAAACAAGAAATGTGACTATATTTTACCTCAGATTAATGGAGCTAGTCATACCAGCTATATAAAACATCTATCATCTATATAAATTGCTGTGCTCTTCTTCTTATCCTGTTGCAGGATCAGAAGTAATAGCATCTATCTCATACTATTGTATACTGTGTAATTATGAAATAAAATTTAAAAACTAGAAAAATGATATTTCTATCTTTGATAAGGGAACCTCTTATAATGAGATTATACTTTGGTGCAGAGAGGAATTTGACTTGATCCCTTTGGATATTTCATTAACTGCCATCCTTTCCATACACCTCTGTACAAAAATAAATAAATCAACAAATAAAAGATTGAATGGATTCTAATTGTCAGTAGTTTTTTCCTCCAAGTTTCCATTACAAAGCACCTCAAAGTGAAATGCTAAAACATGTATGGTATTCTTGAATTTGGGGTGCCAATTAGTAAAGTGTGATATTCAATTAAAAGACCAAATCATTTATTTAATGATATCACTAGATTCTAAATTTAAGCCTGATAGACCATAAAGTACTGGATATGTTTCAAGAAAATATTATATTAACATTACATATATGTTTGTGCACATATGTTTATATAGATGCATTACATTTAATAAATATTATTGCTTTGATATGTTGAATAACAATTGTAAAGTGTAAAACCCATTAGTTTAACACTATTAAACTTTAAACTCAAACAAGTCTGTTGGAGCTCATATATTTTATGAAGTCACAGGTAAAGTTTGCAAGATGGCAATATATGTTTAATGCTATAAAATAAAATAGACTGTCAGAGATATTCCAATTAAAGAGTAAAATATAGCATATATAAAAATAAATTTAGACTTTTGTGGACCAAATTTCATTTTTTGAGAATTAAAATATTATCCAACTTTGACCTAAACTCACATTATTAACTGAAGCTAATTCTCACACTTGACAAAATGTTATGAATATTAATTTTCCACATGTAAATTGGAAAAAAATCCACTTAAATAACTGTACTATATGTATTGCTAAGGAGAAAACAAGCCATGCATATATTGCTGAAATTAAATATAAATTATATAAAAATAAAATTCATAGATAAATTAAGGATTTCTTTACTTTAGGCAAACAGAAATTGAAAAATACAAACAAATCTCAAATGAAAGAAGTATGGCACTAGATCAAGATACTATAAGAGTATAGATGCCAAAAAAAGAGTAAACTGAAAGTCTGTGTATTTAAAAAGTATAGTAATTAGAAAAAATGCATTGCATATCACATATCACCAGTCCTTAGCTCAGCAATTAACATATGGTTGATGTACAGTAGATGATGGATGAGTGAATGAGTAAAGCTATTGTAACAAAAGATAACTGAGGTATTTATATATGGTAGAAATCAGAGATGACCATGCTCAGAACTATAACAAGGAGAGTTAGATATTTTGTGGGAGAAAATAGAAATAGATAATGACAGAAGTATTAATAAAAAAGCTCATTAGGAAATTAGAAGTAAAAAAAAGAAGAGTAAGAAACTAGTGGCATTAGGTGATTAAACATTTTTGAGGGGGTAATAATATGGAATGTTAGGCATTTAAAAAAAATAAATTTATTTATTTATTTGTTTGTTTGTTTATTTATTTATTTATTTATGGCTGCGTTGGGTCTTTGTTGTTGCATGCAGGCTTTCTCTAGTTGCAGTGAGCAGGAGTTACTCTTCATTGCGGTGCACGGGCTTCTCACTGCGGTGGCTTCTCTTGTTGCAGAGCATGGGCTCTAGGTGCACAGGCTTCAGTAGTTGCAGCATGCAGGCTCAGTAGTTGTGGCTCATGAGAGCTCAGTAGTTGTGGAGCATGGGCTTAGTTGCTCCTTGGCATGTGGGATCTTCCCAGACCAGAGCTTGAACCCATGTCCCCTGCATTGGCAGGCATATTCTTAACCACTTTGCCACCAGGGAAGCCCTAGGCATTTTTAAATGTCCAAGAAAAAGTTTCCTATGGAGAAGCTGATGTCCAAGGAGAGAGTTGAAAATAAAAATTTATTTGAGCTCAAATATCTTCTAAAATTAATATTTCATGAGTAGTGCAAAGAAAGCTTTTATTTTTATGTCTGTGCATACTGAAAATAACTGTAATCTGACTTCCTGATACCTCGAAAATTATTGGCTTGGGTTTTGAGGTTTGGCTTTTAAGATCATGGAATTTGAGGAAAGCATGAAAGAATTCTGAGAGCGAAATATATATAGAGAGAGGAAGAAAATAACAAAGTCAAAGAATTATTTCAAAGAATATGGAGTGGAAAGACACAAGTTGATTAGTAAGAAGCCAGGAAAGAATGTTTGAAATATACGGTGGGTACTCCATGAATAAACATTGTAAAAAAATTAAGTTAAATGTACTCTTATTAGACTATCCCACTCAAAACTACACCAACGCCCACTGCCCCCCTCCACACCACCACACACACTTTTTTTAAAAATTTGCTGCTGCTTCCCTTGCTTAGAGAGGTAAGAGTGAGTAAGATGCTAAGAGTTGCAGTAACCAGCTAGCAACTGTGAGGGACAACACCCACAAGCTCATTACATCTATTGGAAGGATGGGAGCATATTGGACTATTAGCAGTTTCTTTCAGTTGCAGAATGAACAACAGGGCCACTAATTTGAAAATTAAGCAAATAAATGTTTTTATGATTTTAGCCAATTTTAATTATGTAGTTCCTGTGTGTAGCCAAATGCTCCAGATAAAATACATAATAATTATATTTGCGTATTATTTGAAATTAAGGGTTTGTGGGACTCTTATGGAAAAATATCTTGAAAATAGTCTAAAATGCAGTGTTGGGAGGAAGACAACATAAAATAATTTAAAATGAAAAGTATGAAATTTATCTTAAGGTAATTAAAAACTATTGACAAATTACACATTTAAGTATACATATCCATGAAGTACGTACTTTGAGCCAAGCTCTTCTTTGTTTACTGGACATATTGTACCCCACAAGGAGAGAGACAAAAATCAAGTTAAAAAAATGTATATATTTAGGTAGTGATACACAGTGTATAGAAAATATACTTAAATAACATATACACTAACATATTAAAAGAACAAAACACAGCAGTAAAATCAAGTACTGTAGAAAATCAAAAGAAAACCAAAAAAAGTCATCTTTTAAATATCTAGGCATCATATGGTTTTAGTAATTTTCAATATTATAGCTGCTATTATAGTGAGCCTTATTTCATTATTATTGCATCAAACATTTGACAGAGTGTTAATACTATTTCAGACTTTGTATCATTATGCAATTCAATGTTTGAACACACACAATGTCAACATGATACACATCTGTAACTATGGAATACAACAAAACACTTATGCTATGAATAATGAGAGCACTGAATTGTGTTTTTCAAAATCACTTACTCAGATCATCGCAAAATATATGCTGTAGATCATACCCATAAATACATTGTTGATATATTAAAACACCTAAGAATAATAAACAAAGTAATAAAACTTGACATAAAAGCATTAAGCTTAATAGCAAAAGAATGATTTAAACCATAGTCATTAATCCTTTCATTGGATATTAAATACGAGAATATTAGCTTATTATTAGTGTTATTCACTTTAGTAATTAATATCAATTTTCTAACTTCATTAACCGCAGTGCTAAAATAAATTGAATTTTTTACCTTAGAAGTCATCACTCACAATCACAGTAGTAAAAATGAGAATTACAAAAAAGTGATGCAAAATAATATGCATATTTTATTCTCACTTTGAATAGACTATCATGAACAACCATGAGAAAGTCCAGCTAGCTAATTAACTGTTCTGTAAGAGTAACTAACTTATTTTTTCTTTTGAAATGATAGTAAAAGTTACCCAAACTGCAAGAAAAGTATGGTAACTACATTTTCCTTACTGATTATCTCAACTAAATGTTGGTCTGTGCCTAGACACTTTTTTTGGGCGCTGGAGGGGTGTTGCGGGGAGGTAGAAAAGAGCAACCACTGTCAGCGCACCTAAAATAGAGCCACTGACCAGCTGCACACCTTAGGTGAAAGCTTGACAGAATCAGTAGGGCACACAGATGACTCTAGCCACACTGAAATTCTTGAAGGTACTCTTATGCTTGCTTCTCTAAATGATGCTTCCTATGCTAATATTTCTTCCTTCCCTATCTGATAATCTCCTATTTGTCTTTCTAGACTCATCTCATAAATCATTTCTATGAGGCTTTCACTAATTTTTAGCTGAGTTAAATATGTCTGCTACTATGTTTCCACAGCCCTTTGCTCAGACTCTTTTCACTACTCTGTTTATTACCTTACTCTGCTAAACTTACTCTTCCATGCTATGCAATGTAAACTCCTCTTTACCTAATTTACACCTATGAATCTCCCTGCTCCCCACCAAACAAATGAATTATTCTTTGACTCCACTTCCCCCTGAAGGTGCCTTAACACATATTTCACAGAGAAATTAGTTGTTGTCTAATAAGAGTACTCTAATTTTCCTGCAATCAGATAAAACAACCTGTCTACACACTGATTCATCCTCTTTTCCCTGCCTTTTGTAAATTTGAGGTCCTTTCCTTTGACCTCTATAGAAAGGTCAATCTGTACCTGCACCTCAGATCCACCTACTCTCAGTAACCTATACTATCACTTACTTATTTTCCTCCTGTGGGAATTCAACTCTGCCTCTTACCTTGATCATTTTTATCATAACTTAAATATGTTCTTTCACAGATACCATTTATGCCAACCACTATGTTCACATACATATTTTTTCTCTTTATTAATTGACCTCTGAAGAGTATTCAGTATTTTTCAACATTCCTGTATCTTGAAAGATGCCCTTTTGGCTTCTATGGCAATACCATCACACTCCCTTTCCCCACCGATAACCACTAGTTTGTTCTCTATATGACAGAGTTTCATTGTTTAGATTCTACATGTAGGTGATAAGATAGAGTATTTGTCTTTCTCTGTCTGACTTATTTCACTAAGCATAATACTCTAGGTCCATCAACATACTTGCAAATGGCAGAATTTCATTCTTTTTTATGGCTGAGCAGTATTCCTATATATATAGGTATACATATATACGTGTGTGTATATATATATCACATCTTCTTTATCCATTTATCTGTTGATGGACACTTTGGTTGCTTCCATACCTTGGTTATTGTAAATAATGCTGCTACAAACCTTGGGGTACATATATCTTTTTGATTTAATGTTTTCATTTTCTTCAGCTATATACCCAGGAGTGGAATTGCTGGATAATGTGATAGTTCTAATTTTAGTTTTTGAGGAATCTTCATACTGTTTTTCATAGTGGATGCACACATTCACATTCCCAAAAACAGTGTACAAGGGTTCCCTTTTCTCCACATCCTATCCAAGATTTGTTATTTGTAGAGTTTTTGATGATAGCCTTTCTGACAGGTGTGAGGTGATATCTCATTGTGGTTTTAATTTGCATTTCCCTGATGATTAATGATGTTGAGCATCTTTTCATGTTAGCCATCTGTATGTCTTCTTTGGAGAGAAGTCTATGCAGGTCTTCAGCCCATTTTTTTAACTGTTTTTTTTTTTTTTTTAAGTTGTATGTGCTATTCATGTATATTGGATATTAACCCTTTGGTAGTTCTATCATTTGCAAATACTTTCATCCATTCGGTAGGTTGTTTTTTTCATTTTGTTGATGGTTTCCTTTGCCTTGAAAAGCTTTCAAGTTTAATTAGGCCCCATTTATTTATTTTTGCTTTTATTTCTTTTGCCTTAAGAGGCATATACCAAAAAAAAAAAAAAAAAAGCTATGTTTATGACAAAGATTGTTCTGCCTATGTTTTCTTCTAGGAGTTTTATGGTTTCAGTCCTTACATTTAGGTATTTAATCCATTTTGAGTCTATTTTTGTATATAATGTGAGGAAATGTTCTAATCTCATTCTGTTATATGTAGCTGTCCAGTTTTCCCAGCACTACTTATTGAAGAGACTTTTTCTCTTTTGTATATTCTTGCTTTCTTGTCATAGATTAATTGACCACAGGTTCATTGGTTTATTTCTGGGCTCTCTATTCTCTTCCATTGATCCATGTGTCTGTTTTTGTGCCAGTTCCATGCTGTTTTGATTACTGTAGCTTTGTAGTATAGTAAACCTAAAGTCTCCACCAAAATACTATTAGAACTAATAAATGAATTCAGTAAAAGTTCAGGATACAAGGCTAATATACAGAAATCTGTTGCTTTTCTATACCCTAAAAATGAGCTATCAGAAAGACTAAGAAAGAAAACAATCCAATCCCATTTAACATCATATCAAAAAGAATAAAATGTCTAGAAATAAACTTACCCAAGAAATCAAAAACCTATACACTGAAAACTATAAAACATTGATGAAGGAATTTGAAATGATACAAAGAAATGAAAAGCTATACCATGTTCTTAGATTGGAAGAATTAGTAGTTTTTAAATGTCTGTACCACCCAAAGCAATCTACTGATTTAATTCAATTCCTATCAAAGTACCCATGACATTTTTCACAGAACTAGAACAAATGATGCTATAATTTATATGGAACCACAAAAACCCTAAATTGCCAAAGCAATTTTGAGGAAAAAATAACAAAGCTGAAGATATCATGCTTACTGACTTTCATTTTTATAATTTTATCTCCACATTTCAGACACAATGATATTTTTTAAAGCCTGCTAAATTAACCATGTTAGTCCATACTTAAAATCTTTCTGCTTTCTGTGATCCAGGAGAAAGTCCAATATTTGTCAACTGGTGTATTCTGCCTTGTTTGAGCTATGTTTTTATTTTTGTTTTATTAATCTTGTCTTTTTTTCTAGCTTTATTGAGCTATATTTAATATACAAAAAACTCTACATATTTAATGTGTACCTTTTATGGAATTTGGACATATGCATACACTCATGATACAGTCACCACAACCAAGGTAATAAACATATCCATCATGTCCAAAAGATTTCTTGTGTTCCCTTTTTTTTTTTCTTGTGTGTGTGTGGTAAGAACACAATATGAGATCTATCCTCTTAACAAGTTTTTAAGTGTACAACACCGTTTTGTTTGAGCTTGTCTTATCCTGATCTCTGCAGCTTCATCTTGGACCACTATTCTCCAATTTGTCAGAGCTCTAGTCACACTGGACTCTCTCTGTTCATTAAATATACCATGTCTCCTCCTACTACATGTCTAGAACATATCTCTTCTACCTTTTATTCAGTAAATCCCTACTCATCTCACACATATCAATTCAACTGTTTTGCCTTCATGAAAGTTTTTCCTAACTCAGATTACCAAGTCTCTTTAAAAGTTTGTCTCTTCTCTTCATGACTTTTATCACCTTTGACATTTTATATTTTTCTGTGTAATCATTTAATTTCTATCTGTTTCTTTATATATACCCTGAACTCCAGGAAGGCATGGAATATATATACCTTTCTTCTCTTCTTTGCCAAGTGCAAGAGCCAAGCATAGCGTTTGATATATAGTAGGTAATCAATTATATTTGTTGCATGAGTATTATTTTGAAATTTTAAATTTCTACTTCTTTCTTTCTTCCTCCTTTAAACTCAGAGATGTTGAAATTATTCATCTTTGAATAAACAGTTCCTCACATCTACTAAGAAAAAAAAAACACTTTTTCATTAAGGTTGGTTGGAAATGTAAGGGGAAGAATATATTAAGGAAATGAGATAGTTATTGTAAATCCTTCAGAAGATATTGTTTCTTATACTTACAATGACATCTAATAGAACATCACTGAATTTGAAATAGCTCCTTTTTCCATTTGTTTCTACAAGTGCATTATACTTTGGTTTATTTTCCATTACCATTTTTAATTTCTGAAGTAATTTAAATAACTTACATAGGGCTGTTGAGGTGAATAAAAGAAGGAATCACTATACAGAAAGACTCATTTCTGGTATATGACTCTTGTAAATAACTCATTTTCAAGCTGACAAATGGTAGAGAAGCAGCATTGCCTTGTGTTCTCCTGAGCCTATTAATTAACACCAATCTCTAATAAAATTTTTATAAAAATTGAGGAATTAGTGTATCTAATCTTCAAATTTAAATTCTCTCTTTGAACTTAAAAACAAATGATGATACCTTTGCATGTTTAATAATACAAATTAGAAAATAATTGTGATACTATTGTAAACTTTTATTTAATCCCTGAATTAGAAAAAAACAATATAAATACCTCACCATTATAAAATGAGACCTATAATATGCCAGGTATATACATATTAATATCATGAGAATTGACATTATTCTTAAACTAAAACTATTTAATGTTTGAATTGAGACCTTGAATGTCAACATTTTCTCAGATATTTGTAAATAATGCTGAGAAAATATTTTGACAGTCTGGACTGAAATGTGTTCATTAGAAACCAGATACTATTCATGATATAAAATATTATTCTCACTGCTTTCTGTTGCTATTATTCATTCTCTCAAATATAATCTTTATTACAAGTGGAGAATGAACCAACTGCATCATTGCAGTTTGTGTCAGGAAGATAAAAAAATGTTCCCAATTTGGTGTTCCCCAAGTGTGCATTAGTTGGGCAGAATTAATGGAGCTATCTATCACTTCCAGTTCTCCTCTGTGAGCAGGAAGCAGTAGATGACCCAGCTGACTCAGCTCAGCTAGTTTGTTATTCATATGCTGACTGCAGTGTCATTATGATAGATGGGCCACAGATGTCTAAGGCTCAGTTGGGCAAAGGTATCTGAACTACCATGTCAATCTATAGGTGATTTTTGCAGCATAGTTTTTAATTTAAATGGTGTAGTTGGAAAAAATCATGAATTCAAATTGTGGATAGAAATGAAAATTTCTAGCAGCAAACTCCAAAATGGATTTAGTCACTGTTGTTATAAATGGGAAAAAAATGGGAGAAATAGCCAATAGTTCCAATCAATCTGTGATACATAAAAACCAATCAAACAAGCCAGATAGACAGCTAGAGCATAATCAGTACTTGCTGAAAATATCTTGGACCAAATTACTAAGATAAAATTATTAAAAAAGGACAATTACTTCAAAATCTTAGACTCAGGTTGACTAACATTTCCTAATATATTTGTACCACTGGTGGTTTACTAATTACCAAAAACTTCATATCAAAAAATATCACTGACTATGGAAGCTAAATGCCAAAAGTTTGCCTTATACATCTTTTTCCATAATTTCCCAAATTTGAGAAGTTCAATAAATGTGGGAAAATGTTGAGAAAAAGATTGAACAGATAAAATGATGTGTACTGCTATATTCTTATCCTCCATACCCAATCCAACCCCATAAGAATTATACCATTTTATACCTTTGAAGTATTTAATTCTTGGGTGTAGGACTTTTTGTCATTTCTTTCCCTTTCCCTAGATTCCATCATTTTTGAATAATGTAGAGATCCAGGCATGTACCATCTTTGACATGTCAGAATGATTATTTCTAGAGAACTGTCAAGTTATATCAACTTTCATCCTATGTTAAAGTTTGAACTGGAGTATTTAATTCAAGGACTCCCTTTCTGAATTTGACAGTATGACACTAAGAATCTAGTGATAGATGTGAGATATACACCTGGAATTTGAATGATTTCCTGAATGTTTGGAATCTGAATATAAATGTTAATAAATTTATTAGTTCTAATACTAAATTAATATAAACATTATTTTGGTGTATAGGGAGTGAATTTTTGAAACTTTTAAAATTGACATTTTCATAAAAGTATTTTGAATATGTGTGAGATTATTCCTTTAGTCTATGCTAAAAGCAACACACAAATTTATATTCTATATTTTATTGTATTTATTGTTATTTATTTCAAAATATATTTTAAACAAACCAGGCTGTTTTAGAACTGTTTAAAATATTCTTTTAAACCTCATATTATTTTTAAAAATCTATAGGCGCACCATTTAAAGGTCCTCTCCCAGGACATAATATATGACAGAAATAAACGTTAAATTCAAAGAACACCCAAACCTAGATCACCTTTGGAAGATGTGGGGCAATAAGAGTAAAAGTAGCAATTTTTTCATTCAATGATTTTTTTTTTCTTTGAGAAAAAGCTTAACATATTTTTTAAATGATGAATATAGCAACCTAAGCTGACGAACTGGTCAGTGTATTTCAGAATACTAAAATAGAACATTTGCTAACCAAATTCCAAATACACTATAGAGATATAATAGCTCAGTCTCACAGCATATATTTATGTTGTAATGATTAGTTTGCATAATAGATTTTAAAAAATGCTCCATAATGCACCTTGTAGAAAACAGTGAAAAATCTAGGGAAAAAAAAATAAGTAAAATATTATCCTATAGAACATTTCCCCAGTACTAAATTTAATGAGAAATATATATAGGTTCCCATATTATATCAGGATTAATTAGGTACATTTTCATGATGCAAAATTTGGATTTTTAAAACTTTTTTGGGGGGGAACTTAGAAAAAGTAGATAAACCTAAATGTACAGGTTAGCAAATGAATGTAATGAGAATCCATGAAACTACCATTCAAGTCAAAAAAATAAATATTTCCAGTACTCAGAGGCCCCTATGTGGTTCTCTTCTTGATCACAATAATCCCATATCTTGACTTTTATTGTTATTAATTCTGTGCTCTTCTCTATAGTTTTATTATCTAATTACACCTGCATGATATATGTATGCATCAGTCAGGGTTCAGTCACAGAACCAGGAGCAAAATGAGATGTATATTAAGAGTTTTTTTGCAAGAAATTGGCATATGCAATTGTGGGAGATGAATAGGCAAGTCTAAAATCCATAGGGCCGGCCGTGAGGAAGGGCAGGCTGGATGAATTTAAGTTGCTAACAACAAGCATAACTTCTTCCTCATCAGGGAAGCCTCAGTTCTGCTGCTTTTAAGGCTGCCCAACTGATTGTCAGGACGTTCAGATTATCTAGGACACTCTCCCTTACGTAAAGTCAACAAATTATGGATGCTAACCACATCTACAAAATGCCTTCACAACAATAGCTGGAATAGTGCTTGATTGAATAACTGGGGACTATTGCTTGAGCAAGCTGACATATGAAAAGGTCATCACAGCATGTAAGCCTATGTATGCATGAATTAGTTTTACCTACTTTTTAACTTTATTTAAATTTATTTTTGCAGAATATATTCTTTTCTGTTTACCTACTCCTGCTCAATATTACTCTTCAAAAGTCTGCCATGTTGTTGCTTGTAGTTGTTTTTCTTTTTTTTTTAGTAAACCATGACACAATTATTTGTTCTATGAATGTATATTTGGGTAATTTTCCATTTGGGATAATCATAAACAATGCTTCTATGAGTGTTCTTCAATATTAGTATCTTGATACACAAAAGAATACATCTCTGCACCATACATATCTAGAAATGAATCACCAGGTCATAGGGTATGCAGATCTTTTACCTGACACAGTTAAAGAAAAATTACTTTGACACTTGTTACAATACAATTTATCCAGGGACTATTGTAATACGAGTCAAATCTATTGCAGTTAGGAAGAGAGATTCAGCTTAACTTCGAAGACAACAAGGACATGGGGTATTGATAGTCAAGGAGTGGAGTGGAGGGGTGAGTGGATGGAAAATTACTAAGAGGAGACATTAAGCATAAGGGGATTCTAGCTAACCTGACCTAAAAGAATTTGTAATAAAGGCAGACCAGGGATTTAGACATCAAGAGTGGAGGATGACGATCAGATATCAAGGGTGAGGGATTCTCACTATAATGATTTAGCAGGATTTTTGCTTAAGGCAGGCCAGTTCAAGGCTTAGTCCAGAAGAGGGCTCAGAGGAGCCTGACTAGAGTTTGGTCAAGGAAAGATTTGTTATCACCAGATAATGCCAAACTCTTTTCCAAAGTAAAGGTACCAATTAACACTCCTCTACAGAAGTGCATGAGAATTTATTTTGCTCAACAAACTTGTTAACAATTGGACTTCTCAATGTTAGCCATACTTGTGGGGATCTAAAATCACTGATTTTCTTTTTCTTTTTCTTGATTACTAAAGAGGGGTGTCACATTTCTATATGTTTATAGGTCTTTTGGATTTTCTTTTTTATAAAGTGTGTATATAAGTTTTTACCTATTGCTTTGTGTGTCTTTTATTTAATGATTTTTGAGGGTTTCTGTGTGGATATGAGTCCCTTGTCAGTGGTTGGGAATGTCATCTCAGCCTCTCTGTTGTTAAGTTTACATTCTCTTAATGGCTTTTTGTAATGAGAAGGTCTTAGTTTAATGCATTCAAATTTATCAATCATTTTCTTTAAAGTTTCTGCTTTTTCTGTCAGTTTAGGAATCTTTCACTATACAGATGTCATGAGGTTATTTTCATTTATTAGTTAATTTATTTCCTTTTGCTCTGTAAAGACAAGTTTATCATAAGCCTAGCATCCATATCTCTGTAAGCCTGTTTATAGTTTCTCTTTATTCTATTTCATTGGTTTACTATACTATCCCTGTACCAATATTATAGGGTCTTGACTAAATAGTTTTATATCTTAATATCTGATAGAACAAGCCTTTTCATCCCTTTCTTCTTCTATAATGGGTCTTGACTCTTGTTGATTGTTTGGAATTCCATATAAATCTTACAATTTGTTTAATTCCACAAATAAACTGTTCAGGTTTTGTTTGGATAGCCTTTGATTTATGTCTCAGTTTGAGAATTGACATTGGGTTTGTGGGTGGGTCTCACCATCGACTAAGCAGACTTCCACTATCTAATCATGCTTTTATTCCCTAAACCTCCTCCCTCTGTTGTGCCTCCCTTGACAATACCTGCAAAAAAATAATTTTTAAATAGAATATCTTGTAGCTCTCAGAACCTTTGGGAGGAGTAGAGAGTAATGTTTGCAACCCAGAATCTCTCTGGTTCCGTCTACTTAAGGAGTTAAAATACTGGATTTAAAAAGTTTATGTTTAAGCAGTTAAAGAATTAAATCAGGTGTTTGTCTTAAGTAACTATCCCTTCACACTAAGAAATTATAGTTCTTCTCATGGTCTTTGATTCTTTATTTTACTAATGTCATCAAATACAGACCCCAGTGGTCTCCTATGTGATTCAGGTAAACATGAGCCATCAACCTTCCCTCCACTGTTAAATAATTGAAATGTTTTGTACTCTATTTTAGGATTTTCTCTTCAATAATACTGTGACAAACTCTATGGATATTATTAGCTGAAGTTGTTTCAAAAGAGGTCAGTAAGTTCGAATGACAGAGAAGGAAAGAAAAAGAAAAATATTATCACTCAAGGTACAAAGGTAGAAGTAATAAAACAATTTGAGGTTAGTGAAAAACTTACCCACGTGGGTAAAGTGTTAGGGATTACATGCTGTACAATTTTCAAATCAGCAAAAATGAGTAATCCTGCTGTAAATAATTCAAATCTTGAAGCATACGCTTACCTTGAGATTTATCTTGTAAATGGTTTTGCTATTAAGATTTTTAAATATCTGTATAATTATCATTTTCTCTCTAATACATATTTAAATTTTCTACCCTTAATTTTATCATTTAAATTTTCCAGTGGCAGTTTTTACTTTTGATAAAATGGGTCTCACTTTTAATGATGGAAATTGGTATAAAGCAGGATTTGATTAATAGAAATCCACCCTCCATTAAACAATCATGAAAATGTTTCTAATATCTTAAAAGAACTCGGAGAAAGCCACTTAGAGATATAACTATGTTTAATATTTATTATAAATTTCTATTTCCTGACTTTCTAACACATATAAAATAACTATAGTAAATTTATTTTAAAAATGGGGAAATAATTATTTTGTTTCAAAGAGAATTATTATTGCTCTTATGAACTATTGTAAATTTAAATGACTCAATAAATGAACATGCCCTGTAGTAACCACTTTTTTCTCATCAACTTTTTAAGAATATTATATTTAGCTGTAATGAGGAAAACGGTCATCATAAGTATTATTTATAAGAAATAGCAATATAATACTTCCAAATGTATGAAAAATGTTCACTATGTCTTATAGTGGGGGATTTCACATTTAATTTAACTGGCAAGTTATCAATTAACTGAAAAAAATGCATTAAATATACATCTTAAATTGCAGAATTACTTTAAAGGTAATTGAATCTCTTCAGGGTGCCTTTAACCATAGTTAATTATTACTGTAATGTGGAGTTGCTATTTCACTGCATTTTTAATAAAGGTCCAAAACCACTTTTGGAATTTGCCCCCTTGTGTGTCTTCACCAGATATTTAAATCGTTTTCTAATGACATGCATTATAAAGGATTTAGCAACTAAGGCAAAAATCATTAAACCTTCCATTTCATTTACAGGGTTTCTCATTGGTAATCAGTGCTTTAGTTCCTAAACTGTTTAAACCATTTGTTTTCTTTCTACTGACTTTCACACATCCTGGAAAAAACCTTGAGAAAACACTTATGGCTAACATTTTAGTAACAATTTTATAAAAAAATTTCCTCAAGGCTCTATTGTAATAAAGATATTAAAACAGGTGGAAACTATGCTTCCTTTCTAATCACTTAATAAAAGATATTCTCTATGATCACTTGAGCTATTCCTTTATCTACTGAATAAAAGGAAACAATGGGAAAATCTGAGGATAGACTCAGTTTGTGAGTTGCCTCAAGTTTATACAATCTGGGGAGGCCTTTTTAAGAAAACTAACAAACAGAAATTGTATGTGTGTCATAAGGACAAGTAAAAATAAAAACTAAGAGAGGATTAATTCTCCTTGTTGAAACTGAGGAAAGAAAATCCTCCCCCCCCCCTTTTTTTCTTAGGGCCTTTATTTTAGAAAACATGTTAGTATTTTCCACTCTCTTTAAAATGTCTATATAGGTTGCTACCAGCGGCTTCTGCATATAAAGAGATCCCAAACGCACTGCCGCTGGTGCCTAGTCCCCAGGGAGTTCTGCCTCTTCAGACACTCTCCCAGACCAGCAGCCGTGTGGCTGACAGGGTCTTCATACTCTGACCAGGTGTCAGGCCTGTGCCTCTGAGGTGGGAGAGCCAAGCTCAGGACATTTGTCCCCCAGAGACCTCCCAACTCCATGTAATATCAAATGGTGAAAGGTCTCCCAGAGATCTCCATCTCAATGCTAAGACTCAGCTCCACTAAATGACCAGCAAGCTACAGTGCTGGACACCCTATGCCAAAAAACTAGCAAGAAAGACAGGAACACAACACTCCACCCATTAGTAGAGAGACTGCCTAAAATCATAATAAGGTCACAGACACCTCAAAACACACCACTGGGTGCGGTCCTGCTTGCCAGAAAGAAAAGATCCAGCCACAAACACCAGAACACAGGCACCAGTCCCTGCCACAAGGAAGCCTACACAACCCACTGAACCACCTTACCCACTGGGGGCGGACACCAAAATCAATGGGAACTACGAACCTGCAGCCTGCGAAAAGAAGACCACAAACCCAGTAAGTTAAGCAAAATGAGAAGACTGAGAAACACACAACAGATGAAGGAGCAAGGAAAAAACCCACCATACCAAACAAATAAAGAGGAAATAGGCAGTCTACCTGAAAAAGGATTCAGAATAATGATAGTAAAGATGATCCAAAATCTTGAAAATAGAATGCAGAAAATACAAGAAACATTTAAAAAGAAACTAAAAGAACTAAAGAGCAAGCAAACAATGATGAAGAACACAATAAATGAAATTAAAAATTCTCTAGAAGGAATCAATAGCAGAATAACTGAGGCAGAAAAACGGATAAGTGACCTGGAAGATAAAACAGTGGAAGTAACTACCACAGAGCAGAATAAAGAAAGCAGAATGAAAAGAATTGAGGACAGTCTCAGAGACCTCTGGGACAACATTAAACACACCAACATTCGAATTATAGGGGTTCCAGAAGAAGAAGAGAAAAAGAAAGGGACTGAGAAAATATTTGAAGAGATTGTAGTTGAAAACTTCCTTAATATGGGATAAGAAATAGTCAAGTCCAGGAAGTGCTGAGAGTCCCATAAAGGATAAATCCATGAGAAACATGCCAAGATACATATTAAACAAACTATCAAAAATTAAATACAAAGAAAAAATATTAAAAGCAGCAAGGGAAAAGCAACAAAAAACATACAAGGGAATCCCCATAAGGTAAAAAACTGATCATTAAGCAGAAACTTGGCAAGCCAGAAGGGAGTGGCAGGACATATTTAAAGTGCTGAAAGGGAAAAACCTACAACAAAGATTTCTCTACCTCGCAAGGATCTCATTCAGATATGATGGAGAAATTAAAACATTTACAGACAAGCAAAAGCTAAGAGAATTCAGCACTACCAAACCAGTTTTAGAACAAATGCTAAAGAAACGTCCCTAGGCAGGAAACACAGGAGAAGGAAAAGACCTATAATAACAAACCCCCCAAAATTAAGAAAATGGTCATAGGAACATACATATAAATAACTACCTTAAATGTAAATGGATTAAATGTTCCAACCAAAAGACATAGACTGGCTGAATGGATATGAAAACAAGACCCATATGTATACGGTCCACAAGAAACCCACTTCAGACCTAGGGAGACACATACAGACTGAAAGTGAGGGGATGGAAAAATATATTCTACTCAAATGGAAATCAAAAGAAAGCTGGAGTAGCAATTCTCATATCAGATAAAATAGACTTTAAAATAAAGGATGTTACAAGAGACAAGGAAGGACACAACATAATGATCAAGGGTTCAATCCAAGAAGAAGATATAACAATTATAAATATTTATGCACCCAACGTAGGAGCACCTCAGTACATAAGGCAAAGGCTAACAGCCACAAAAGGGGAAATCGACAGTAACACAATCATAGTAGGGGACTTTAACACCCAACTTTCACCAATGGACAGATCATCCAAAATGAAAATAAATAAGGAAACACAAGCTTTAAATGACACATTAGACAAGATGGACTTAATTGATATTTACAGGACATTCCATCCCAAAACAACAGAATACAATTTCTTCTCAAGTGCTCATGGAACATTCTCCAGATAGATCATATCTTGGGTCACAAATCAAGCCTTGGTAAATTTAAAACAATTGAAATCATATCAAGTAACTTTTCCGACCACAATGCTATGAGACTAGATATCAATTACAGGAAAAAATCTCTAAAAAAATACAACACATGGGGGCAAAACAATATGCTACTAAATAACCAAGAGATCACTGAAGAAATCAAAGAGGAAATAAAAAAATACCTAGAAACAAATGACAATGAAAACACAACGACCCAAAACCTATGGGATTCAGCAAAAGCAGTTCTAAGAGGGAAGTTTATAGCAATATAATCCTACCTCAAGAAACAAGAAACATCTCAAATAAACAGCCTAACCTTATGCCTAAAGCAATTACAGAAAGAAGAATAAAAAACCCCAAAGTTAGCAGAAGGAAAGAAATCATAAAGATCAGACCAGAAATAAATGAAAAAGGAATGAAGGAAACTATAGTAAACATCAATAAAACTAAAAGCTGGTTCTTTGAGAAGATAAACAAAATCGATAAACCATTAGCCAGACTCATAAAGACAAAAAGGGAGATGACTCAAATCAACAGAATTAGAAATGAAAAAGGAGAAGTAACAACTGACACTGCAGAAATACAAAGGATCCTGAGCAATTACTACAAAAAACTATATGACAATAAAATTGACAACCTGAAAGAAATGGACAAATTCTTAGAAAAGAAAGAAAACCTGTTGAGACTGAACCAGGAAGAAATATAGAATATAAATTGGCCAATCACAAGCACTGAAATTAAGACTGTGATTAAAAATTTTCCAACAAACAAAAGCCCAGGAGCAGATGACTTCACAGGCAAATTCTATCAATCATTTAGAGAAGAGCTAACACCTACCCTTCTCAAACTCTTCCAAAATATAACAGAGGGAGGAACACTCCCAAAGTCATTCTGCAAGGCCACCATCACCCTGATACCAAAACCAGACAAAGATGTCACAAAGAAAGAAAACTATGGCCTATTATCACTGATGAACATAGATGCAAAAATCCTCAACAAAATACTAGCAAACAGAATCCAACAGCACATTAAAAGGATCATACAACATGATCAAGTGGGGTTTATCCCAGGAATGCAAGGATTCTTCAATATACGCAAATCAATCAGAGTGATAAATCATATTAACACACTGAAGGATAAAAAATATATAATCATCTCAATAGATGCAGAAAAAGACTTTGACAAAATTCAACACCGATTTATGGTAAAAACCCTCCAGAACATAGGCATAGAGGGAGCTTACCTCAACATAATAAAGACCATGTATGACAAACCCACAGGCAACATCGTTCTCAATGGTGAAAAATTGAATGCATTTCCTCTAAGATCAGATAGAAGACAAGGTTGTCCATTCTCACCACTATTATTCAACATAGTTTTGGAAGTTTTAGCCACAGCAATCAGAGATGAAAAAGAAATAAAAGGAATCCAAATCAGAAAAGAAGTAAAGCTGTCACTGTTTGCAGATGACATGATGCTATACATAGAGAATCCTAAAGATGCTACCAGAAAACTACTAGAGCTAATCAATGAATTTGGTAAAGTGGCATGATACAAAATCAGTGCACAGGAATCTCTTGCATTCCTATACACTAATGATGAAATATCTGAAAGAGAAATTAAGGAAACACTCCCATTTACCATTTCAACCAAAAGAATAAAACACATAGGAATAAAGCTACCTAAGGAGACAAAAGACCTGTATGCAGAAAACTATAAGATACTGATGAAAGAAATTAAAGAGGATACAAACAGATGGAGAGATGTACCATGTTCTTGGATTGGAAGAATCAACATTGTGAAAATGACTGTACTACCCAAAGCAATCTACAGATTCATTGCAATCTCTATCAAACTACCAATGGCATTTTTTACAGAACTAGAAAAAAAAAAAAAAAAACTTCACAATTTGTACGGAAACACAAAAGACCCCAAATAGCCAAAACAATCTTGAGAAACAAAAACGAGCTGGAGGAATCAGGCTCCTGGATTTCAGATTATACTAAAAAGCTACAGTAATCAAGACAGTATGGTACTGACACAAAAACAGAAACATAGATCAATGGAACAAGATAGAAAGCCCAGAGATAAACCCACGCACCTATGGTCAACTAATCTATGACAAGGGAAGCAAAGATATACAATGGAGAAAAGACAGCCACTTCATTATGTGGTGCTGGGAAAACTGGACAGCTACATGTAAAAGAATGAAATTAGAACACTCCCTAATACCATACATAAAAATAAACTCAAAATGGATTCAAGACCTAAATGTAAGGCCAGACACTATCAAACTCTTAGAGGAAAACATAGGCAGAACATTTTATGACATAAATCACAGCAAGATCCTTTTTGATCCACCTCCTAGAGTAATGGCAATAAAAACAAAAATAAAGAAATGGGACCTACTGAAACTTAAAAGCTTTTGCACAGCAAAGGAAAACATAGCCCAGATGAAAAGACAACCCTCAGAATGGGAGAAAATATTTGCAAATGAAGCAACTGACAAAGGATTCATCTCTAAAATTTACAAGCAGCTCATGCAGCTCAATAACAAAAAAACAAACAACCCAACCCAAAACTGGGCAGAAGACCTAAACAGACATTTCTCCAAAGAAGATTACCAACAAACTTTTGAAAGGATGCTCAACATCACTAATCATTAGAGAAATGCAAATCAAAACTACAATGAGGAATCACCTCACACCGGTCAAAATGGCCATCATTAAAAATCTACAAACAATCAATGCTGGAGAGGGTGTGGAGGAAAGGGAACCCTCTTCCACTGTTGGTGGGAATGTAAATTGATACAGCCACTATGGAGAACAGTATGGAGGTTCCTTAAAAAACTAAAAATAGGAGTACTGTACAACCCAGCATCCGACTATTGGGCATATACCCTGAGAAAACCATAATTCAGAAAGAGTCTCATACCACAATGTTCATTGCAGCTCTATTTACAATAGCCAGGACATGGAAGCAAACTAAGTGTCCATCAACAGATGAATGGGTAAAGAAGATGTGGCCATATATACAATGGACTATTACTCAGCTATAAAAAGAAATGAAATTGAGTTATTTGTGAGGTGGATGGACCTAGAATCTGTCATACAGAGTGAAGTAATTCAGAAAGAGAAAAACAAATACCATATGCTAACACGTATATATGGAATCAAAAAGAAAAAAAAAAAAGGTTCTGAAGACCCTAGGGTCAGGACAGCAATAAAGACACAGACAAAGAGAATGGACTTTTAGGGCATGGGGAAAGGGAAGGGTAAACTGGGACAAAGTGAGAGAGTGGCATGGACATATATACACTACCAAATGTAAAATAGATAGCTAGTGGGAAGCAGCCACATAGCACTGGGAGATCAGCTTGGTGCTTGGTGACCACCTAGAGGGGTGGGATAAGGAGGTGGGAGGGAGACGCAAGAGGGAGGATATATGGAGATATTTGTATAGCTGATTCACTTTGTTATAAAGCAGAAACTAACACACCATTGTAACGCAATTATACTCCAATAAAGATGTTAAAAAAAAGTCTATATAACCTTTTGAGTACTAGATAGGCCTTTTGCCAGTTTTATGACCCAGGAATGTCTTTCTCAAGGACCTGAGAGACATCTCATTCAAGTGTAAAGAAGACAACACCCCTATCTCCCAGTATCTGTGTAAGATTAGGAGCCTAACTTCCTGATTCCCTTGTTCCAAGTCTCAATACAACATCCTGTCATGAAGATGAGAAGTTTATTTGTTCTCTGAATAAATTATCTTAGCTAACATAGATGACCACCACAATTACTGGGTAAATTTAGGGTGAACTATGTGTTACATAGAGAGCTGTCAAGATTTCATACACGAGGACTACTTATTGTTTATCTTGAAAATATGTTTGTAATGGGTTGTGTCTCCTTGGCTACATAAAAGGGTGAAATTTCTGTGTTTACAATCTCTTTAGTGAATTTCCTGTAATGTGCATCACATTCTGTTTTAATGCTTATTCAGCAATAAAAGTGGAGACAATTTCTGGGTTGGGATAAGATTTTTTTCTTTATTTATATTTTCCTAAAAGTGTCTAGAGCAATCTTTTCCCAAACTGGACACACACACATCATCAGCAACAAGATGGAGAAATATAACACAACATCTTCAAAGACCCTGCATGCTTCCTTCCATTTACCATAACCCTCTCCAAGGAGGAATCAGGCAAAACTGAGTCTTTAGATATGGGAATTCAGGAAACATTGATTCTAAAAATATATCCAAGCAACAATCCTGCACAATAATAAGTCCATACTTTAAAAAGCTGTTTAAAGGTAGTTGGGGAAAGGGGTGGGGAGTTTTCCATTTTGTATAAATTATAACTGTGATGTGGCTAATAGTAGGATTTGTTGAAGGCATTTTTTTAAATCAACAATGAAAAATAATTAGACACTTCTACAAAAGCAAACAACTGAAGAAAAACATTCAACATTTAGTAAACTGGAGTATGGCAAATTTTTGAGCAATTGATGGAGAATAGGAAAATATATTACATTTGACCTTGATGCTTGAAATATTATTCAAGTACACAGTATTTATGACATGAAATTTGAAGCTATTAAATTATATTAGCCTGAAAGCCCCCTGAGGACAGGGGCATTTTTGCTTCTTTGTTTACCTGTTTTTTCTCTGCTGAACCCTCTTTGACTAAACAGTGCTTGGCATATGGTAGATATTCAATACATATTTATTGACTAAGAAATGACAGGCAATCTTATCCTTCTATAGAGATCTTTAAATAAAGATTTATATAAACTTTATGGAATGAGAAACAAAATTTTAATAGTATTGTGTATTGTTACAAGAGTAATCAATAAAACAATTTAAAAAATCATACCATAGTATAATGTTAAAACACTTTAAATGTGAGATGAATGAGGACTGTTATTTGGGTAGATTAGAGGTTAAACATTTTTTCCTTATAGAGCACCAATAGTTAAATCCGGAATCATTGTCATAGTAATGTTTTTAGAGCTAGGACCTTATCTACCTCTAAATATGTAAAAAGCATGTAAACAGACAGTGTTTAGGGCACTAGACAGGGTGTAGGGCACTATATAAAATGAGAAGTTGTTTTTCATTACAAACTTTTATTATTTGATTTTTCCTCCATGTGTGTCTAATATTTTGGTATAAATTAGTAAACCAAGAAAAGAAATTAGGTAAATGGAGGTAATAAAAGCAGACAATCATTGCTAAAAATTCTTAACTGGGCTTTTTCCTTGTATAAATGTATATATTTAAGCATTATTTGGTCTTTACCATAATGGTTGTCTTTATGGCTTGAATTAATTTTTAACTCAACATTTAAAAATTACTTTAAACCTTTTTAATTTTCCTATTTAGACTTGTAGTTTTAAGAAGTTAAGCTATTAGTCCCTTTGAAATATTACCTGTTCTACCCTACAAATTCTCACTTTTCCTTTTCAGAGTCCCCTAAAGAGACATCAGTGCAAAAAAGAACAATAGGGAAATAAATTATTCATTTGTTAATGAAGACCCAATAACATTCATTGAACCTAGAATTTCTCTGACTTTTGATGTTGAGTTTGAGCTTAGGATAGAAACCTACATGAGTTGTTTATTGCTCCTTCACATTCTACCTTGCTCCCTTGAAAGCAGACTTCAGTTCACTTAAGCAAGAAAGAACATAGGTGAGGAACTGAAACTGACAGATCAGGTCAATGAGACCATGCACAGTCCAGGGACTGCTTACATCATGGAAGACAAAGGCCTCTGCCTCTGTGACCAGGAAAATAAAAGGTTGTGTATGGCCTATGTTTGTCCAGTGAAGGCAGAATATTTCATACTCTTTGCCACATAAAATGGAAATGAGCCCACTCAAAGAACAGTATCATTCTTAAATGCAGAATTTCTTCTTACTGAAACTGAGACCTAACAGTTGGCATGCTGAGACTTAGAATTGCAACTCTCTGTGATAGCACTGAAATGGAGGTAAAGAAAGATAAAAAACTTGAATGGATGCATGTCAACCCTGCTAGCTGTGTTGGAAATAAGAATACAGGAGCAGAAATATCCACCCTCTTCTTAAAACTTAGGACATATTATGTGCCTAGGTCTCTGAGTTAGTCAAAGTTTCCCAACCCCTCACCACAACCCTGTAAGATAATATCTATTCCTAAAGAAAAAAAAACAAAAAAAAAACAAAAAACAAAAAAAACAGTGTATCTAGTTGGTGAAACAAATACTTAAGAAACAATGGTAGGCAAGATTGACAAAGTATAGTGGAAGTGGTACCTCAACTAGATTTTTAAAAATAACCAAGATATGGAAACAACCCAAGTGTTTCTTAATGGATGAATGGATAAACAGAATATTATTAAACCATGAGAAATAAGGAAATCATGCTATTTGCAACAGCATGGATGGAACTTGAAGGCATTATGCTTAGTGAAATAAGGCTGACAAAGAAAGAAAAATACTGTGTGGTATAACTTATATGTAGAATCTGAGGAAATAAAAGTCAAACTCCTAGATACAGAGAGTAGAAAAGTAGTCGCCAGAGGCTGAGGTGGGAGTGGATCTAATGTAAAACACAATGAGTGTAGTTGATAACACTATATTTCATAATTGAAATTTGCCAAGAGAGTAGAACTTAAATGTTCTCACCCAAAAAAAATAAATAAATAAATATTTGAGGTGATGGATGTATTAATTAACGCAGTGAGGGGAGTCCTTTCACAACGTATGTGTATATGAAATCGCCACGACACATACTTAAAGTAGTTTAAAATTTAATTTGTCAATTATACCTCAATAAAGCTGAAATTTAAAAAACAATAGTTAAGATATGAAAAGGGAGAGGGAAGGAAAATGTAGTACATAAATTTAGGGCAATAACACAGAAAAAGAGCTTAGAGTTGAAAATGAGCATAATATATTCAGAAGGAGCAAGAGGCTCTATCTCAGCTCATGCTGGGAAGCAGTGAGATCTGAAATTGCACATGTAGAGCAGAGACAGGATTTTGAAGAGATGAGTCGTGGCAGTGAATACGCTATGGGTTCCTGTCTGCTCTGAGAGCCACTCATCTGTTATGATGAAAATGTTCTGCATGTGTGTTTTCGTATAATCCTGCTTGTTATGTTTTGCAGATTGATGTTAGGTTTAAAAACAGGCTCTTTGTGAGAAGGAAGAGCATTATGAATCCAAGTGTTAAACTGCCGATACTTTTCAGTAAAATTAAAATGCTAATCCACACTCTGAATTTTGTAACTCTTAGTAAACCCTAAAGTGGGTGATTTAAGAAGGAAATTTGAAAATAATTAAGGAGAACATACCAAAAGTGTGATCATCTATTCTCATAGTAGCTGCATAGTCTCCACATTTCAGGAAATAGCAGTTTAAACAAGTGTGGAAAGGTGTGATTAGAAGTCAGTAGCTGGTTAAAGGAAGAAAGGGCATTATTGTAAGTTCTGTGGCCAACCTATAATGTAGGAACCAAGGGCTGTGAGTCCCAGCCCTCTTCCCTGAGCAATCAAAAGGCCTTCAGGGAAGGAAGTGATCAGTCCCACACAGTGCAGGTCTAGACCAGAGGTCACAGGATCAATTATAATTAAAGGACTTTTCACAGTACTGAAAGGGAATTCTTATAACTCCAAGTAAACCTGGAAAAGCAAGAATAGTTTTCTTGAGGTTAACAATAATTGAAAAATGCTTTAGCAGGAAGCAGATTATTCTCAGAAGTATTTTAATTCTTATGTTTTTCTTTTTTTCAGGAGGCAATCTATCCAGCCAGAAGAAATATTTTTCATTACGAGGTACCACTGGGATATCGTAGGATTCAGCAATATTATAGTCACCACCATGACAATGATAATTGTTTTGAAAATAGATGATGAAACCATTTGAATTATGTTTAATTTCAATAAATATTAAGAACCTGTATATTTTCTCACATAAACCATGAGTTATTTCAAAGAGACTAGAAAACATTTTTATAAATACATCAGAGCCACTTCCTATTCTGAAATAACCATCTTTGCAAAGAATTTCATAAGTAACTTTTAAACTTAATAGTTATATGAACATAAAACAGTTTATATTAAGATAAAATTTATATTAACAAAGTATAAAATAACATGTAATTAATCATTTTTTTAAATCATAAAGTAGAACACATAGCATTCTTCAGTAATAAAGAGACAGACATGCTATAAATCTACAGTACATAACTGCAAACTAATTAGCTGCAAATAAAAACTTAATTAAGCAAAATCTTAGGGCATGTTACCCTCCAAAGAGTAGGTAAGAATTTAATTGTCAGAAACGCTCAACAGAATTAGAAACGTATACTTTATTCAAATGTGAAAATATTTAGATATATTTTAGTAACTTCTGAGTGTCTTCACATGGCAATAGTATGTATATGTATGTGTATATTATTACTGGAACATAATTTCTAATAGGATCCTAATAAGATCTTAGAAATTAGAGCAATAATGGGACAATAACAACATATATTTATTTACACATCCAATTCTGTACATCCATTTATTTCATCATGATAAAAATCTTAAAAACAAGACATAAGTATTTTAGCATTTAACCCACTCTCTGGCATAGAGAAATAGCTCAATAAGGATATACTAAATGACTCTCCATTTTACTATTGATAAAGCCAAGACTCAGATGATGCCACAGAACTAGTATTCAATAAATGGTAGAGCTGGAATAAGAATGCAGGTCTATCAGATTTCCAAATCTCATGAACTTTCCATTATGATATATTTCCTTTCTCTTTTCTTTTTATCCACTTTGAAGAGTTATTCAATTATTTTATACTAAGGGCCATTTTCTTGGCTGTCACTTCTGTCAGATGGGCTATAATACCTCTCTTGGTTATCCATTTTATTTGGAGCACTTCTCACACTGAGAAACAATCTTAATTCTTTTTGGATGACTTCAAGATTCAGTCCCCTAGCCTTTCAGTTTTGTGATTTTGTTTCACCTTTAATGTCTTTTTATCAACATTCTCCTACACTGGATCTTATCATCACTAGGAAACTCTTAACCAATTAAAATGAGTTGAAACATTCCTTTTCCAAATCAAAAAAAAACAGCTTATATTTATATCAGTTAATATCAAGATACATTTTCTTCAGCTTCATACAGTCCTCTTGTTCCTTGAACCCTCTATTTTCTCTCTTTATTCCCCTTCTCATGCTCTTTTTCTTCCTCATCTCTAAGATTCTTGATCTATTGTTTCAAACATTCTCTGATTCTTCTTTTTACTAATTCCTTTTTTTATTGTTTTTTAATCACACTACCTGAGAAATATTTCCCCATCTTCTCTATGGACACATCTGGCTACTATGCACTGCTGGAGATGCCTGAAAACGATGTGAATTTGTGACACTATGGATTTATGACACCCAGCCTCACCTGGAACCTTAGTCATGACTTGTCTTCTTTTCACCATTCCTTCTTCAGTTCTTGCTCCTGTTCTTTAAAACAGCTATTTAAATATTTTGCATAAATCTCCCTAAACTCTCCTTAAATTCCCCTCTTCCCTTTTCTCCCACATTCAGTAATATCTTCAATAGTGTAGATAACATATTCACTGAATTAATAAATCTTCGAATTAAAACAGAAATTATTTAATAGATCAGGCTCTACTTCTGCCACCTGACCAATATTCTAATCTACATCTAGACTGTTCTTTAGCCCTCCTCTACCAACTTCTCAGTTTTATGTCTTCTTTCCCCTCTATCTATCCTTTGTATTTTCTTTCTTGCCCTCCCTGCTGACCCCTTTCCTTTAGTGTATAAACATCAAGTTACCGAGTTGTCCCATTAAACCCCCTCAATCTGTTGGCTCTCTAGCCTCTATCATAGCTTTCTTCTCTTCAAAACACCTCAAAAGTTTTCAACACCATAGCTTTCTCCATTTCCTCACAGCCCTCACTCAGATGACAGCAGCTTGATAGTTGCCTCACCATTGCAGTAAAACTTCTTCCAGTAAAGTTCCCCTACACTGTCTTACTACCACTAGAGACAAATTAATATTCTTTTTACCTGACCTACTAGCAGTATTTGAAATTGCTGGATACTTTTTATATGATGAATTATTTGCCTTCCTTCTACATTTCTTTCTGATTATTTCCCAATTTCCTCTGTCAGCTCTTCATTCTGTGCATTCTGTAAATGATTCTAAGGACCTCTTTTTGGAATTTTCATTGATTTTTTAAATTTTCAACTTATAATATTTACTGCTACATTCACATCAAATAGCACAGTGCCTGGCATATGGGAAGTGCATGGTAAATATTTGTTGAATAAATGAATGAAAGATATTTTTGTCTGGTAGGAGTTGCTGTGTTCAATGTTAATCTAGTTCAGAAAATTTCTAATGCCTAAAGTTATAGTTTGGAGATGGGTTTTTTTCATTAGAGTATATGAAAAAATGTTTCTCAGACTACTTTGATATTTTCTGCTTTATTTTCTCCTTTTGTCCAGTAGGAAAAAAAAGGAATATAAGTATCACAAAAAATTATTTCTTATACATAAAAAATTATACACAAATATTAAATGAGTATTAGAACTTGACTTTGTTAACATGTAAATAAATGAGTGCATGGATTTTATATTTTGACCTAATCACATTTATCTAAACTCAATTGAATCTATTTTCTTTAATGTCTTTATAGGGAGACATCTGTTAGTGAACATTTATAAGGACCAAATCCATGAAACCAATGTAGAATTCATTATCCATCTTTTGATGAGATTAAAAAATATGTGTGTGGGACTTCCCTGGTGATGCAGTGGTTAAGAATCCGCCTGTCAATGCAGGGGACACGGGTTCGATCCCTGGTCCGAGAAGATTCCAGATTCCACAGAGCAACTAAGCCTGTGTGCCACAACCACTGAGCCTGTGCTCTAGAGCCCACGAGCCACAACTACTGAGCCTGTGCACCTAGAGCCCATGTTCCACAACAAAAGAAACAATCGCAGTGAGAAGCCTGCGCAGTGCAACGAAGAGTAGCCCCCGCTTGCTGCAACTAGAGAAAGCCCGCACACAGCAACGAAGACCCAACAGAGCCAAAAATAAATAAATAAATAAATATTTTTTTTAAGAAATGTAAGTATATTTAATTTTACCACAAAACTAGAAACAAAGGTAAATTCGATCCCTGAGGTACAGGGGGATTTTCTGAAATGCTGATATTCTGTCACATAATAAGTAGTATCAATATATTTCTCAAATATCTTATGAATTAAATTACCATGAGATGGAAAACAAAACAAGAACAAAAGAAATGGCTCCAGCATATAAATGTCTTCTTCAAATGAGTCTTTGTTCTTCTACAAGGCCATGGATTAATTACCATCCTTATTCTAAGCATCTGGTTCACTGCTTTGCTTTAATGAGGAGTTAGTTTGACCCCACGCTCAAACCATCTTTATGAAGTGGTAGAAGTAATTATTATTACTTGGAGATTATTTATCAAAAGCAGGATTTTCAAGGATGAAGTGATCACTACTTATCAAAAAATTGACCTTGACAAGCTAGATAAAGTTGACCTGAACTTTAGCTAGTATAGATATGTTAAGGATAATAAATTTTCCCCTTCAAAATGAATGCTAAATTGCCCAATAAAAACATACATCATTCCTTTAAAGTGCTTACATATTAATTTGATAAAGTGAAAGCTTGAAGGTCCTGAATATAGACTCTAATAGTTCCTTATTTCCCCAGATTAATATTTATATAGTAAATGCCATGTTATTACTTCTTTAATGTCATGTTAATGCCTTAGGCATATCTGAGAAAGAGAAGTTGTGGGTTAGAGATGCCTAAAGAGAAAACTGAGAAAACTTTACCATTAACTGTTCAAGATTTGTCTGTATGTGTACATATCTATGTACTGCTACGTATATATATACACAAGTATGTGTGTGTGTGTGTTAGAAATAGATTTGAAAAGATTAGTGGGAAAGCATCACATTAGAAGAGGAAAGGAATCAAAATAACATTGATTGAAATTACCTCCTGTAATGAAGAGATATGCTTACTACCATTACCCACCCCAACAAAAGGGAGAGAAACAAACAGGTTCGAAAGCTCATGAAAAGGCTCTTTCTCATACTATTGATATTATAATCTGATCGTGATTACTCAGGAAATATCATAAAGCTGGATCAGGCTTACATAAACTATAGAGTAAGGAGACCTTGCATCTTTTCTACAACCCTTCCCCACCCCATCCCTCCCCAACCCCAGCCCACATCATTTTTGCTTAGTCTGGAAGGAGAAGGATTGAGGGATCAAGGTTTGGCAGGGAGAAGCCACAAGTAAGGTACTGTCCCTTGTATCATGCCAGTGTAAGCAGAAGGTATTCTCAGATAAGAGTGTTAGCTAAGGTGTTAGGATAATCAGCTAAGTAACAATTTCATGTGTAATGGAAGGGCGCAGAGTCTTACCAAGCCCTCAAGTGCAGGAATAGTGAAGCTTCCAAGTCCTGAAACACCAGAGGTTATCTATCAACGAAACTGCCAGCAGCTAAAGGGACTGTTTGCAACTCTAAGTCCCAGAGTAAATATTGCAGTTATGGAATGGTGGGAGCTAGTGTTCTTATTCTAAATGAGAAAAGAATGGCTAAAAATATAAAAGGACTGAAAATGCCCCAGAGGTTGAAAAATCTATTTATTTGGTCATGTTTTAGGTAAATGTTTCAAAATCTGTTTCAGAATATGTTGCTCTAAAGGGAAAGCTCTATTTCTAGTAACAATTAAGAGCTGATTTTCTAACTTGTCCTTTTATATTTTCCCACTAGCAGTATGATTTCTAAAGGCAGTGGTAGTCCTACATTCTCCAGACATCACTCATAAGCAAAGCATGCTGTGAAGCTACCAAATTATCTGTCTGTATCAAAACACAGGCAGCAGGGCTAGGTACTAACAGAGTCCACACAATCCTCTTTAGGCAGGCACCATTCTGATAGTCAAGCATTCCTTCTTTAATCAGCAAATGTGCATAGAAGGCCTACTAAATGCTAGTCACTGCTATTACTCACAGAGATACCTCCTAAGCTGTTACCTCAGCCTGATTTCATTATGTGAGTTTAACAGCTTCTCCTCCATTGCTGCTGTTTATCCTGGCACTGGGTCCTGTATGAAGGACACTGGAAGTGGAGAAGGATTCTCAAAATACAGATATGATTTAAGCAATAAACATACAATATGAACATCTATAAAAGTTTCATATTTCATATCTCCATTACATACATTGTGATAGCTAAACCATTGTCTATGCAAATTTGTATATTTCAGAAATTTTATTAATACTCTTGTTTACATTCCTAATGAAATATTAAGGGTATAAAATGCAAAAATCAAAGTTTTTTTTTTGAATAATATTTGTATAGGCTTTTAAGCAGAATCAATTGCAAACATTTATTTTTATAGATCTAAATTTGTGGCTATGATAGCACTATATGCCTTGTAGGACTTGGATGGAACAATAAAATCTTTCTGGAAAATGTTTCAAGAGACTATTGTGATTATCAGATTTCCTCTCTTTTGTGACTCTAGCACATAGCATAAAACCTGTCTTTTGTAACTTAGTATTTCTTGAATAACTGAATGAACCATGTCTCTTTATATGAAATATATATTTTGGTGGAATTATTAGCTCAGGAGAGAGTTAGAAAATTATCAACAGGTTTTTTTTTGAATGCATATTATATGGCACACTGATATAACTTAAATCTATTTTCTAATCAACCCCCAAATAGAGTAAACTGATCCACTATTATTGATTTTTTTAAAATTTAGTAGTTTTTTAAGTGCAAAGGAACAAAGATGTTTTAATATGGGGTTACTCAATTTGAATGAATGAGACAGGCTGCATAATAATCCAGCAGACATCCTTTTTTGGTAACTCATACTTACAGTTTGGAAGTAAATGCAAGTAATTAAATGATGTATAAGGGTTCAGATCTCAGTGGTTCTCAATCAGGAGGCATTTTGACCCCCAGAGGGCATTTGGTAATATCTCACATCTGAAGACATTTTTGGTTCTCACAAATGGCAGGATGTTATGGGCATTTTTGCAGTAGAGACCAGGAATGCTGATAAACATCCTGCAATATGTAAGACAATCTCCTACAACAAAGAATTATCGGACCCAAAATGTCAATGATACTGAAGCTTAGAAACTGTGAGTTAGAAGAGGTATTCACACAATTTGGGGTCTCAAAGTAGGCATGTAAGAACTGGTATCTAATAGTAGAGCCTTAATAATTCTCTTTCATAGTTACTGATGCAGTGACTAAACAAGAGTATTTCCATATATGTATATCTATGTGAGAAAAATCCAGAATGGCTCATACAACTGCAGATGCTAGTACATGAAAGGATTTCAGTCCATATTCGATAAGTACTCACTGACTTTCCCCTACTGAAAGATCACATTATCTTAGAAAATTAACTTACATATTCTATATTTTGGGAGTGATCTTTGCCTTTGTTGTGGTTATGTTAGCTGTTTTAATAAATAAACTCCAAAATCTCAATGGCCTAATCCAATAAATCGTTTCCTGCTCAGCCAAGAGACAAATGTGGCAGTTCTACTTAGAAGTAAATTTACTCCATGTGGTGATCCAGTGACCTAGGTCTGTTCCATTGTATGGCTGCACCATCTCTACGATCTCAGAATATCTACTTCATATATTCAGGAGAGAGCACAATCCTCTTGCTTTTCAAAAGCCCTTGCCCAGGAATTTATGCATCATTTCTGTTCATGTTCCATTGATGAGAAGTGGTGACCTAACCACACCTGGATTTAAGAATTACTGAGCAGCCATGTTGCACTTCATATATCATTAGTTTTATTTTATGCAAAGGAGAGAATAATTTTTTATACAGCTGACTTTCACTACTAGAATCCAATTCCTTTATTCCATTCTCAAATTTTAAAAGCCTATTAATTGCTGAGCACTCTACCAGATTCTAGAGACACACACACAAAAATGAATTTTCTTGTCTACCAGGGATGTACAATCTAGAAAGGGCCTTTAATCATCTCAGAGGTAATTCCTCTGAACTGAAACCCTGTGTTTGAAGAAACTCAGCAGAACACCTTGAAACATTTCTATACCTTGCTTAGTGTAAACATTTTCTCAGTGCCTGCTATAGACTGAATGTTTATGGTCCCTGCAAAATTCTTAAGTTGAAATCTTTCCCTCAGATATGATAGCATTAGGAGGTGGGGCATTTGGAAGGTAATTAGGATCAAATGAGGTCATGTGGGTGGATCCCACATGGATGGGATTTGTATCCTCTTAAGAGACAGAGAGAGCTTGCTTCCTCTCTCTGCTCTTTGCCATGTGAAGTTACCAAGAGAAATCAGCAATCTGCAACCTGGAAAAGATTTTTTAGCAGAGCTATTTCTTACCAGACCATGCTAGCATGGACTTCCAGCTTCCAGCACTGTGAGAAATAAATTTCTGTTGTTTAGATGCCACCCAGTCTGTATTTTGTTTTATAGCAGTCCAAGCTAACTAAGGCAGTACCATTTATAGTTATCCTTAAGCACATTTAATTTTAGGGAAATCCTATATGGCAAAATTGCCCTAATCAGTATCTCTAAGGGAAAGATGTGGCAAGAATGTCTAAAAACAAGACTCTTATCATAAATAGTGGTTCCCTCCTTAAAGGGGCAACTTTGGATTCTAAGGTATTTCAAAGCATAGGCCCAAAGTAGAGAGATCCATACCAGTTCTACGCTGGAAATTTAGAATCATGGACAATATGGGCCCATGGGCAATCTTTGAGGAACATTTCAAGGGCAATGAAGATTGGAGAGGTGTGAGCTATAGATATGAAGCTGAGTTATATCAGAAACTCTATACAAAATCCAAACCAATGAGAACAGATACAATATCACCTGCATGAAATAGAACCTGCAAGAATAAAGTGAGGAGGACTTCTCAGGCCATAGGGAAAAAGAGCAAATATGGTTCTTCCTTAGGTAACAATATTCTGTGGAGGCAGGGAAATTTGGGTAGCCAAGAGACACAGACTGAATCATTTCAGGTAGATTGCATGGCTCTTGCACATGGGTATTTGACCTGGGAAGAGTTGAAGGAGAGGAAGGAGGAACATGTACACTGCCAAGCACTCAGTTTAGCCAAAATAATTTAATATGGTTACTACCCTCACAAAATTTATATCTAGCAGAGGACACAGATCCTTATATAATAAACAATAATATAGTGAGATATGTTTCATATTAACATTATGAGAGGTAGCCTGATAAAAATAAAAGAACATAAGTATCAGATGCAAACAAACCTGGAAATCAGTGCTGGAACTACAACTTCTTCACTTCATTTTCCTTATTGGTGAAATGAGAAGAATAAAGGTAACTTGATATGGATTTTTGTTATGATTAAAGATAGTAAGCAATTTAAGTGGCCTTGATAGAGCCTAATATTATTTTATTATTATTGTTGTTATTATCCTGTGTCAGGGACTAGTACATACACAAATTCATTTAACCTTCACTGTATTGCATAAGGTAGGTATACTTATTACCTAATTTATATAAAGGGGCTGAATCACAGAGATTTAGACACTTGGCCAAGATACTCTACCAAGGAAATGGTTGAGTTCATTTTCAAATGCAAGTTCTAGGCATCTTGGCCAATTAATATCAATACATAGTAGCTTAACACAGTAAAAAAAAATAGTGGAGAGGGTGTGGAGAAAAGGGAACCCTCTTGCACTGTTGGTGGGAATGTAAATTGATACAGCCACTATGGAGAACAGTATGGAGGTTCCTTAAAAAATTAAACATAGAACTACCATACGACCCAGCAATCCCACTACTGGGCATATACCCTGAGAAAATCATAATTCAAAAAGAGTCATGTACCAAAATGTTCATTGCAGCTCTATTTACAATAGCCAGGACATGGAAACAACCTAAGTGTCCATCAACAGATGAATGGGTAAAGAAGATGTAGCACATATATATAATGGAATATTACTCAGATATAAAAAGAAACAAAACTGAGTTATTTGAGGTGGATGGACCTAGAGACTGTCCTACAGAGTGAAGTAAGTCAGAAAGAGAAAAACAAATACCATATGCTAACACATATATATAGAATATAAAAAAAAAAAGAAAAAAGGTTCTGAAGAACCTAGGGGCAGGACAGGAATAAAGATGCAGACGTAGAGAATGGACATGAGGACACGGGGAGGGGGAAGGGTAAGCTGGGGCGAAGTGAGAGAGTAGCATGTATATATATACACTACCAAATGTAAAACAGATAGCTAGTGGGAAGCAGCTGCATAGCACAGGGAGATCAGCTTGGTGCTTTGTGTCCACCTGGTGGGGTGGGAAAAGGAGGGTGGGAGGAAGAAACAAGAGGGAGGAGATATGGTGATATATGTATATGTATAGCTGATTCACTTTGTTATACAGCAGAAACTAACACACCATTGTAAAGCAATTATACTCCAATAAAGATGCTCAAAAAAAAAAGAATAGTGGGTCAAGGGCAAATTTAAAAAAAAAAATAGTGGGAACACAGATGCATTTACCACATTTCCTTTGTTTATGAGTATAAATACCTAAAGCATCGTAGACTAGAAGGAGTTGATAATTAGTGCATCTAACTCTGGAAAGCCTTGGGGATAACTTGAAACTTGAATACCATCAGATTCCCATCTCTTGCTCTTACCTCTGCTTCCCTCTATGTGTTCATTTCTCAGGGATACTTGAAACTCAGCCAGCATCAGCCGGGTGCTTGCAGTATTATTGCCTTTTGGCCAGAAAGGAAAAATACACTTATTTTCCCCAAGTTCTATGTGAACAATACCTAGGAAGGGCTGTCCAAGATTGGGCTAATGTGCAGTGGAAATTATGCTTAGAAAAGAGCAGGTGGGAGGAGAAACCCAAGCAAGGTTACTGGGCTTATGGGTGCTGAGGTACATAGCTATTAAAATTTGTGTCTTACAAAGGATAACCAAGTACATTTGTGTAGGAAGAGAGAAAAGGGCTGATGATGTCTAGGATAGCTTTCATATCCTGAAAACCATATAAACTTCATTTTATCCTATCACGTAACTTTAAATGAATTCATTATATCACTAATTATAGTTTTATTTGATACATTTTGGAAGACTTCAATATATTATATATGACATCTGATGGAACGAATTTGACTAAAATGAATATTTCTGTGTAGAAGATAGATGGGCACAAAGATGTAAAATACCATGAAAGAAAGTCTTAATCCTTCACAAAGGTTATCTGAATGATTTTCCTGATTATTTCTATCTTTTAAAAAGGTACATATTATGTGGTAATTGTTCTTTTAACTACTGACACAATTAATGCTTAATGCATGAGAAATATAATTTATGGTTTTATTTGGCATGTACTTAAGCACCTGCATAGCAATTACTGGTGTGACATTTTTGTCTGCACTATAAAGCACTGCACATCCTCCCTTTCATCAGTTTAAAATTGAAACAAGGAGGTTGGCTCCTTGGGTAGTACCTGCCCTGATCTTATCTAGTAGAATGAAAATATGATTGCCTTCCTGACACTATAAATTACACTTTCCCAACTCTAGCACCCTTCTGCAACAGAAATCTGCACCATTAGTGTGACTCTTTCATGCTATAGGAAGTTGTTTTACCTTTACAATACTAACATAGAAAATCTTCATCTCTTTTTTTCATCTCAAATTATATGGCAATTGAACATCAGAAAGGAGTATTTTTTATGAAACACACTATGTAACATTTCTCCCTATTGTAATGACAAATATAAGGATATGATTCAAATGGTAAGTGAATATCAAAACTCCAAAGTTGAATGAAATTATATCAATTTCTTCCTTCACAATAAGTAGTTATATGGCTCTCATGGGTGAACTTTTTCTTTAACTTTTTCCATTTACAATGAATTGGAAACACAAACAGTCAATAACTGTCACTGCCTTGAAAGTCAAGGTGAAATTCTTGTTTGTGTGGTCTCTGTAGACATCTTCATGCCGAAGGTTGTGATTTCTCCAAAGTTCTTGTTATACCCAATAACCTCAAATGTTTTTTGGATGACACTCTGCTCTGGTATCTGCTTTTTCTCTTTAACTGATACCATTCAACTTCTTTTATTGTATATATTTTCCTTTTTCCTGCCTTTCTGTAATGTCACTTGCTTTTGCTTCTATTCATTATTTTTTTTTGGAACTAAAAGGAAAAAAAAAAAAAGATGCTTTAAAATTCTCCTCAAAATACTTTCCTATCAAACTGCTCTTGAAAAAAAACTATTTTTCATGACACAATTGAAGAATAAACCATGGTTAATACCTTATTTACACAAACTGAAGGCTGTTGTATCCGTGTTTGGTGACCTTGAAACAGTATTGTGCTCAGTGCCCTTTTTATAACCTTAATTACTGGGGAATACAGAGCTTTAAAGAAAGGCTAACATTTCACTTTAACATCCACAATAATCTATTATAAAGCCAGCTAAGCCAGTCCCCAAATACAGAGAAATGTTATTACATGCTCAGCTAGCTGTCAAGGGGCCGTGAGTCAGTGGCTTACAGTTATCCAAAGTAACAAGGTTGTTCAGAATTTCCTCCAACAAAGCGAGCCAGCTTATGGAAGGATTAAGCTCCCTTTGATTAGAACAACTGGAACATGTCCTACCCTTTTAATTAGCATTCCCTTTTGCTTGGTGGAGGCTGGTAATTTGACACTCACATTAGGCATCTCAAGAAATGATTAGGTATTTTGTCCCACTCATGAGAATTAAAGCCATGGTATATACTTCTGCATCAAATAAAATTTGAGCTGCTGAAGGATTTATGTTCAAAACCCTGTAAAATCCCAAGGGCACTATGCCTCTAATAGACAAAATGTAATAACACTCCAATATAATGTGTGGCAGGAGGCTTGGTTAGCCTTCAGGCATAGTATATTACCCTAAGGCCATGCTCTTTATGCTTTCTATCTTTGGGAACAAAAACTTTTATGTCAGCTTTATTGATATTTTACAGGTTTACATTTTAATTCATACCTTAAGGCAATTCAGAGAGAGAAGACCTCTATGTATGCTGCTGGATTACTTAGTTGGTGAGTAAATATAATTTTTCAGTGACCACACTAAACAGAGCAGAGCTGAGACTATGTGGAGTAGAAAAAGGAGATGGCCTGCTGCCATTTGTCAAGAAGCACACCTTCTATTTGTAAACAAATATAGAGATAAATATCTCCCTTCCCCAATTTACAGGCTGCCTTTACTTACACCCTTCTGGTATTTTTATGTATCCCTATTTTCTGGTCTTAATTTGAATTTCCTTTTCCATTTTCCTTATCGTATATCTTTTCTCCTCTCTCTCTCTCACCCTCCTGTCCCCGTTTGAATGGATAAATATCAAAGAAGTCATTTCCCATTGTGAAAATTACCTTGCGTTTCTCCTCATTTATGTGTAGCAAAAATGGTGAAACTTAAAATCAACTTGTGGAAAAGAAGATTCTGTTAAATACTTCATGTAGCTATCAATACGACTTGGGAAAAGTAAGAATATTAAAAAAGTAACAATTCAATTAGAAAAAGATGATGTAATTCGATTTTTTCATCTTTAGTACCTTCTCTTCTAAAATTGAGTAGCTATTGCATCTACTTTATTTCCAAGCTACCAAATTTAGATTCAAATTTCAGAATTTTTTTCAAATTATTTTCAGAGAATTATATATCAATGAAAGACCCTTGTTTATTTTAGGCTTTCAAAATGTATCTAAGTATTTCTGGTGCTTATACCTGTACAGTAATCTATTTAGTCAAAGCGCTATGAGGTGTGACTATTGTAAGAGACACAGAAGATATTAGAGAAGTAAAATGAAATTTCTGTCTAGCTCAAGGAACAGATAGGATAATGGTAACTTCTATTTAAGCAGCAGCTACTAAACTTGCAACTGAAAAAGAAGTTTTGTTATGACCAGTTTATTCAGAAGCCATAGCCTTTCTTTATCTTCAGTTGTTTTTGTGTGTTTCCTTATGTTTTAAGGTGGGTTAGAAGGACTGTGTTGTGTGAGAAACAGGGGGCTTGATTTATTTGCCTTATGAAAGTGAATGGAGTTGACTATTCTTGTCTGAGAGCTTCTTCTGTCTTTGAGAAGTAGAAGGTGAAATCTTTAGCTCAGAGTAGAGAGATGGGTTTAGAGATATGATGAAAGAAGGTTTGAAAAGGCTGTTGTAGATAATGGGAAAGAAACTGACTTTGGAAGTAGAGAAGGTTGGATGGGCCACACTGAGGGCCTAGTTTTCTAGTTGTGAAATTTTCTAGCAACAGCTCTCAGCCAACCAGAGGTACACGACAAAAGATTGCTTGAGTAAGGATTAAAAATTTCCCAGGCTTATCTAATAGAAGGAGAAATTGCCTATGGGTTGACTAGATTAGATGTATATGAGTTTAAACAAACACTAAGAGCAAACTCATTTTCCTGTAATAAAGGCAACATCAAAAATTGTTTTCTAATACATGTACACTTTTGATATTTGAGTAATACATGGACAGTACATGTCCTCATCATGTTAGGGCAAGCATATATTTTTGCTGCTTTCCATGCTTTTTCTTTAGTCTTGAATTAAGATTGGCCTCAGAGGAACATAAAATAATTCTCTGAAGTGACAAGTATATATGTTTGTATGTTTGTATGTAACTCCTACTGCAAAAAAAAAAAAAGGTATAAATCACCTACTAACAATAGTTCTTCCAAAAGTTATTATATGGATTTAGAATCATTAGATGTGTGATTTCTGAAATTATTTTTCAAACTCCAGGGCCGCACATCTTTGAAGAATATACAATCTAAATACTAACACATGGAAGCATTTTCTCTGGGCCAAAAAACATTCTACAGAGAACAAAGATATTTGTTTCACGCCCTCACTCCCTTAACATGCAACACGTTAAGCCACTTATTATGAGACCAAAGGGGCCAGATTAATCCGATGAGTTCTATTTGTTTGGTCAAAATAGTATTTAAAACTTTTTCAATGTGAAAAGATTCCTAGTGGGCACACACTTTCCAGTTTACACATTCTCCATCCCTTTTTATAATATTTTGTACTTCAGATTCACCTATTTATATTACATGCCTCTGTAGGCATCTAGAATTGGAACTGCTGCTTTAAGACCACATTCTTCTTCATTACACCGTAAGAGAATAGTAGAATTACATTGTTATTCTTAGCAATAGTAAGGATAAAAGAGAGTGAAGAAAGCTGCTTTGTTTTAATTGAATAATAATAGTGGTCACAATTTAATGTGTGTAGATTATCTACAGATTTAAAAAAGAAAAAAAAAACATTCTTCACTATAACTATATAAGAAAAATGCTTTTATCTCCATTTTACAGGTGAGAAAACTGAAGCTCATTGATGTTCAGGACGGCAAAAGTAATCATTGTGAAATACACCTAGTCCTCTCTATAACAAAGGCCTACTCTGAGTTGCCTTAATAGACATGAAGACTAAATGTAATGTTGTATTCTTGATGGGATCCTAGAAATAAAAAAGGAAGTTAGGTTAAAACTAAGGGAATATGAATTAAGCACAGGCTTTAGTTAATATAAATAGTCAATGCTGGTTTGTTAATTGTGAGAAATGTACCATACTAATACAAATGTTGATAACAGGGAAACTGAGTGAGGGGTATTTGAAACTTTGTACCATATTTGCAATTTTCTGTAGGCCAACAACTATTCTAAAATGAAAATTATATTTAAAAAATTGAAGAAACATCAGGAACTGAAGTCAGATATAAGTGGTCCAGAGACCATGATAATATTGTTTTCCAGAATGAACTGTTTCATTTATACATAGATTTAAGTCCTTAACTCTTTAATAGTGGAAAGTTCGTTTTCTCTTTTTTCTAAGAAAATTCCAGTAGCAAGAGAGTAAGGGAGACTAAAGAGTAGTTTCCTTTTCTTCCTTCTTTTCTTCCTTTCTTTTTCTTTCTTTCTTTCCATTTCTTCCTTTCTTTCTTTCTTTCATCTTCTTTCCTTTTTTTTGTATGAAAAATAAATTTCATGTTGTTGAAAGACTGAAAGATCCCAAAAAGTGACCATATCTGTCTCTTTCACTGTTGTAAATTCAAGGCCTAGAAGAATGCGTTCTGCATGGCAAGTACCCAAGCCTTCCTCATATATTTGTTTCATGAAAAATTAAGTGATTAATAAAGAATATTAAGGGTGACTACCTACAATAAGTGCAATGCATCTATAAAAATTAATATTCTCTCCAGATAATTTTATTTGTCTTTAGATATTTGTGGGGTTTTTTCCTACTCTTTCTCAACAGTCCTACCATTTCTAAAAACTTAATCAGTATATATGTTTAAAAATAATTGTTTTAAACAAATGAGGGCAAAGAAGCCAAAAGAGGTTAATGGATTCCCTCAAAGTTTCATAGCTACTTACTGAAAGAATACAAACTAGTATATTGGCATTCAGAGATTTTTTTTCCTATTATGTAACAGTCCTTATTCTTTAGAATTAGTTATATAATAAGAACCTGGTGATATCTAATGAAATATTTTGATATAAATTATTGTTAGATAAAGCAATACAGGTATAGCTCTTAGAAATAGACCTCAATTAACACTAGTGGAAGTTGTTAATGGACATAAGAAACTATGCTAAAACTAAAACATAATGAGTAACCAGGAAGGCTATAGGAGTTTTTTTTTTTTTTTTTTTTTTTTTCACTAAAATCTTTAAAGAAAGGATATTTTTAGTCCATTTTTGAGTCATGGTTTAGGTAAAAATCATGCACAATGATTCATTGTTTCTACTTTTTCTTGTTAAAGAGAAATAAATATTATATACTTATATGAAACAATAATTTTAGCCATTCATAAAAGCAATAATACATTTTAAAAAATCTTTAGGATTGTTTCATTTCTCTATGTATAATGTGGTGTGTTCTGACATTGAGTTAATACTAATGATTTTAGAAAAATAAAAAATCATGTTTCAAAAAGAAGTAGATTGTTATAAGTGAATACTGGAATCTAAACTGTTTATGACATTAAACGCTTAATCCAAAATATTGGTTGAATTACCCAAACTTGAGCTCTGATGATTTGTGTTACCTGAGAAATTTTTCTTATTGTTAAAAATTACAAATAGGGTATAAATCAGGTATTTTTTTTTTTTGATGATGTTTTGACATTGTGGTGTTCCACCTCTCACAGTTAATGTTTTCTTATCATTTTATTTAGTCATTCAACAAATATTAATTATGCCCCTACTATGTGCCAGGTACTGGGGATAAAAAAGTGAAAATAACTGGCAGATATCACTGACCTTATGGCTCTTAAATTCTATGAGGAAGACAAACAATACACAATATTAAAAAAGTAAAATATATAGAATGTCAGATACAGATATGTGCTAATGAGGAAAAATAATGTAGGAAGAAACATTGAAATTTTAGGCAAGGAGCCTAGAGAAGTTATGTATGAGAAAGTGCCTTTTGTAAAGAACTAATCTGGAGGGGAACAATTTAGGAAGAGAAAAGATTAAAAAAATAAAAGAAGAAAAATAAAAAGAAAGGCCCAGTGATTGGAGTATTCCTTGCTTTTGGGATAAACTGTAAGATAGTCATAATTATGGTTAAAGGGAGTAAATGATGGGGACAGTAAGAGATGAGATCCCAGATGCAATGAGAGGGGTAAATCATGTAGGTACTTCAAGTTCATTGTAAGAAATCTGGTTTTTCCTTTGAGTGATGTGGAAAGATATTAGATGGTTTTGAGCAGTGAGCAAAATATCAGCTGCCTTATATTTTAATAGGATCACAGTGACTGCTATGTTGAGAGGAAACTAAAAAAGGCAGAAGAAGAAAGACTATCTAGAAGGCTCTTTCAATAGTCCACATAAGAGAAGTTGTTGGCTTGGCTCAGAGTATCGGCAGTTGTGGTGTGAAAAGTGGTCTAATCTTGAAGTGATTTTGAAGAAGAACCTAATGGATATCCTAATGGGTTCGAGGAGCAAGTCAAAGATGAGTCAAAAATACTCAAATATTTTTGCTTACATAACTATAAAAAGAAGGTTGCTATTGACTAAGATATAAATATCATGGGAGAAGAAGGAGTTAGGAAGGAATGTTAAGGCTATACGTTACTTTTGTCAAAATTATTACACATTTAAGTGCAAGTAATAAGTAGATAGTTGAATATTTGGATTTGAAATGCATAGTAGGGACTAGAATAGAAATAGAAATTATGAATTTATCAGTATATAGATATTATTTAAAACCACAAGATTGAATGCATTACCCTAGTTAATATAAATATTTAAGATGAAATTCAAAGAGCAAGTCATAGAGAAATCTAAATTATAGAAATTGAGGAGATAGAAAGTAAGCAGTAAAAATAGGGTTGATGGAAAATTGGTGAGTGAGATGCCCTGGAAGCTAAGTGGAGAAATTATTTAAGGGAGGAGAGAGTGATCCCCTGTATCAAAGGCTGTCCATAGGTCAAGTAAGATAAGGACTGAGAAATGAAAATTGGATTTAGAATCTATTTGTTGAGGTCTTTGGTAACTTCAGTAAGAGCAGTTTCTTGTAGCAATGTGGGAAAAAGAAAAACCTGATTGGAAAGTGTTCATGAAAAAAGAAGAAAAAAAATTGGAAGCAGCAGGGAAAGACAATTATTTCAAGGACATTCATAGTCAAAGGAAAGAGAAAAAGGGACAGTAACTGGGGTAAGATAAAATTTGTCATTTTTGTATTTTTTTTTAATATGGGAGAGTAATATCGTGTTTGGATACTTTATTAGTTTCCTATGGCTGCTGCAACAAATTACCACAAACTGGTGTCTTAAAACTATAGAAATTTATCCCCTCATGGTTCTGGAGAGCAGAAGTCTAAAATCAAGGTCTCAGCAGGACTACACCACCTCTGGATGTTCTGGGGACAATTCTTCTTAGCCTTTTCCAGCTTCTGGTGGGTCCAGGCATTCCTTGGTTTCCCTGGCTTTGTCACTCCAATTTCTGTTTCCTTGGTCACATTTCCTCTTCTTATTCCTTTGTCTCCATCTTCTCATCAGTCTCTTTTAAAGATACTTGTCATTGGAATTAGGGCACACCTGGGTAACCCATGATGATCTCATCTCAAGGTCCTTAGTTATGTCTGCACAGACTCTTTTTCAAAATAAAGTAACATTCACAGGGTCTGGGTTCCAGGGTACAGACATATCTGGGGGGCATCATTCAACCCACTACTGATACTGATGAAATGATACATTAGAGAGGAAAAAACTGATCATGTGGAAGAGAAGTAGAGATTTGCTAAATCAATATTCATGAGAAAGTAATGAGATGGGAATTAGTGAATGAGTCAAGCACATGATAGTCCTCCTATTGTAACTGGAAAAATCCTAAGATATAGCGGTAGACAGATGAGTAGATGAAATGATAGTTTATAGAACTCTTCTGATTTCTTCAATTTTCTCAGGCAAGACACAAATACATTACTTTAGGTAATTTTCTTTTCTTTCCAGAAGAGGACTTGAGCTGAGGATTTTTCTGCAAGCAATTTATTAAGAAAGTACTCTCAGAAGAGACCATTAAGAGAAAGGGCAGGAGAATGATAAAGAAGGAGAGGAAGTCAAGAAGGAAGGCATTTTCAGGCACAGTAAATCTTTAGCCTGATCTTGGAGGGGAATTCTGGAATGTAAATTGTACCTAAGAGTTGTACTGACCAAAGACAAGTGAGCTAGACTTTCACACAACAATATGTATCAGTCATTGTTTAAATGTTTCCCAGGGGTGGCAAATTCTCAGAACTATTCTTACAAACAGAATCCATTACCCTGAGATAGTCCTCTGACAAAAAACAACAACAACAACAACAACAAAAAACAACCCAGGTGCTAGCTATTTGAGGTAAAAACACTCTTGAAGCCAAGGGCTAAACAACAACAACAACAAAAACAAATAAAAACTAAAAAGAGATCAGAATGTTTCTCAGAGGATAATGACATTGTTAAATATAATCATTGATTGAAAGTGAAAATGAGAGAGAAGATATTGGAAATTGAGGAGAGAGAAGAAAGAATGAAATAGTTATCTAAGAGGGTAGATGTGAAATTGGACTTAGGTAATAGAGTATGACTATTGGAAGAAACTAAGAATATGCTACATTTACAGTGAGACCAGTCACCAAATTGTGACTTTTCCTCAACCACTTTCCACAGTAGGGAGAAAGATGGATTTAGCCAAGGTTGTGGTTTGACCAAAAGAGTATGGCAAAAACAGAGAGAGGAGATGCAGTGGATGGTATAGGCAAAAAAGATTTACCATAGAACTTAAGTTGGGTAAGGTCGGAAGAGAGGATGTGGAGAATGAGGGATCATGATTAAGTCAGTCATATAAACTTGGATCATGAATAAGTTAGATAAACTGAAAGTGGGTTGAAAAAATTGTTGGTGTTGGAGTGTTAGTGGAAGTAAGCTAGAAAGACAGGAAATGGCAATAGAAGAGCTGAATATTTTAAATTGTAATTAGAAAGGTGATGGAATTATGTACTGTATGATGGAGTTAGATGTAGGATCACAGAAAGGTATGGCTAAGATAGAATGGAAGACAGAATAACTGAAAGAGAGGTCAGTAAATCAAGATACCAAGATTTCAAAAAGGAACATGTATGTGGATATTGAAATCACCAAAAATTACAATAAGAATAATGTTGGAGAACATGACACTAAGCCTATAGCTAAAATCTTCAAGGAATAAGAGGGAGTAACTAGTCCCTCTTAGATGACTGAAATTCAAGGAACTGTAATGGGAAGTATCATTTGATTATGTGGGGTTCAAAGCTAGATATTATAAGGAGGAGAGAGGAAAAATATTATAGGTAGTTTAATGAGATATGAGAACAGCAGTTACCCCACCTCCAAACCCAGCAGTATGAGGACTTTGGGGAAAGCACTCAGTTCTTCCTTGAAATGGCTTCAGGAGAAGCAGTATGATCAGAGAAAGCCATGCTTCAGCTAATTAAGAAACAGTGGGGAGAAAATAATTTGATGATGATTTACCTTGAATTTCAGAGGATACAGTGAGATATTTAAGAGTTGGGAGGGGGTTTGTTCAGAAATAGTAGGATAGTTAGGATTTGGGGAATGAGGGATGATCTAAGGGGCTTGGGCTACTTGTATGATTGTCATGGACAAGTAAGAGCAACATGATAGCTTTACTCCAGAAAAAAAAAAAACAAAAAAACCCAAAAAACAAAAAACACCAGACAGATAGTGATGAAGGGAGTAAGAAGATAATGCTGAGTTGGGGAAGGGTCTTACCAGTATAAGGAAGAGATCCAGGTTTCCACTTTACTTCTGCTAATGGAGATGTAGACAGATGTGCAAAGGGGCTATTGTGCTAGGCAGGGGGGTGGCTCCAGTACTGGTGTGAGGGCTCCTCTGGATGTCTGATGACAATTGTGAGGATCTTACTCTAAACACTGACTCTCTCTTGGACTTGGCCATCTATCTATAATTTGGAAAAAATTGAAACATGTTAAATTTATAAAACCTTTTTTTACTGAGAAAACAACATGTTTTAATATGTTGTAACAAACAGGTACTTAAGTTTTACTCTTGCTAACAAATTTCTTTTAAATAATACATTTAGATGTTATAAATGGTATGGTAAATTTATATATATTTATAAATACATATTTACTACATATGGTAAACATATATATTTAAATAAATATAGCTTATATATTTATATGTAAACTATGTATTTATACTTCACATGTATGTCCTATATTTTTTACTTTTTTTCCTATTTTAATGAACTGGGAGGTCATTTAAATTTACCATACAATTGATTGTATATTCTGACTTTTCTAAATCCTGATCTGGCTGTTTCTTCTATAGCTAGAACATTACCCAATGTCATTAATTCCTCTAAGTATGTAATTAGAGGAAATCATCATCTTTTCTGCTTGCTCTATTAATTTTGATTCCTCAAGTGTTAGTTCTTGTGTTGGCTGAGTTGTCTCTCAGTGCTGTCTATCAAGTGTACTTATTTTCCTAGCTGAGATTTATGTTAGAATGCCTATAGCATCCTATGCACAGCCTGCTTGTGGGTAAAGACCTGGCAGCAGGTGTTGCAGCTTTTTGATCTATTTTCCAGGAGAGTGGCAGACGGGTGGGAGAGGAAGCAGGCATAGTACTTTAGAAGCAAATTTGGGTGTAAGTACCCCGTTTCTTCCAGTGTGTAGCCAGCTGCCTTGGGCATTACCCTGTCACTCCAACTCAGTTCCTAAACCCTGTGATCTTGCCTGTAGGTACCTGACTCCTTGGATATTGCCTGACACAAGTTAGCAATGTACAGGGGAAAATTTTCCTGGTTGCCTCTGTGGGGGTAATCAAACTAATAACACCTTTCTTTGGCAGCCACTGCATTGCCTCCTGTCTTTCTGTCTGTTTCTCTCCATGAACCCTTACTAAGAAAAGTATACAATGGCACACATTTTAAGCTATGGATTCCTTCTTTATATAGATTTTGTCTGCTGTGTTTGAAGGATTATGAATAGTTTATGAGATACTAGTTTTCCCTTTCTGGTTTTCAGTGCACTTTTGAATTTTTTTTTATTGTTTCTAGAAATTTAGTGTTGGTTAAGCAGGCTTAATATGTCATTTTTAGTCTTTGAATAGAAACGGAGATTGTCTCTCAAGAAAAGTGTAGGAACATTTGTGAAGCTAAGGAAAGGGGAAGGTTTTGTATACAGGGAAAAATCCTACAAGTGTGCACAATTTCAGCTATTCTTCATATGGATTTGAGGGAATTTCTATAACAAATAGACATAAGCAGAGTTTTGCAAACATATATCCGCTATTATCAACCTCTATCAATGTTCTTTATAGTATAACTTAGCAGTATTTTACTTTTCACAAAAATATTATTAAACGAGCATGAGAGAGAGAGAAAAAAGAAGGCATTTGTGATTATTTCCAGCCACTACTGTGTAAATTGTTCGGGCCACACTTGGGTAAAAGGAAATTGAGGTCTTTATTTGAAGGAGATATTTTAAAAATATAAGTAATAGAGAAAAAAAAAAACCTTAAATTATTAACCCTTTGTTTCTTGACCAGTATAGAGGAGTGATGGAAAGCAATTAGGCTGCTCACCTGTCTGAAGCATTGCCTATCATATTAACCTGAGGAAATGTTTTCACTACGTAAATAGCCACCTTGAGAATATATTTCTGGTGCCTGCTACTACTCTAGGAACAAAAACAACAATAAGATAAGTCATAGAAACAAATGTATTTAAGAAGTTATATGGAATCGATTTTGAAAAATCAGTCACCTTTCACTAAAACAGAGAAGATTTGGGAAAAGTATATTTTCAGTGCTTACTCACTTATTTGCAGTGTTCTTAGAACTCCAGATTCCGTGCATCAAGACCTCATATCCTAGAAAAAGTAATAAATGTGAGACTGAAGAAGTTGTCGACTTAAAAAAAGTACACAACATTGAGAGTTGTGAGTTAAGTTTTATTTGGTGCAAGATGAGGAGTGCTGCCCGGGAGACAGCATCCCAGATAGCTCTGAGAAACTGCTCCAAAGAGGCAGAGGGGAAGGTCAGTATATACGTGATTTTGGTGAAGGCGGAATACATGCAATCAAGCACATGTTTTTTACAGAACGTTTCTGCTAGTCTCGTGCAGGTTACTGCTAGTCACGAGGAGCAGACGTCACCATGAAGGATTTTAGTGCTTTTCTAGATATGAGAAGATACAAGGCTCATAAAATTGGCTCCTGAAAATATCTATCTGAAGAACTGTTCTGCCAGTTTTTCCCAGAGCACAGAGTGCCTCATTTCAGCTCTCCACCCTGAACTCCTTTCAGGGGGCGTTGAAAGTCAGCAGCTGCTGCAGCTCATGATTTAATCCTTGTAGAGGTAGATGGCAAGTGCCAAAGGAAAATGCCAATTTGTAGTTGACAAAGCAAACCGAAAAAGTGCATGTTGGGGAACCAAGAGGAAAGGTTCTAAGAGAGAAGAGAAGAAGGGAAGAAAGAAGAGGAAAAAAAAAAAAATACTGAGCACATACATGTTTGTGACAGAGCACTTATATATACCATCTAACATAATTCAGAGTGTCTCTGAATAGAACACGCACTGTGTTGAGTTTGCCTTTCTGGCAATAGTATCTCTCATTTGGCAGGCCATCTTTAAATATTGATGGCAACTTTTGCTTTATGAAGAGAAAGTATAGGGATTTTGAAAGATTCTATGAGAGCAAAACAATTTGTTTATTTTAAAAGCTATTTACAATTTGAGCTGGTTGGCTTAGAAGAATAGAAAAAAAAATCTTCTTTTGCCTCAGAAAAATATTAATGGGACTATTTATCTAAAAATGCCATGGTTGTGACAATAGAATATAGATGGGAAAAGTTTAACTAAAAATAAGTGTTAAAATAATATGCAAAAATCATGGTTATGTGAATATTGGAAGCAGCTGTGGTGTTGTATGGAGTGAGAAGAAGCAAAAAAGAAAAAGGTCCCAGAAATATGACGGGGAACAAGGGCTCATGAAACTTGATATTGAATTGAGAGCCTTATTATATAGAATACTGTTATCTAACATTCAATTTTCCATTTTTTCTTGTATTTTCACTTTTTTTTTCTTGGGGTATAGTTGTTTTACAATGTTGTGTTAGTTTCTACTGTACAGTGAAGTGAAATAGAGTTCCCTGTGCTATACAGCAGGTCCTCATTAGTTATCTATTTTATAAATATAAGTGTATATATGTTAGTCCCAATCTCCCAATTCAACCCATCACCCCTTTCCCCCCTTGGTGTCCATATGTTTGTTCTCTACATCTGTGTCTCTATTTCTGCCTTGCAAACTGGTTCATCTGTACCATTTTTCTAGATTCTACAAATATGCATTAATATACAATATTTGTTTTTCTCTTTCTGACTTACTTCAATCTGTATGATAGTTTCTAGGTCCATCCACATCTCTACTAATGACCCAATTTCGTTCTTTTTTATGACTGAGTAATATTCCATTATATATATGTACCACCTTCTTTATCCGTTCCTCTGTCAATGGACATTTAGGTTGCTTCCATAACCTGGCTATTGTAAATAGTGCTTCAATGAACATTGGGGTGCATGACTCTTTTTGAATATGGTTTTCTTTAGGTATATGCCCAGTAGTGCGATTGCTGGGTCATATGGTAATTCTATTTTTAGAATTCCATACTGTTCTCCATAATAGCTGTATGAATTTACATTCCCACCAACAGTGCAAGAGGGTTCCCTTTTCTCCACACCCTCTCCAGCATTTATTGTTTGTAGATTTTTTGATTATGCCCATTCTAACCAGTGTGAGGTGATACCTCATTGTGGTTTTGATTTGCATTTATCTAATAATTAGTGACGTTGAGCAGCTTTTCACATACCTCTTGGCCCTCTGTATGTCTTCTTTGGAGAAGTGTCAGTTTAGGTCTTCTGCCCATTTTTTGATTGGGTTGTCTGTTTTTTTGGTATTGAGCTGCATGAGCTTCTTGTATATTTTGGAGATTAATCTTTTGTCCATCGATTTGTTTGCAAATATTTTCTCCAGTTCTGAGGGTTGTCTTTTCATCTTGTTTGTAGTTTCCTTTGCTGTGCAAAAGCTTTTAAGTTTCATTAGGTCCCATTTGTTTATTTTTGTTTTTATTTCCATTACTCTAGGCAGTGGATCAAAAAAGATCTTGCAGTGATTTATGTCAAAGAGTGTTCTTCCTAAGTTTTCCTCTAAGAGTTTTACAGTGTCCAGTCTTACATTTAGGTCTCTAATCTATTTTGAGTTTATTTTTGTGTATGGTGTCAGGGAGTGTTCTAATTTCATTCTTTTACATGTAGCTGTCCAGTTTTCCCAGCACCACTTATTGAAGAGACTGTCTTTTGTCCATTGTATATCCTTGCCTCCTTTTTCATAAATTAGTTGACCATAGGTGTGTGGGTTTATCTCTGGGGTTTCTATCCTGTTCCAGTCATCTATATTTCTGTTTTTGTGCCAGTACCATATTGTCTTGATTACTGTAGCTTTGTAGTATAGTCTGAAGTCAGGGCACCTGATTCCTCCAGCTCAGTTTTTATTTTTTTTCTCAAGATTGCTTTGGCTATTCAGGGTCTTTTGTGCCTCCATATACATTTTAAGATTTCTTGTTCTAGTTCTGTGAAAAACACCATTGGTAATTTGATAGGGATTGCATTCAGTCTGTAGATGCTTTGGGTATTATAGTCATTTTCACAATATTGACCCTTCCAGTCCAAGAACATGGTATATCTCTCCATCTGTTTGTGTCATCTTTGATTTCTTTCATCAGTGTCTTATACTTTTCTGAGTACAGGTCTTTTGTCTCCTTAGGTAGGTTTATTCCTAGGTATTTTATTCTTGTTGTTGCAATGGTGAATGGAATTGTTTCCTTAACTTATCTTTCTGAGCTTTCATTGTTAGTGTAAAGGAATGCAAGAGACTTCTGTGCATTAATTTTGTATCCTGCAACTTTACCAAATACATTGATTAGCTCTAGTAGTTTTCTGGTGGCATTTTTAAGATTTTCTATGTATAGTATCATGTCATCTGCAAACAGCAACCGTTTTACTTCTTCTTTTCTGATTTGGATTTCTTTTATCTCTTTTTCTTCTCTGATTGCCATGACTAGGACTTCCAAAACTATGTTGAATAATAGTGGTGAAAGTGGATATCCTTGTCTTGTTCCTGATCTTAGAGGAAATGCATTCAGTTTTTCACCATTGAGAACGATGTTGGCTTTGTGTTTGCATATATGGCCTTTTTTATGTTGATGTAAGTTCCCCCTATGCCTACTTTCTGGAGAGTTTTTATTATAAATGGGTGTTGAATTTTGTCAAAAGCTGTTTCTGCATCTATTAAGATGATCATATGGTTTTTATTCTTCAGTTTGTTACTGTGGTGTATCATACTGATTGATTTGTGGATATTGAAGAATCCTTGCATCCCTGGGATAAATCCCACTTGATCATGGTGTATGATCTTTTTAATATATTGTTGGATTCTGTTTGCTAGTATTTTGTTGAGAATTTTTGCATCTATATTCATCAGTGATTATGGTATGTAATTCTTTTTTTTTGTAATATCTTTGTCTGGTTTTGTATCAGGGTGACTGTGGCCTCATAGAATGAATTTGGCAGTGTTCCTTCCTCTGCAACTACTTTGGAAGAGTTTGAAGAGGATGGGTATTAGCTCTTCACAAAATGTTTGATAGAATTAATCTGTGAAGCCTTCTGGTCCTGGACTTTTGTTTGTTGGAAGATTTTTAGTCATAGTTTTAATTTCATTACTTGTGATTTGTCTGTTCATATTTTCTATTTGTTCCTTGTTCAGTCATGGCAGGTTATACCTTTCTAAGAATTTGTCCATTTGTTTGAGGTTGTCCATTTTATTGGTGTATAGTTGCTTGTAGTATTCTATTATGGTGCTTTGTATTTCTGTGGTGCCTGTTGTAACTTCTCCTGTTTCATTTCTAACTTTATTGAGTCATCTCACTCTTTTTCTTGATGATTGTAGCTAAAGGATTATCAATTTTGTTTATCTTCTCAAAGAGCCAGCTTTTAGTTTTATTGATATTTGCTATTGTTTTCTTTGTTTCTATGTCATTTATTTCTGGTCTGATCTTTATTATTTCTTTCTTTCTACTAACTTTGGGTTTTCTTTGTTCTTCTTTCTCTAGCTCCTTTAGGTGTAAGGTTAGATTGTTTATTTGAGATTTTTCTTGTTACTTGAAGTATGATTGTATTGCTATAAACTTCCGTCTTAGAACTGCTTTTGCTGCATCCCATAGGTTTTGGGTCATAGTGTTTTCATTGTCATTTGTCTCTAGGTATTTTTTGATTTCCTCTTTGATTTCTTAGTTATCTTTTCGTTATTTAGTAGCATATTGTTTAGCCTCCATATGTTTGTATTTTTTACATTTTTTTTTCCTGTAATTGATCTCTAATCTCATAGCATTGTGGTCAGAAAAGATGCTTGACACGATTTCAATTTTCTTAAATTTACTGAGGCTTGTTTGTGACCCAAAATGTGATCTATCTTAGAGAATGTTCCATGAGCACTTGAAAAGAAAGTGTAATCTGCTGTGTTTGGATGGAATGTCCTAGAAATATCAATTAAGTCTATCTGGTCTATTGTGTCATTTAAAGCTTGTGTTTCCTTATTAATTTTCTGTCTGGATGACCTGTTCATTAGCATAAGTGAGGTGTTAAAGTCCCCCACTATTATTGTATTACTGTTGATTTCCCCTTTTATAGCTGTTAGTCTTTGCCTTATGTATTGAGGTGATCCTACAGTGGGTGTATACATATTTATAATTGTTATATCTTGTTCTTGAATTGATCCCTTGATCACTATGTAGTGTCCTTCCTTGTCTCTTGTAACATCCTTTATTTTAAAGTCTATTTTATCTGATATGAGTATTGTTACTTCAGCTTTCTTTTGATTTCCGTTTGCATGGAGTATCTTTTTCCATCCCCTCACTTTCAGTCTGTATGTGTCCCTAGGTCTGAAGTGGGTCTCTTGTAGACAGCATATATACGGGTCTTGTTTTTGGATCCATTCAACCAGTCTGTGTCTTTTGGTTGGGGTATTGAATCCATTCACATTTAAGGTAATTATTGATATGTATGTTAGTATTACCATTTTCTTAATTGTTTTGGGTTTGTTTTTGTAGCTCATTTTCTTCTCTCATGTTTCCCACTTAGAGAATTTCCTTTAGCATTTGCTGTAGAGTCGGTTTGGTGGTGTTGAATTATCTTAGGTTTTGCTTGTCTGTAAAGCTTCTGATTTATACATTGAATCTAAATGAGATCGTTGGTGGGTAGGATAATATTGGCTGTAGGTTTTTCCCTTTCATCACTTTAAATATATCCTGCCACTCCCTTCTGGTCTTCAGAGTTTCTGCTTAGAAATCAGCTGATAACCTTATGGGGATTCCCTTGTATGTTATTTCCTGCTTTTCCCTTGCTGCTTTTAATATTTTTTTCTTTGTACTTAATTTTTAATAGTTAGATTAATATGTGTCTCAGTGTGTTTCTCCTTGGGTTCAAGCTGTGTGGGAATCTCTGCACTTCCTGGACTTGATTGACTATTTCCTTTCCCATGTTAGGCAAGTTCTCAACTATAATCTCTTCAAATATTTTCTCATACGCTTTCTATTTCTCTTCTTTTTTTCTGAGCCCCCTATAATTTGAATTTTGGTGCATTTAATATTGTCCCAGAGGTCTCTGAGACTGTCCTCAATTCTTTTCATTCTTTTTTCTTTATTCTCTTCCGCAGCAGTTGTTTCCACCATTTTATCTTCCATCCGACTTATCTGTTCTTCTGCCTCAGGTATTCTGCTATTGATTTCTTCTAGAGTATTTTTAATTTCAGTTATTGTGTTGTTCATTACTGTTTGTTTGCTCTTTAGTTCTTCTAGGTGCTTGTTAAACATTTCTTGTATTTTCTCCATTCTTCTCCCAAGATTTTGGATCATCTTTACTATCTTTACTCTGAATGTTTTTTCAGTTAGACTGCCTATTTCCTCTTCATTTTTTTGGTCTTGTGGGTTTTTACCTTACTCCTTCATCTGCTGCATATTTCTCTGTCTTCTCATTTTAACTGTGTTTGGTACCTCCTTTCCACAGGCTGCAGTGTTGTAGTTCCTCTTACTTATGATGTCTACCTCCAGTGGGCAATGTTGGTCTAGTGGCTTGTGTAGGCTTCCTGGTGGGGGAGACTGATGCCTGTTTTCTGGTGCATGGAGCTGGATCTTGTCCCTCTGATGGGCAATGCCATGTCCGGTGATGTGTTTTGGAGTATCTGTCAGCTTAGTATGACTTTAAGCAGTCTGTCTGCTAATGGTGGGGTTGTGCTCCTGTCTTGATAGTTGTTTGGCATGAGGTATCCAGCACTGGAGCTTGCTGGCTATTGGGTGGAGACAGGTCTTAATGTTGAGATGGAGACTTCTGGGAGAGCTCTTACCAATTAATATTCCATGGGACCAGGATTTCTCTCATGGTCCAACATCCTGGACTTGGCTCTCCCACCTCGGATGCACAGGCCCAACTGCTGGCCGGAGCTCCAAAACTCTGCAAGCCACATGGTGTGGAAGAAAAGGGGAAAAAAAAAAAGAAAAAAAATAGAAGAACTGACAAACGAAACCCTGAGACAAATGGTAAATGCAAAACTGAACAGACAAAAACACAAAGAAACACACACTCACAAAAAGAAAAAAAAAAAAAAAAGAGAAAACAAAAAAAGAAGAGAGCAACCAAACCAATAAACAAACCCTAAAACGAAAACAAACACAAAAAACTAAACTCACCAAAAGAAAGGAAAACAACAACAACAAAAATGAAACACAGAGAGCAAACTAAAAAAATGCAAAGAAAGACACGGCTCGCTGCCGCCATCTTGAACTGCTGTGAGGTGCTTGGCGTGTCTGTGTGTGGCTCTGCACATGGGTTTGCACATGGCCCTTGAAGCTACAGTGTCGGCAGAAGCCGGTTCACACTAGGAACTCTGGTGTGAAGGGCTGGGCGCGAGGCCTCTGCACGCAGCCACCTATGAGCAAGTGCATCTAGACCAAGCACAAAGGAAAAAGAAAAAGATTCCCCAGATTTTGCCAACTCATCACTCCATTTTGGTCTGTCTTCTCTGAGGTTCATGGAAGTTTATTATACCTTTAGCTCGGACAACAAAAAGAGAAATAGCCAATTTTCTATAGTGGTCAAGACTGGAGAATAAACTCAAGAATACTGTTTTTGGTTACATTAAAAGTACTGTGGCTGATTTTTTTTGAGAGGCTCAGGAACTGGCTCTACAGGTTTTTCCAACAGGAGATTTCAGGATGTCTGCAGCACACTAAGACACTATGGAGAGAAGATGGCGGAAGAGTAAGACGCAGAGATCACATTCCTTCCCACAGATACAGTAGAAATACACCTACACGTGGAACTGCTCCTACAGAACACCCACTGAACGCTGGCAGAAAACGTCCGACCTCCAAAAAGGCAAGAAACTCCCCCCGTACTTGGGTAGGGCAAAAGAAAAAAGAAATAACAGAGACAAAAGAATAGGGACGGCACCTGCACCAGTGGGAGGGAGCCGTGAAGGAGGAAAGGTTTCCACGCACTAGGAGCCCCTTCGCGGGCGGAGACTGCAGGGGGCGGAGGGGGGAACCTTCAGAGCCACGGAGGAGAGCGCAGCCACAGAGGTGCGGAGGGCAAAGGGGAGAGGTTCCCGCACAGAGGCTCGGCGCCGAGCAGCACTCACCAGCCCGAGAGGCTTGTCTGCTTAGCCGCCGGGGCGGGCGGGGCTGGGAGCTGAGGCTCGGGCTTCGGTCGGATCGCAGGGAGAGGACTGGGGCTGGCGGCATGAACACAGCCTGAAGGGGTTAGCGCACCACAGCTAGCCGGGAGGGAGTCCGGGAAAAAGTCTGCAGCTGCCGAAGAGGCAAGAGACTTTTTCTTGCCTCTTTGTTTCGCGGCGGGCAAGGAGAGGGGATTCAGAGTGCCGCCTAAACGAACTCCAGAGAAGGGCGCGAGCCGCGGCTATCAGCGCGAATCCCACAGCAACAGGGGCGCAGAGGGAAAATCGGAGAGACTCCCGCACAGAGGCTCGGCGCCGAGCGGCGCTCACCAGCCCGAGAGGCTTGTCTGCTCCCCCGCCGGGGCGGGCAGGGCTGGAAGCTGAGGCTCGGGCTGCGGTCGGATCGCAGGGAGAGGACTGGGGCTGGCGGCGTGAACACAGCCTGAAGGGGTTGGCGCACCACAGCTAGCCGGGAGGGAGACCGGGAAAAGGTCTGCAGCTGCCGAAGAGGCAAGAGACTTTTTCTTGCCTCTTTGTTTCGCTGCGCGCAAGGAGAGGGGATTCAGAGCGCCGCCTAAACGAACTCCAGAGAAGGGCGCAAGCCACGGCGATCAGCGCGGACCCCAGAGACGGGCGTGAGACGCTGGGGCTGCTGCTGCCGCCTCCAAAAAGCCTGTGTGTGAGCACAGGTCACTCTCCACACCTCCCCTCCCGGGAGCCTGTGCAGCCCGCCACTGCCAGGGTCCCGGGATCCGGGGACAACATCCCCGGGAGAACGCACTGCGCGCCTCGAGCTGGTGCAACGTCACGCCGGCCTCGGCCGCCGCAGGCTCGCCCCGCCTCCTCCGTACCGCTCCCTCCCCGCGGCCTGGGTGAGCCAGAGCCCCCGAAGCAGCTGCTCCTTTAACCCCGTCCTGTCTGGGCGGGGAACAGACGCCCTCAGGCGACCTACACGCAGAGGCGGGTCCAAATCCAAAGCTGAACCCCAGGAGCTGTGCGAACAGGGAAGAGAAGGGGAAATCTCTCCCAGCAGCCTCAGAAGCAGCGAATTAAAGCTCCACAAACAACTTGATGAGCCTGCATCTGCTGAATACCTGAATAGACAACAAATCATCCCAAATTCAGGAGGTGGACTCTGGGAGCAGGAGATATTAATTTTTCCCCTTTTCCTTTTTTTTGTGAGTGTATATGTATATGCTTCTGGGTGAGATTTTGTCTGTATAGCTTTGCTTTACAATAGCTTTATTTTACTTCACTATATTATAGCCTCTTTCTTTCTTTCTTTCTATTTTTTCTCCCTTTTACTCTGAGCCGTGTGGACGAAAGGCTCTTGGTGCTCCAGCCAGGCATCAGGGCCGTGCCTCTGAGGTGGGAGAGCCAACTTCAGAACACTGGTCCACAAGAGACCTCCCAGCTCCACGTAATACCAAACGGCAAAAATCTCCCAGAGATCTCCATCTCAACATCAAGACCCAGCTTCACTCAACGACCAGCAAGCTACAGTGCTGGACATCCTATGCCAAACAACTAGCTAGACAGGAACACAACCCCATCCATTGGCAGAGAGGCTGCCTAAAATCATAATAAGGCCACAGACACCACAAAATACACCACCAGACGTGGACGTGCCCACCAGAAAGACAAGATCTAGCCTCATCCACCAGAACTCAGGCACTAATTCCCTCCACCAGGAAGCCTACACAACCCACTGAACCAACCTTAGCCACTGGGGACAGATACCCAAAACAATGGGAACTACGAACCTGCAGCCTGTGAAAAGGAGACCCCAAACACAGTAAGATAGGCAAAATGAGACGACAGAAAAACACACAGCAGATGAAGGAGCAGGCTCAAAACACACTGGACTTAACAAATGAAGAGGAAATAGGTAGTCTACCTGAAAAAGAATTCAGAATAATGATAGTAAGGATGATCCAAAATCTTGGAAATAGAATAGACAAAATGCAAGAAACATTTAACAAGGATGTAGAAGAACTAAAGAGGAACCAAGCAATGATGAAAAACACAATAAATGAAATTAAAAATACTCTAGATGGGATCAATAGTAGAATAACTGAGGCAGAAGAAAGGATAAGTGACCTGGAAGATAAAATGGTGGAAATAACTACTCCAGAGCAGGATAAAGAAAAAAGAATGAAAAGAACTGAGGACAGTCTCAGGGACCTCTGGGACAACATTAAACGTGCCAACATTCGAATTATAGGGGTACCAGAAGAAGAAGAAAAAAAGAAAGGGACTGAGAAAATTTTTGAAGAGATTATAGTTGAAAACTTCCCTAATATGGGAAAGGAAATAGTTAATCAAGTCCTGGAAGCACAGAGAGTCCCATACAGGATAAACCCAAGGAGGAACACGCCAAGACACATATTAATCAAACTGTCAAAAATTAAATATAAGGAAAGCATATTAAAGGCAGCAAGGGAAAAAAAACAAATAACACACAAGGGAATCCCCATAAGGTTAACATCTGATCTCTCAGCAGAAACTCTGCAAGCCAGAAGGGAGTGGCAGGATATACTTAAAGTCATGAAGGAGAAAAACCTACAACCAAGATTACTCTACCCAGCAAGGATCTCATTCAGATTCGATGGAGAAATTAAAACCTTTACAGACAAGCAAAAGCTGAGAGAGTTCAGCACCACCAAACCAGCTTTACAACAAATGCTAAAGGATATTCTCTAGGCAAGAAACACAAGAGAAGGAAAACACCTACAATAACAAACCCAATACATTTAAGAAAATGGGAATAGGAACATACATATCGATAATTACCTTGAATGTAAATGGATTAAATGCTCCCACCAAAAGACACAGGCTGGCTGAATGTATACAAAAACAAGACCCATACATATGCTGTCTACAAGAGACCCACTTCAGACCTAGGGACACATACAGACTGAAAGTGAGGGGATGGAAAAAGATATTCCATGCAAATGGAAATCAAAAGAAAGCTGGAGTAGCAATTCTCATATCAGACAAAATAGACTTTAAAATAAAGACTATTACAAGAGACAAAGAAGGACACTATATAATGATCAAGGGATCGATCCAAGAGGAAGGTATAACAATTGTAAATATTTATGCACCCAACATAGGAGCACCTCAATACATAAGGCAAATACTAACAGCCATGAAAGGGGAAATTGACAGCAACACAATCATAGTAGGGGACTTTAACACCCCACTTTCACCAATGGACAGATCATCCAAAATGAAAATAAATAAGGAAACACAAGCTTTAAATGATACATTAAACAATATGGACTTAATTGATATTTATAGGACATTCCACCCAAAAACAACAGAATACACATTTTTCTCAAGTGCTCATGGAACATTCTCCAGGATAGATCATATCTTGGGTCACAAATCAAGCCTTGGTAAATTTAAGAAAATTGAAATCGTATCAAGTATCTTTTCCGACCACAACGCTATGAGACTAGATATCAATTACAGGAAAAGATCTGTAAAAAATACAAACACATGGAGGCTACACAATACATTACTTAATAACGAAGTGATTACTGAAGAAATCAAAGGGGAAATCAAAAAATACCTAGAAACAAATGACAATGGAGACACGACGACCCAAAACCTATGGGACACAGCAAAAGCAGTGCTAAGAGGGAAGTTTATAGCAATACAAGCCTACCTCAAGAAACAGGAAACATCTCGAATAAACAACCTAACCTTGCACCTAAAGCAATTAGAGAAAGAAGAACAAAAAAACCCCAAAGCCAGCAGAAGGAAAGAAATTATAAAGATCAGGTCAGAAATAAATGAAAAAGAAATGAAGGAAACAATAGCAAAAATCAATGAAACTAAAAGCTGGTTCTTTGAGAAGATAAACAAAATTGATAAACCATTAGCCAGACTCATCAAGAGAAAAAGGGAGAAGACTCAGATCAATAGAATTAGAAATGAAAAAGGAGAAGTAACCACTGACACTGCAGAAATACAAAAGATCATGAGAGATTACTACAAGCAACTCTATGCCAATAAAATGGACAACCTGGAAGAAATGGACAGATTCTTAGAAATGCACAAACTGCCGAGACTGAACCAGGAAGAAATAGAAAATATGAACAGACCAATCACAAGCACTGAAATTGAAACTGTGATTAAAAACCTTCCAACAAACAAAAGCCCAGGACCAGATGGCTTCACAGGCGAATTCTATCAAACATTTAGAGAAGAGCTAACACCTATCCTTCTCAAACTCTTCCAAAATATTGCAGAGGGAGGAACACTCCCAAACTCATTCTACGAGGCCACCATCACCCTGATACCAAAACCAGACAAAGATGTCACAAAGAAAGAAAACTACAGGCCAATATCACTGATGAACATAGATGCAAAAATCCTCAACAAAATACTAGCAAACAGAATCCAACAGCACATTAAAAGGATCATACACCATGATCAAGTGGGGTTTATCCCAGGAATGCAAGGATTCTTCAATATACGCAAATCAATCAATGTGATACACCATATTAACAAATTGAAGGAGAAAAACCATATGATCATCTCAATAGATGCAGAGAAAGCTTTTGACAAAATTCAACACCCATTTATGATAAAAGCCCTGCAGAAAGTAGGCATAGAGGGAACTTTCCTCAACATAATAAAGGCCATATATGACAAACCCACAGCCAACATTGTCCTCAATGGTGAAAAACTGAAACCATTTCCACTAAGATCAGGAACAAGACAAGGTTGCCCACTCTCACCACTATTATTCAACATAGTTCTGGAAGTCCTAGCCACAGCAATCAGAGAAGACAAAGAAATAAAAGGAATCCAAATCGGAAAAGAAGAAGTAAAGCTGTCACTATTTGCAGATGACATGATACTATACATAGAGAATCCTAAAGATGCTACCAGAAAACTCCTAGAGCTAATCAATGAATTTGGTAAAGTAGCAGGATACAAAATTAATGCACAGAAATCTCTTGCATTTCTATACACTAATGACGAAAAATCTGAAAGTGAAATTAAGAAAACACTCCCATTTACCATTGCAACAAAAAGAATAAAATATCTAGGAATAAACCTACCTAAGGAGACAAAAGACCTGTATGCAGAAAATTATAAGACACTGATGAAAGAAATTAAAGATGATACAAATAGATGGAGAGATATATCATGTTCCTGGATTGGAAGAATCAACATTGTGAAAATGTCTCTACTACCCAAAGCAATCTACAGATTCAATGCAATCCCTATCAAACTACCACTGGCATTTTTCACAGAACTAGAACAAAAAATTTCACAATTTGTATGGAAACACAAAAGACCCCGAATAGCCAAAGCAATCTTGAGAACGAAAAATGGAGCTGGGGGAATCAGGCTCCCTGACTTCAGACTGTATTACAAAGCTTCAGTAATCAAGACAGTTTGGTATTGGCACAAAAACAGAAATATAGATCAATGGAACAGGATAGAAAGCCCAGAGATAAACCCACACACATATGGTCAACTTATCTTTGATAAAGGAGGCAAGCATATACAGTGGAGAAAAGACAGCCTCTTCAATAAGTGGTGCTGGGAAAATTGGACAGGAACATGTAAAAGTATGAAATTAGAACACTCCCTGACACCATGCACAAAAATAAACTCAAAATGGATTAAAGACCTAAGTGTAAGGGCAGACACTATCAAACTCTTAGAGGAAAACATAGGCAGAACACTCTATGACATACATCACAGCAAGATTCTTTTTGACCCAGCTCCCAGAGAAATGGAAATAAGTACACAAATAAACAAATGGGACCTAATGAAACTGAAAAGCTTTTGCACAGCAAAGGAAACCATAAACAAGACCAAAAGACAACCCTCAGAATGGGAGAAAATATTTGCAAATGAAGCAACTGACAAAGGATTAATCTCCAAGATTTACAAGCAGCTCATGCAGCTCAATAACAAAAAAAACGAACAACCCAATCCAAAAATGGGCAGAAGATTTAAATAGACATTTCTCCAAAGAAGATATACAGATGGCCTACAGACACATGAAAGAATGCTCAACATCATTAATCATTAGAGAAATGCAAATCAAAACTACAATGAGATATCATCTCACACCGGTCAGAATGGCCATCATCAAAAAATCTAGAAACAATAAATGCTGGAGAGGGTGTGGAGGAAAGGGAACACTCTTGCACTGTTGGTGGGAATGTAAATTGATACAGCCACTATGGAGAACAGTATGGAGGTTCCTTAAAAAACTACAAATAGAACTACCATACGACCCAGCAATCCCACTACTGGGCATATACCCTGAGAAAACCATAGGTCAAAAAGAGTCATGTACCAAAATGTTCATTGCAGCTCTATTTACAATAGCCAGGACATGGAAGCAACCTAAATGTCCATCGACAGATGAATGGATAAAGAAGATGTGGCACATATATACAATGGAATATTACTCAGCCATAAAAAGAAATGAAATGGAGGTATTTGTAATGAGGTGGATGGAGTTAGAGTCTGTCATACAGAGTGAAGTAAGTCAGAAAGAGAAAAACAAATACAGTATGCTAACACATATATATGGAATCTAAGGGAAAAAAAAAAAAAAAAAAAAGGCCATGAAGAACCTAGTGGCAAGACAGGAATAAAGACACAGACCTACTAGAGAATGGACTTGAGGATATGGGGAGGGGGTGGGTTGAGATGTGACAGGGTAAGAGAGTGTCATGGACATATATACACTACCAAATGTAAAATAGATAGCTAGTGGGAAGCAGCCGCATAGCACAGGGAGATCAGCTCGGTGCTTTGTGACCACCTAGAGGGGTGGGATGGGGAGGGTGGGAGGGAGGGAGATGCAAGAGGGAAGAGAAATGGGAACATATTGTATATGTATAACAGATTCACTTTGTTATAAAGCAGATGCTAACACACTATTGTAAGGCAATTATACTTCAATAAAGATGTTTGAAAAAAAAAAAAAAAAGACACTATGGACTGCTCTCACAAAACAGAAGCAGTCACATGGCTTTGGACTTTGCCTTTTTCAAGGAGTACACAAGTATATTTTCTTATTCTTAATACAATAGTAATTTTCGGAGTATTTATTAATGTTGAATAAGAAAATGATTAGTTATGAGTCACAAGCCACAAAACCAGGGGGCTGCTTTTGTACTGCTGTCTTAATTATAAGCAACATTCATATACTTTTTCTAATATAGGCCCTAATTCCAGTAGAATAGTTGATATGCTTGTTTATCTATAGCAAATATTCTTTAAACAATTACCTAGAATGATTAAACATTTTTAAATGGGCTGCATGTATTGCTATTGCAGAAATGTTTTTCTTTTTGCTTTGTAAACATTTATCTAATTTTTTTCTGATTATAAAAATAATTTCTATTAATTCATTGTAAAATAAATTGCAATATACAGATAAAGAAGAAAGTTTTTCCTATCCTCACCACATAAACAGTTTCTATTTTTGTAAATTTAGTTTATAGTAAATTTTAAGCTATATTTTATCAAAGCTAGGATCTGACTCTAAATATTATTTTGCTTCTCAATTTTGTAATTCAATTACATATTGTGAGCATTTTCTCACATCATATGTTGTTCAAAAATTTCAAAACTCACAGTTTTAATTTTATAAATGCATTGTATTTTATTTATATGATAAAACTGATCATGTACCCCCATTTTTATGCAGACCTAAATGGAACTGATTAAAGTTTAACACAATAGTCTGTAAAAAAAAAAAAAAAAAAAAAAAAAAAAATGCAAAGAAAGCATAAAACAAACACACAAATAGGATTAAAAATAATAAAACAAAAGAAAGATGGAAGCAAAAGGGAAAGGTACAAAACAATACAGAAGTAAAGTAAAAGTAGAAAAATATAAAATATAGTTAAAAATAAGACAAAAATTAAGAAAAACAAAGAAAAAAACAAAAACAAGGAAAAAACATAATATAACAAAAAATACAGTAGAAATAGGAAAAAAGATTAAAAATGTATTAAAAATAAAAGCATAAAAAAGAAAAAATAAATAAAAATTAAAAGAATAATAAAAAAAGAACAACAATAGAGAAAAATGAAATATATATATATATATATAATAGTAATACTGCTGGTATTTTCCCATGGCCTCAGCTGTCATTGTCCTTGCCTCAAAGTGAGCCACTGCTATTCCCTGCCTAACCAAGAAGTCCTCCAATACTTTTAGCTAGGTCTCTGGACCTGCTGTCAGCTCTGTGGGGCAGCTCAAACTCCAATCTACCCTTACTCCCACGTGTACTTGCCTCCAAAATCCATAGTTGCCACCAACGTCCACAGCCTTGATTGTGGGAACACTCATTGTCTATTCATATATTTCACAGATGCAGGGTTTACCAAGCTGATTGAGGGGATATCATCTGCTGTTCCTGTGGCTGCACAGAGAGATTTTCCTTTGGTAGCACTTCCCCAGGAGTTCAGCTTTGATTTTGGTCCTGCCTCTGCCTGTTGGCTACCCTCAGGTGTCTGTTCCCCACCCAGGCAAGAGGGGATGAAAGCAACAGCTGATTAGGGCTCACTTGCTCTCTCAAGCAGAGGAGAGGTGGGGGGAATACAGAAGTCACAATTGTGATGTGCAGGGAGTGCCTGCAGAGGCAGCATCAGCAGGAAGTTGCTACAGACTGAGGCATGCAGTGCATTCTCCCGGGGAAGTTGGCCCCAGATAGTGGGACCCTCAGCAGTGGTGGGCTGGACAGACTCCTGGGAATGTGTAGGCAGTGACCTGTGCTTGCACACAACCCTTGATGGCAGCAGTGGCAGCGTTGCCCACCCCTGAGGTCCAAGATAACAGCCGGGGCTTGCACCCACCTCTGGAGCTCATGTAGGCGGTGCCCTGCTGTCTGTGAGTACTTGGAGCAGGAAGCTTTTCTCCTCGCTCAGCCCACAACAATGGTCTCTTGCTTCTCTGGTAGTCCAGGCTTTTTCCCAGATGCCTTCCTGTCTAGTTGTGGCATACTAGCCCCCTCAGGCTGTCTTCACACTGCCAACCCCAGTCCTCTCCCTAGAGGGAGGAAGCCCAAGCATCAGCAACCAGCTGCCACCCGCCCCAGTGAGTGAGCTGACAAGCATCTCAAGGCTGGGGAGTGCTGGTTGGCACCAATCCTCTGTGCAGGATTCTCTCCACTTTCCCTCCATAGCCCTGTTGCTGCCCTCTCCTTTGAGGCTCCCAAGCTCCCTCCCATCCCCGCCAGTGAGGGGACTTCCTAGGGCATGGAAACTTTTCCTCCTTCACAGCTCCCTCCCAGAGGCACAGGTCCTGTCTCTATTCTTTTCTCTCTCTCTCTCTCTCTCTCTTTTTTTTTTTTCTTTTGCTCTACCCAGTTAAGTAGAGAATTTCTTGCCTTTTTGGAAGTCTGAGGTCTTCTGCCAGCATTCAGTAGGTGTTCTGCAGGAGTTGTTCTACATGTAGATGTATTTGTGGAGAGAAAGGTGATCTCCACATCTTACCCCTCTGCCATCTTGAAGCTCCTCCTCATGTATTTTCCATGATTACTCTCAGAAGCACATACTATCTAGATCTTATCAATCTCTTTTCTTCTTGGAAACACATGATAACTACATTTCCACACTTCCTTGAACTTAGGTGGGAACTGTCACTGTTCAGCAATGTGGGTGGAAGTGAAGTATACCTTTGTTATCCTGGTTATAAAGTGTTTTATGTCTTCCTCCATGTTTGCCTTGTTTTGCTTTTTGGGCAGCTGGATGCAGATGATACATATATAAGAAAGTGTGTGTGTATATATATATATATATATATATATATATATATATATATATATATATATATATGTCCTGTATATAAAATTTGTCGTAAGGAGATAGTAAGATTCTTCTGGGGAACATTTAAAAGAGACAGACGCTGAGCCTCATACTCAGAAAACCTGGTTTAATTGGTTAAGACAGCAGGGTATTTTAAACCTCTATACGTAAATTCTAATGTGTAGCAAGGTAAGCTTTTGGGCTTGGAGACAATGTGGTATAATGTGGTATAAGTGGGACTTGAGGAAAATTTATATCCCTTTAAGAGACAACTATCCTCAAGAGTGGTCATTACAGAATTTTTAGAAAGAGAATCATTCAATATTACAAGAAGGACTGTTTCTACTGAGAAGAGAAGCTCAGTAAATTTGTCCATTTCATGTATTCAGAGGCAACTGAATGTCTCCAGTGCATTTCTTAATTCCTCACTATTCCTGAACAATGATGTCCCAAATTTCACATAAAAACTCTCGACATGCTGTGAATATATCTTATTGTATATTTCAGTACCACTTAAGTTCAGATTCTACATCTGATATTAAACTACATAAACTCTGTTACCATGAGAAGAAACCCAGTGGTTCTCTAACCCATGCTTTTATCTAACAATTTAATTAAGTGAATACTTTTCTTTAAGCTCTCCATTAAATTTAGAAGCAGTCAACTCATATCAGTCTTTCAAAAGTGTCCACTGCAGCAGCCACTCAACATTTTGCTTTCAATAAGCATTTCATTCCAAGTACCTACACTAAATAGTTTCAATAATGTTTCACCATTGTGTGCTAGAGATTACCAGTGTTTCTTCAAATTATGTTAAGCAGATCTCCATTGCCTTCAAGCCCTAGGTCAGAAAAACAATTTAGATTCTCATTTCTTTTAGCTTACTTTTTCCTGAAACCATTTCTTTAACCAATTACTATATTGGTCACTGTTGTTAGTTGCAGACAATATAATTCCCTCAAGCTAGGTTTTTAAAGAAAATAATAGGTAGGGTACAGAATTTATAGGAGTGCCTTAGAATTTTAATAATACATAGGATAATACACCTAAGATAAATGTCCAAACACATATAGGATTTTTCTTGTTAGTCAAGAAAATAATTTTGCGTCCATCTGAAAGACATCTTCCCATCTATACTGACATCTATGCCCACATAGATGCCTACACCTAGGGACATCCCTAGGAAATTGACAGTGGCTCCTGTTTCACTGGTGTTCTATAATTTCTTGAACTTGAATAGAAATGTTTCCCTGTTCTCTAATTGAAATTTAGCGTTTTATTAAGTTTTGAATGTAAACTACAAACTGCAATAGTATTAACACTACTTAAGACTACCAAAGAAGTCAATGGCACAAAAATAGTTAAGAACCCCTGCTTTAGAAGAACTAAATGTTTCTGACTCAAACCCTGATTTCCCTGAGTGAATGTTCAAAACTTGCTCCTTTTTGCCTTGTATATCTTGAGTAAGTGACTGTTGGTGGAACCTAGATCACATGAGGAAAAAAAAAAAAAAAAAACAACTATAAGTGAATATAGGTAATATAGAGCATTCTAGTATTTATAAGAAGGCATTTAGGAATTGAAGTAGGTATGGAGTAAGCAAGTTGCTATGTACTAAAAGGGCATAAATTTCCATTTTCCTCTCACAAATATTAAAAAACAATTACAAAATGCTATTTAAATAATTTATGCACACTTCCTAGCTGTATAAATTAAAACGTTTTAATGGCAAGCAACAGAAACTAAGAAAATCTTTAACAAAAGTGGATTTACTGGCAAGATAATTAGAAAACTCACTGAATTGAAAGAAGTGATAAAAAAAAAAAAACCCTGAAGAATAGAAGGACATTTGACACTTGACATTTCCCTTAGATAATAATTTTGCACTTTTTAAAATAATTATTTGCTTTAAGAGTATGAAATACCAAGGCATTTTGGTGTCTCTGAGTCCTCAGGCTCTGAGGGGTAAGAGGGAACTGTTATTGCTCCCCATATGATCACCACAGACTCCAGGGGAGGGATGTAGCCTGGTTACTTTTGGGTAATGCGGAAAGTTATCTCTTCTCTGACACCACATCTGCAAGCGTGAGAAGGGTTGCTTCATTACTGGTGGGCAGAGATGGAAGTCCACCCTTCCCATGTGGTCTCTATCCATATGTTAGGTGGTGAGGAGGGGGCTTGTTACCATTTGGAGAGGATGAAATTTTCATGACTCTCTACTCAGCCTTTTTTGACATTGCCCTGGCAGTTGTGTTGGGGTACCTCCTTACAGCCTCTCCAGTGTGGAGTTCTAAGCTTCCCACTAAGATTTTTTCTGGTTTGGATGAGGATAAGGCCACATTTTTTTCTGTGATGTTGGTTGCAGCAGAATAGTTACTGTCTGAGTTTTCCATCCTCTGAGGCTATTCCTTTCCTCTCCCTTGGTTAGATAGAATAGTTGTTTTTCTAATTCCATAGGCATTTCTAAATTACCAATTTCTCCATTTTTTATTCCATAGTATCTGAGGTAAATAGAAAATCTTGGAGACTCACCATTGTGATATTTCTTAGATGCCAAGGTCCCTAGCTGGTCTGCCTTCTTCTCTCTATCTTTCAGAATCTTCGTTTGTTCATTTTATATATAATATCTAAAGGTTTTAATTGTATTTAGCAGGAGAAATAAGAAAAATTATTGTTTTCTCCACCTTCCCAGAAACATAAATAATTTATATTTTTGTCTTTATATAATTTTAAATGTCACTCTGACTTCAAGGAGATAAGTAAGAAATGTTACTTTGTTTATTAATATTTACTGAACACTTTTTAAAGGAATACTATTCCATACCTATTGTTTACTATCTCACTTAAACTTCCCAGTTGTAGAAACTGAGCTACAGAGAAGTTCACTTACTTGAACTAAGTCACACAGCTAATAAGGATCATAAGCAGGATGTGAAACTGGAAAATTTGGCTCCAGAGCCCTTTTAAATGCTTCTCTATACTGTCCCTCCCATCATTAAATGGATTACCATTGGTCTAACAAGGGTCAGGTGCCCACCTTGGACTGTTCACTGTTGCTTGAGAAGTTGCATCTGTTACAGAATGAAGAAAGGAAGAGTTGCTTGGAAACCGAACACAAGAAAAGACACCAAGTTTTCATGTTTAATTGGTGCCATGATTGGATCATAAACTACCATATTCTTGACCAATAACTCAGCTATAGACTAATGTCTCCTGTATTCCATAAAGCACATATAATTCTCATATAATTTACTGTCCTTTATTTAATTTCCTTTGCAATTTATCATTGCATCAACTTCTAACACAAAGTTTAAAAATCTTATCTATGTACATCTGATATCACTAAACTATTTTAGATTAAAAGTGGCTATATTCTACTCTACTATTTTCTTTAAAGATTTTCAGATCTATTTTCAAAACTGAATAGAAGTAGAGAGAACATTTGAACATTTGGAAAACCACTTTGAGTTTCACCAAGGATGACATCTACCTGTTATAGCTACTTGTTTGCGGAAGTAGCTGTCACTATTCCAATGTTATGTCTTAGGTATTACACTGTATTATTTGTAACAAAAGCTGAATGTTTAATACATTTTAGGGGTAATTGACATTACTTTTCTTCATAGTTTATTTTCTGAATTTAATTGTATAAGTTATTTTTTATCCAAAGTCTTTGTTATCTTTTCTTAATAATTGTGCCTAAATTGACTTTAACATTTCCTTAAAGATCCAACAATATAACTCACATATGCCCTTAATTGAGTACTAACTATATCAAGTACTATATTGTGTTCTAAGATAAAGGGAAAGAAGGCATATTTCCTTCAGGTAAGCCAACACTACTTTGACTATATATTTCATTAACACAAGACACATACATACATATATGAAATAAAATAAAACAAATAATTAGTAGAGTGTTAGCTTGCCATAAAACACATCTTTTTGTATATATATATATATATATATATGTGTATGTATATCTATATCTATATCTATCTGTATATACATACGTAATCTTTTGGAGGTTTTATATATATGTGTATATAAATATACATATATATATATATATCCAAGCATAAATGTATGTGTGTGTGTATATATATATACACATACATATGTAATGTTCTTAAATATGCATATATATATATGATAAATGAAATATATATTAATTGATATAGATACTTATATAGATACATATGTGAAATAAACAAAATATATATTGTATATATCTATATCTACAACTTTATTTATACCTATCTACCTCCAAGAAACAGAATGGAGAGGTTACATCTTCTGTTCATTGGAGATTTTATACATATATATATACATATCACAAGTGTGTATGAAAAAAATAAGAGCGATAGTTATAGCATGCCAGGAGAACACACAATACATACATATATATATAAACAAAGAACAAAATATTCTAAAAACATGTATGGTAACCAATTAATGGTACATCTTGAAAAACACTTTTGCATTTTTCCTCTCACATAGCCTGCTTTTTGTTTACAACTCAAAACACTATTAGACATACCTGTGTTTCCCCTGATGGAGAAATTTTTTGTGAAGGGTGACGATAGGCCTTTGAATCGGTTTGATGTGTTAGAGTACAAACAAAGAACATCTAATGGTGTCTTAGATCATAAGGGTACATGTTGTTCACATCACAAAAAATCTAGAGTAAGCACTTCCAGGTTTCATTCAATAGCTCAAAAATGTTGCTAAGAACACAGAAAAAAATTTTCCAACCTGCAACAACTTGTTCTCCTACCTGTTGGCTTTTCAACATAATAGAAGCAGCATGGCTCTCACAGCTCCCAGAGTCATGTCTTTATACCAGCATCCCAAGCTGAAAGGAAGCAAGCATACAGAAAATATGAGGTCTGATATTATCAGTTAAAAATAATTCCCCTAAGGGGGCATAGAGGGAACCTACCTCAACATAATAAAGGTCATATACGACAAACCCACAGCAAACATCATTCTCAATTCTGAAAAACTGAAAGCATTTCCTCTAAGATCAGGAACAAGACAAGGATGTCCACTCTTGCCACTCTTATTCAACATAGCTTTGGAAGTCCTAGAAACAGCAATCAGAGAAGAAAAAGAAATAAAAAGGAATACAAATTAGAAAAGAAGAAGTAAAACTGTCACTGTTTGCAGATGACATGATACTATACAAAGAGAATCCTAAAGATGCCACCAGAAAACTACTAGAGCTAATCAATGGATTTGGTAAAGTTGCAGGATGCAAAATTAATGCACAGAAATCTCTTGCATTCCTATACACTAACAATGAAAGTTCAGAAAGAGATATTAAGGAAACAATCCCATTCACCATTGCAATAAAAAGAACAAAACACCTAGGAATAAACCTATCTAAGGAGGTAAAACACCTGTACTCAGAAAACTATACAACACTGATGAAAGAAATCAAAGATGACACAAACATATAGAGAGATATACCATGTTCTTGGATTGGAAGAATCAATATTGTGAAAATGACTATACTACCCAAAGCAACCTACAGATTCAATGTGATCCCTATCAAATTACCAGTGGCATATTTTACAGAACTAGAACGAAAAATCTTAAAATTTGTATGGAGACACAAAAGACCCTAAATAACCAAAGCAGTCTTGAGGGAAAAATACTGAACTGGAGGAATCAGAGTCCCTGACTTCAGACTATACTACAAAGCTACAGTAATCAAGACAATATGGTACAGGCACAAAAACAGAAGTATTGATCAATGGAACAGGATAGAAAGCCCAGAGATAAACCCACACACCTATGGTCAACTAATCTATGACAAAGGAGGCAAGGATATACAATGGAGAAAAGACAGTCTCTTCAATAAGTTGTGGTGGGAAAACTGGACAGCCACATGTAAAGGAATGAAATCAGAACACTCCCTAACATCATACACAAAAATAAATTCAAAATGGATTAAAGACCTAAATGTAAGACTGGACATTATAAAACTCTTAGAAGAAAACATAGGTAGAACACTCTTTGATATAAATCACAGCAAGATCTTTTATGACCCACTTCCTAGAGTAATGGAAATAAAACCAAAACTAAACAAATGGGACCTAATGAAACAAAAGCTTTTGCACAGCAAGGGAAACCATAAACAAGATGAAAAGACAACCCTCAGAATGGGAGGAAATATTTGCAAATCAATCAACGGCCAAAGGATTAATCTCCAAATTATATAAACAGTTCATGCAGCTCAATATTAAAAAAACAAACAACCCAGTAAAAAAATGGGCAGAAGACCTAAATAGACATTTCTCCAAAGAAGACATACAGATGGTGAAGAAAATATATAAAATTATATGCATACAGGAGATGCCTGATTTGTGCATAAGGTCCAAAGATTAAAATAGGAATAAATATAGCTTACAGCCTTATTTTAAGAATGAATGTGAGACAATGTACATAAAATACCTAATACAGCACCTGCCTCATTTTGGGGACTAAATGAACTGGTAGTTATTCTTATCTTTATTAATAATATTGTTGGCATTAATGAATTTCAATGTCATGAGAAGACATTGAAAACCTGTATTTTCAAATACAGGTTTACTCTGGAATGAGAATCTTAAAACTTACTAAATGTCTTTTAAAGCACATTTATTAGCCATTTAGAAAAATTCACTTTAGCATTCGTTTCAAGTAAGCTACCCTGGTGCATTTAACATACTATTAATTTGCAAAGCTGATGAGCAAGAGCAAGTAATTTGAGTAGTAAAATTGTAAAAGAAGTGTGTGGACATTTAGTAATTGTACTGAGAAATTAAGGCAATTATAGAAAAAAATTCAGGCTAAAAGTGCCATTGAAGAGGATTTTTTTAAGCATTTATTATTCAGATGACTCATCTAAAATGGATAACTGCTCTGATTATTGCTCAAGACTATTTAATTTCTTTAAATGACTTAATCACTGAAAACTTCATGCAGAAGTTTGGATTTCAGGTAATTATTGAAGGAGAAAGAAAAGTTGCTTGGTAGTAGACCTCAGTCTGAAATTAGAAATAAAATGAGAACAATAAAACATGCACCATGAAATTTCTCTCAAGGTTAATGATAATTCACTTTTAGGAACTATATATTCAGATATTGCTGGCTCTTTGCAAGACCAAAGTAAGTGAAGTTTGTCTTCGGTGCATGCAGTCATTACTTATTACCCTTCGTTTTACTATGGAAACCCTCATACCCTTACTCTCAGCCCCCTCCACTTTATGCTACCAGTGACCACCTTCCGCTAAAATCCTGCTATGAACATGTCCATGCTAATCAGTGTGTTATCCAAGAATATTTTCATTTTTAAGTCTAAACTCCAATAGTGGTATGAAAGTCTGTATTTATATCAAATGTATTTTAAGCAAAGAAAGGCAGGTTGTTTTTGTTTTTGTTTGGCTTTATTTTTCAGGAGGAAGAAGAGAGGAAAGGAAGATGGAGGTACCTTCCAGTGCTTTGAAAAACTTCTAGGGAGGGTGATCATATTTCCTAGTTTTCCCAGAAGAGTCCTACTTTACATTAGTTGTTCTGGAATAATTATTAATTGTGTTCCATTTAACCTTTAAAAAATGGCGTGATTTGGAGGATAATTACAGAAACATATCTATTGATATTTATTTTATGTCTAAAATTAATAGATCATTCAGACAAAAAAAAATTAAACACACTTCACATAAAAATTTTTAAATATTTTATAAGTAAGTAATAGATACATTTGTAAAACTAATGTCCTAATTAATATGTAATGCATATTCCTTCCAGGCTTGTTTGTGGGAAAACTTCCTTCCCTCTGACATCTTGTTCCCATATAGCAAGACTTCTATAAGAATACCTATCCTGATTTCTCAACTCTGCAAGGAAAAGTGAATCACTCAATTTGTAGGTGTTTTCCACTGGTCTATATTTTTATATGTATAGGCTTAACTTTATTTAAATCATGGCATTGTATATATGACATATAGATATACCAGATAGCATAAAAGTTAGAGCTCAATAACAAAAATTAAATCACGGGGGGACCTTCAAGTTGGTGGAGGAATAAGACGTGGAGATCACCTTACTCCTCACAAATACATCAAAAATACATCTACATGTGGAACAGCTCCTACAGAACACCTACTGAATGCTGGCAGAAGAACTCAGACTTCCCAAGAGGCAAGAAAATCCCCATGTACCTGGGAAGGGCAAAAGAAAAAAAAAAAAAAAACAGAGACAAAAGGATAGGGACAGGACCTGCACCTCTGGGAGGGAACTGTGAAGGAGGAAGTTTCCATGCACTAGGAAGCCCCTTCACTGGTGGGAAATGGGGAGTGGGACGCTTCGGAGCCACAGAGGAGAGCACAGCAACAGGGGTGCAGCGGGCAAAACGGAGAGATTCCCGCACAGAGGACTGGTGCCAACCAGCACTCACCAGCCTGAGAGGCTTGTCTGCTCACCTGCTGGGACAGGTTGGGGCTGGGAGCTGAGGCTCAGGCTTCAGAGGTCAGATCCCAGGGAGAGGACTGGGGTTGGCTGCATGAACACAGACTGAAGGGGGTTAGTGTACCACAGCTAGCTGGGAGGGAGTCTGGGAAAAACTCTCGACCTGCCTAAGAGACAAGAGACCACTGTTTTAGGGTGTGCCAGGAGAGGGGATTCCTTCTCTGTCTGCCCACAGCAGACAGAGCACCACCTAAACAAGCTCCAGAGATGGGCGCAAGTCATGGCTATCAGCTTGGACACCAGAGACAGGCATGAAACCTTAATGCTGCTGCTGCAGCCACCAAGAATTCTGTATGCAAGCACAGGTCACTATCCACATCCGCTTGGGAACTGGTGCAGCCCGCCACTGCCAGGGTCCCGTGATACAGGGATAATTTCCCTGGGAAAACACACGGCATGCCTCAGGCTGTTGCAACATCATGCCAGCCTCTGTCGCTACAGGCTCACCCTGCCTTCCAATTATAACTACGGTACCCCTCCCTCACCCTGGCCTGAGTGAGCCAGAGCCCCCAAATCAGCCACAGCTTTAACCCCATCCTGTCTGGGCGGGAACAGAAGACTGAGGGCAACCTACATGCAGAGGCGGGGTGAAAACCAAAGCTGAACGCCAGTAGCTGTGCAAACAAAGAAGAGAAAGGGAAATTTCTACATGCAGCCTCAGGAGCAGCAGATTAAATGCCCACAATCAACTTGATGTACCCTGCATCTGTGGAACACCTGAATAGACAACAAATCAACCCAGAATTGAGGTGGTGGACTTTGGGAGCAACTGTAGACTTGGGGTTTGCTGTCTGCAACTGACTTGTTTCTGATTTTTATGTTTTACTTACTATAGCTTTTAGCACTTGTTGTCATTGGTGGATTAGTTTATTCGTTTGGTTCCTCTCTTCTTTTGTTTTTTTTTTTTATTATTTTTAATTTAATAATTCTTTTACTTTTTATTTTAATTATTATATTTTATTTATTTATCTATTTTTCTTTCTTTTTTTCTCCCTTTTATTCTGAGCTGTGTGGCTAACAGGATCTTGGTGCTCTGGCCAGGTTTCAGGCATGAGCCTCTGAGGTGGGACAGCTGAGTTCAGGATATTAGACCACCAGAAACGTCCCAGCCCCACATAATATCAATCAGTGAGAGCTCTCCCAGAGATCTCCATCTCAACACTAAGACTCAGCTCCAACCAACAGCCAGCAAGCTCCAGTGCTGGAAACCCCATGCAAACAATGAGCAAGACAGGAGCACAACCCCAACCATTAGCAGAGAGACTGCCTGAAATCATATTAAGTTAACAGACACCCCAAAACACACCACCAGACGCAGCCCTGCCCACCAGACAGACAAGATTCAGCTCACCAGAACACAGGCACCAGTCCCCTCCACCAAAAAGCCTACACAAGCCACTGAACCAAACTTAAACACTGGGGACAGACACCAAAAAACAATGGGAATTACGAACTTGCAGCCTGAGAAAAGGAGACCTCAAAAACAGTAAGTTAAGCAAAAAGGGAAGACAGAGGAATATGCAGCAGCTGAAGGAGCAAGGTAAAAAACCACCTGACCCAACAAATGAAGAGGAAATAAGCAGTCTACCTGAAAAAGAATTCAGAGTAATGATAGTAAAAATCATCCAAAATCTTGGAAATAGAATAGAGAAAATAAAATAAACATTTAAAAGGAACTAGAAGAACTAATGAGCAAACAAACAATGATGAAGAACACAATAAGTTAAATTAAAAATTCCCTAGAAAAAATCAATAGCAGAATAAGTAAGGCAGAAGAATGGATAAGTGACCTGGAAGATAAAATGGTGGAAATAACTACCACAGAGGAGAAGAAAGAAAAAAAGAATGAAAAGAATTGAGGACAGTCTCAGAGACCTCTGACAACATTAAATGAACCAAAATGCGAATTATATGGATCCCAGAAAAAGAGAAGAAGAAAGGGACTGAGAAAATATTTGAAGAGATGATTATAGTTGAAAACTTCCCTAATATGGGAAAGGAAATAGTCAGTCAAGTCCAGGAAGCACAAAGAGTCCATACAGGATAAATCCAAGGAGAAACACACCAAGACACATATTAATCAAACTATAAAAAATTAAATACAAAGAAAAATTATTTTAAGTAGCAAAAGAAAAGAAACAAATAGCATATAAGGAAATCCCCATAAGGTTAACAGCTGATCTTTCAGCAGAAACTCTGCAAGCCAGAAGGGAGTGGCAGGACATATTTAAAGTGATGAAATGGAAAAACCTACCACCAAGATTACACTACCCAGCAAGAATCTCATTCAGATTCAAAGAGAAATAAAAAACTTAACACACAAGCCAAAGTTAAGAGAATTCAGCACCACCAAACCAGCTTTACAACAAATGCTAAAGGAACTTCTCTAGGCAGGAAACACAAGAGAAGGAAAAGACCCACAATAACAAACCCTAAACAGTTAAGAAAACGGTAATAGGAACATACATGTCAATAATTACCTTAAATGTAAATGCATTAAATGCTCCAACCAAAAGACATAGACTGGCTGAATGGATATGAAAACAAGATCCATATGTATACAGTCTACAAGAAACCCACTTCAGACCTAGGGAGACACATACAGACTGAAAGTGAGGGGATGGAAAAATATATTCTACTCAAATGGAAATCAAAAGAAAGCTGGAGTAGCAACTCTCATATCAGATAAAATAGACTTTAAAATAAAGGATGTTACAAGAGACAAGGAAGGACACTACATAATGATCAAGGGTTCAATCCAAGAAGAAGATATAACAATTATAAATATTTATGCACCCAACATAGGAGCACCTCAGTACATAAGGCAAATGCTAACAGCCATAAAAGGGGAAATCGACAGTAACACAATCATAGTAGGGGACTTAAACACCCAACTTTCATCAATGGACAGATCATCCAAAATGAAAATAAAAAAGGAAACACAAGCTTTAAATGACACATTAGACAAGATGGACTTAATTGATATTTACAGGACATTCCATCCCAAAACAACAGAATACAATTTCTTCTCAAGTGCTCATGGAACATTCTCCAGATAGATCATATCTTGGGTCACAAATCAAGCCTTGGTAAATTTAAAACAATTGAAATCATATCAAGTAACTTTTCCGACCACAATGCTATGAGACTAGATATCAATTACAGGAAAAAATCTCTAAAAAAATACAACACATGGGGGCAAAACAATATGCTACTAAATAACCAAGAGATCACTGAAGAAATCAAAGAGGAAATAAAAAAATACCTAGAAACAAATGACAATGAAAACACAACGACCCAAAACCTATGGGATTCAGCAAAAGCAGTTCTAAGAGGGAAGTTTATAGCAATACAATACTACCTCAAGAAACAAGAGAAATCTCAAATAAACAACCTAACCTTACACCTAAAGCAATTAGAAAAAGAAGAACAAAAAATCCCCAAAGTTGGCAGAAAGAAAGAAATCATAAAGATCAGATCAGAAATAAATGAAAATGAAATGAAGAAAACAATAGCAAAGATCAATAAAACTAAAAGCTGGCTCTTTGAGAAGATAAATAAAATCGATAAACCACTAGCCAGACTCATCAAGAAAAAAAGATAGAAGACTCAAATCAACAGAATTAGAAATGAAAAGGAAGTAACTACTGACACTGCAGAAATACAAAGGATCTTGAGAGATTACTACAAGCAACTTTATGCCAGTAAAAAGGACAACCTGGAAGAAATGGACAAATTCTAAGAAAATCACAACCTTCTGATTCTGAATCAGGAAGAAATAGAAAATATAAGCAGACCAATCACAAGCACTAAAATTGAAACTGTGATTAAAAATTTTCCAACAAACAAAAGCCCAGGACCAGATGGCTTCACAGGAGAATTCTATCAAACATTTAGAGAAGAGCTAACACCTGTCCTTCTCAAACTCTTCCAAAATATAGCAGAGGGAGGAACACACCCAAACTCACTCTAGGAGGCCACCATCACCCTGATACCAAAACCAGACAAAGATGTCACAAAAAACCAAAACTACAGACCAATATCACTGATGAACATAGATGCAAAAATCCTCAGCAAATCACTAGCAAATAGAACCCAACCGAACATTAAAAGGATCATACACCATGATTAAGTGGGGTTTATCCCAGGAATGCAAGGATTCTTTAATATACACAAATCAATCCATGTGATAAACCATGTTAACAGACTGAAGGAGAAAATCCATGTCATCATCTCAATAGATGCAGAAAAAGTTTTCAACAAAATTCAACACCCATTTATGATAAAACTCTCCAGAAATTAGGCATAGAGGGAACTTACCTCCACATAATAAAGGCCATATATGCAAACACAAAGTCAACATCATTCTCAATGGTGAAAAAATGGAACCATTTCCACTAAAAACATGAACAAGACAAGGATGCCCACTCTTACCACTATTATTCAACATAGTTTTGGAAGTTTTAGCCACGGCAATCAGAGAAGGAAAATAAATAAAAAGAATCTAAATTGGAAAAGAAGAAGTAAAGCTGTCACTCTTTGCAGATGACATGATGCTATACATAGAGAATCATAAAGATGCTACCAGAAAACTACCACAGCTAATCAATGAATGTGGTAAAGTAGCAGGATACAAAATTAATGCACAGAAATCTCTTGCATTACTATACACTAATGATGAAAAATCTGAAAGATAAATTAAGGAAGCACACCCGTTTATCATTGCAACAAAAAGAATAAACCTACCTAAGGAGACAAAAGACCTGTATGCAGAAAACTATAAGACACTGATGAAAGAAATTAAAGATGATACAAACAGATGGAGAGATATACCAGGTTCTTGGATTAGAAGAATCAACATTGTGAAAATGACTATACTACCCATAGCAATCTATAGATTCAATGCAATCCCTGTCAAACTACCAATGGCATTTTTCACAGAACTAGAACAAAAATTTCACAACTTGTATGGAAACACAAAAGACCCAGAATAGCCAAAGCAATCTTGAGAAAGAAAAACGGAGCTGGAGGAAGTCAGACTCCCTGACTTCAGACAATACTTTAGACAATACTAAAAACCTACAGTAATCAAGACAATATGGTACTGGCACAAAAACAGGAATATAGATCAATGGAACAGGATAGAAAGCCCAGAGATAAACCCATGCACATATTGTCACCTTATCTTTGATAAAGGAAGCAAGAATATACAATGGAGAAAAGATAGTCTCTTCAATAAGTGGTGCTAGGAAAACTGGACAGTTACATGTAATAGAACACTTCCTAACACCATACACAAAAATAAACTCAAAATGGATTAAAAACCTAAATGTAAGGCCAGACACTATAAAACTCTTCAAGGAAAACATAGGAAGAACACTCTTTGACATAAATCACAGCAAGATCCTTTTTGACCCACCTCCCAAAGAAATGGAAATAAAAACAAAAATAAACAAATGGATTCTAATGAAATTTAAAAGCTTTTGCACAGCAAAGGAAACCATAAACAAGATGAAAAGACAACTCTCAGAATGGGAAAAAAAAATATTTGCAAACAAATCAACTGACAAAGGATTAATCTCCAAGATACACAATTAGCACATGCAGCTCAATATCAGCAAAAGAAAAAACCTAATCCAAAAATGGACAGAAGATCTAAATAGACATTTCTCCAAAGAAGATATACAGATTTCCAACAAACACATGAAAGGATGGTCAACATCACTAATTATTAGAGAAACGCAAATCAAAACTACAATGAGGTATCACCTCACACCAGTTAGAATGGGCATCATCAGAAAATCTACAAACAATAAATGCAGGAGAGGGTGTGGAGAAAAGGGAACCCTCTTGCACTGTTGGTGGGAATGTAAATTGACACAGTCACTATGGAGGATAGTATGGAGGTTCCTTAAAAAAGTAAAAATAGAACTACCATATGACCTACCCATCCCACTATTGGGCATGCACTCTGAAAAAAACATAATTGGAAAAGACACATGCACCCCAATGTTCATTGTAGCACTATTTACAATAGCCAGGATGTAGAAGCAACCTGTGTCCATCAACAGATGAATGGATAAAGAAGATGTGGCAATATATATACAATGGCATATTACTCAACCATTAAAAAAAACAAAATTGAGGTTTTTGTAGTGAGGTGGATGGATCTAGAGTCTGTCATACAGAGTGGGAGTAAGTCAGAAAGAGTAAAATAAGTATCGTATGCTAACACATATAAATGGAATTAAAAAAAATGGTTCTGATGAACTTAAGGGCAGGACAGGAATAAAGACACAGAGTTAGAAAATGGACTTGAGGACATGGATGGGGAAGGGTAAGCTGGGACGAAGTGAGAGCGTAGCATTGACATATATACACTACCAAATGTAAAATAGATAGCTAGTAGGAAGCAGCTACATAGCGCAAGGAGATCGGCTCGGTGCTTTGTGACCACTTAGCGGGGTAGGTTAGGAGGGTGGGAGGGAGACGCTAGAGGGATGGGATATGGGGATATATGTATACATATAGCTGATTCACTTTGTTTACAGCAGAAACTAACACATTATAAAGCAATTATACTCCAATAAAGATGTCAAAACAAATTTTTAATCACGAAATTTCAGGATTTTAAATTCATAGAGGTTTGTTTTCCATTCAAAGAAATTCTGAAATAGTTTGGGAAACTCTCTATGACAGCTCCTTGTAAGTCGCTATTTAAGAATCTTGTCTGCCTTTATTTTGTGCCTTCATAATCTCAACATGAGTGTTTTAAGGTTACTTCAAGAGAGAGAATAAGAGAACATGGACCATTATGCAGGGTGTTTTTATTACTTCAGCCCATAAATGACACTTGTCACTTTCACCCATGACCTGTTTGCTAGAAGTTGCCACAACTTGGATCATAAAAATCTCCTTTCTTTCTTATTACCGTGGAAGAAAACACTCATCCCATCCGCATGAAAGTTCCAACCCATCACTGCATCCAGCTCAAAAGTCCAGAATCTCTGGTGATACACAGCAGTCTCTACATTAAGTCAGATGTGACTCCATCAAGTAATCAGCCTCTGTTCACCAAGTATTCAGTGGTAAAAAAAGGTGGAATAATTGCAAAGAACACTTCTATTCAGAAAGGAGAAGTGAAAATACTTCACGGTCATTGATCGATAGAAATTTTAAAATCCCACTGGGGAAGCATTACACGGGGCTTTGATTTGTAGATGCACTAGGTACTTTCATTAATCCTTAATTCTGCTCTCAGGAAAGTACCTGCTTGCCCACTGTTTTATGTTACCTCTGACCTCAGGCTCTGGGAGTTTCTTTTCTTTTATTATCTCTCTTGATAACAACTGAGATGAGACTTTGGAAATATGGCTTTCCTTGGCTGTATAGCTTTCTAAGACTGCTTCATATTGGTCTAGATTTTTTGACTTAATGGAGTTAAGCTATTAAAAAATAATTAGCAGGTGGAGTAGAAAAATGGGTAAGACTGTTTTCTGTAAAATTCATTTTCGTTATCAAGCCATTATCAACTTTTGATCAACAGATCTAAAGCTACACTTCCAAATCTATGTATCAGTTAAAAGCTGACATTTTGATCCCTGCTTTTGGATGTCCTATATGTTTTAATTTTAACTTAGTTCTAAACTGAGAATGAAAGAAATATTAATTATTAATTTCTAAAATCTCACCAGCATTAACTATTTATATTGTATTCTAAAGGTATTAAATTTTACTTGTGTGTCCAATAAAAATGGTTTTGTAAATCATGTCTCCTCAGGCTGGTTAAACTACTCTGAAGTAAGAATGTCTATCTTAGTGGAAATCTTTTGACAAGACATTTTTGAACGTTACAGTAGATTAGGCTCCTTATTTTTATTATTCACAGGGAACTTTACAAAACTAAAATATTTTATGCATGTTAAAGTAATTTTTTGTCCATAATTCTGACTAAAAATGTATATGTATGTAGATATTAAGTTTTGGAGGAAATAACATTGAAGACAAAATTTAAAGACATTAAGATATAAGCAGCATATAGTATCTTTTTATTATGAGTTTTACTAGTCTTGATCTAGTATTTCAGTTAATTTTTAATACACAATTTCTTTGAGTTCCTTTCTGGAGACCATATAAGATAAGTATCTTGCTTAGCTAATAGTATCACTTTTGCCTTGTAGAGTCTTTATTGGTGATGTAAACTAGTTTTTGGTGATATATTTCTGCCCATTTCATGACTCAATAATTATGATCACTGGCTTCTTTTCTAGTTTATATCATGAGTGAATATTACTGTTAGTTTTTACTATTTCTCTCCCATAAAGGAAATGCCTGATCTTTTACTTAATTTGGTATAGCTACCTGTCTCATTCAATTAATTCTTTTTTAAACATAATTTTCCATAAATGTTTCAATAGCATCCAAATTCCATCTACATAAATGTATTTCCTGTATAAATATACAAGAATATATTTATAAATCACCTCAATTTCAGTTCACATTTATAATCTATTTTAATCTTTACTAAGGATATTTTAAGATATACTTCTCTGGATTTTTCCTTTTAAACATGTTAAGAACTTCTCAGATAGGAAGAAAAGTAACACCTATATAACCGTGTCTTCACAGTTGATACTAATAGATTTTTGATAGTACAATAATAGTAATGACTTACATTCATTCAGTGCTTTTTCTAGAGTGATAACTGGGCTACTGCGCTGAGACTTAAAACAGATTATAAAAATTAATCATCATAACCTCTCAAGGAATTAGATAATACACCTCCATTTTATACTAAAAACTCTAACTTTTAAGGAAATTATGTAGTTCAACAAAAAGAATGCAGCCAAAAGGCAAAGGCAGGATTCTATTGTAATGCTTTTTAACTTCAAACCTATTCCTCTTAAACCTTATTTATAAAAATTTATATTGTGCAGACCCATTGGACCAAGCATAGTGCTCAGTGCATGCTGAGTAATCAGTGGAGTTTGGTTTACCAGAACTGAGCAGGTCATATATATCAGTTAGTATGATTTTCAACCTACAGCTTAGCAACATGTTGACTGTATTGTCTTTTAAATAATATTAAAAACAAATGATGACTTTGCCAAAGTCTTTGGAATGAAAAGAACTGTATAAATGAGAGCTAATATTTTTCTGTATTCTTTAATGTCCTTCCTGTAACAGTCAAGGGAATAATTGCTTCTACAGAGCTACTGTTCTAAGGCATTCCTCTGCCTATAGACAGGCATCAACAGATGACTGTCTGCAGGTATTTGCCTGGGGGAAGCTATTGCATGTCAGTGCAAATCAGGGCAGTTTCCTCAACTGCAGGAAGTTACTGGCAGGAACCTTGCAGGCATAGGTATATTTTAAGACAGTGGAACTGCACATTGTGTCAATAACTTTATATCCCCAAATAACTAATTTTTTTACCTTGATCGGCTGTTTTATAATTTCTTTATAATACATTTTATTTTAAAGCACATTACCAGGAAATTATCAATGTCAATGATTGTGGATATGGTTTAAAACATACCTATGTGATTGTTAACTTTCTTGACCAATGTGAACACACAAAATTTGAAATAATACTCATAATAATAATTACAGCCTAACGTGCTAAATGTTTGAATGGTAAATTTAGACAATCTTTTTGTAAGATTACATTTTATAAGTGCATTTTGATTTTTAAAAAAAATTCAAAAACAGAATCCTAAACTAACATTATCATTGACATTATCATTTACATATTTTATCTGTTACTTTTTGTTCTTCAAAAGAAATGGTATAAATTTCCAATGACTTTGGACCCTGCCACCTGCCATTCTAAAGAATGTTTTCTTCTTCACAAGTAACATGATGTGCTAATTAAGTGTTAAAATTTGGGATAAGGGGTTGAGGAATCAAAATGATAATGTGTTATGGTGAAAAAAAACAAAAAAATTTTCTATTTAGATGCATTCATTTTACTATTTCTAGTGGGACAAAAATTGGTGAAATTGCTACACTGAGAAGAAGCAATGCCACCTTTTAAATTACAATCTGGATAAGGATGTATAAAACACAGGCAGTCACACTAAAATAGACTTTACTCTTCTTGAAGAAAATCAATATTGGAGCCAAATGAACAGCATCAGAAATATATCTATGTATTCCATGAACTATGGTAGATTTATTTCAATTTAAACTTAAACTTTTATATCATGAGTCTTTCCTCCTTATTTTGTAGAAGAAAATAATAATAAACTTAAAATTTTAGTTTAAAATAGTGTCTAATTAGCTCTTTGACTTTGTCTCTTCATGCTAAATAGTTATCAAGACATAGAAACAAAAACTCACAACTTTGGAAACTAACAGTGGTTGACAACTCATTGCCAGAATATGAAATATATATGAGCATTGCACAAGTTTGAAAGCAGTCATGAAACATAGACCAAGGGAAGAATTAGACATACAGTAGTTATCCCTTATCCATGCAGGATATGTTCCAAGACCCCCAGTGGATGCCTGAATCCTCAAATAGTACCAAACCCTATAAACATTGTGCTTTGTCCTATACAGACATACCTATGATAAAGTTTAACTTAAAATTGGGCACAGTAAGAGGTTAACAATAATAACTAATAATAAAATAGAATGATTATAACAATATACTGTAATAAAAGTTACGTGAATATAGTCTCTCTCAAAATATCTCATTGAACAAATTTAGTGCCTTTATCATCTTAACTAAACACTTAGCACCAAAAGTTACTGTGGCAGTAACTTTTGCAGTTCAAGGTGTGACAGTAAAACTAGCATGACTTTCTTTTTCCTTCTGCACAATTTCTTGAATAGAAGTTTCATTCTTATTGTAGATCTTAGCCACCTCAACACACAGCTTTTTTCTTTCCTTATTAAGTCAAAAACTTTCACATTTTCATTTAAAGGAGCATTTTAGGGCTTCTCTTTGGCAGATCCAAATTGCCAGCATCACTATTCTTGTGCTTTGGGACCTTTATTAAGTAAATAAGGGTGACTTGAACACGGCACTGCAATACCACAACAGTCGATCTGATAACAAAGATGGCTACCAAGCAGCTAATGGGCAGAATAAACTGGACAGAGTGATGATTCACATCCTAGGTGGCAAGGAGCAGGTCGGCCAGAGATTTCATCAGGCTACTCAGAATGGCCTGCAATTTAAAACGTATGAATTATTTCTGGAAATTAACAGCAACTCTATGGGCAATAAGTAACATAAGGAAAGCCTCTATATCCTTTTAATTGGCAAAGATCATGCCTGGATTTAACTCTTCTCATCAAAGAATGATTAACAATAAAAATCAATATGTGGCATATAAAAAATTCTTCCAAGTTAAAAAAAAAAAGACAATGTCATACTAAAAACTCAAAGGAAGAATATAACTCTGAAAACAGTATAATAAGTACATGGGAATTTTAAAACAATTATTTAGACTTCTTAAAAGATGTATTTCCTGTGAACAGAAACAGGATGCCAGAAAGTATAGGATTGACAGTAAATGTGAGTTTATTGAGAGATATATTTCAAGGAATCTAAAAACATAAATTAACAATAAAAATCTCTAATGGAGGCAGCAAAAAATAAAGTTAATCTATTGGATCACCATATCATTGTAAAAGACAAGTTTGAGAAAGAACTCAAAAATTGGGAAACTCCTTTACAAGTTACAAGCACTGAGTGCTGATACTAGGAAGCCACTGTAAATTATAAAAAATAAAATTGTAAATATGGTTATAAAACAATACAATTTTAATAAAACTATTGAAATATATAATTTAGAAATAAAATAATATACAATTAAGATATGTAAGAATATTTATACCTTTTCACCAGCCTCTCCATATTTCCTCTAGCCCTCCCCGCCAAGTCCCTGGCAACCACCTTCTACTCTCTGTTTCTATGAATTTGACAGTTTTTTTAGATTCCATGTATAAGTGATACTATGCAGTATTTGTCTTTCTCTGTCTGGCTTATTTTATTTAGCATAATGCCCTCAGGGCATTTACATATATATTTATAAACATATATTCATATATAACTATATATTTACATATCTTTTCATATATCATATATTTTAATGTTTATATATACATACATATTTTACAATGCAAAGAAGATTTATTTGCATACACAACGAGGATTAGGATACTAGAAAAAAAGAAAGTAGTCTTCTGGCAAATGGAGACGACAAAGACGTTTAAGTAGCTAACTTTAAGACTTACTACAAAGGAACACTTGCAGTGCTGCCTTCAGAAGTTAAGTTTTCACCTGATGCTTCAGCAGGCCTCTCAAACAGGACTTTTTTGCTGGACCGCCTCTTCTACTTCCTTCTGATAGTCAAGATGGTATTCCAGATAGTCTGCATTCTTTATCTCTTTATCCAGAAAATCTCCCATGAAGGCTAGGAGGTCAGTTTTACTATTCTCAGAAGTTAAGATTTTTAAGTCTTGCAGGACCCTGCTTAACATGTTCTCCACCTGCAGAGCTGACTTGAGAGTTTTATGCCACTTTCCCAACTTTCACCTATAAGATGAATAAGGTCTGAGGATCTAAAATATAACTTGGTGACTAGAATTGATAACACTGTACTGTATAATTGAAATTTGCCAAGATAGTAGAACTTAAATGTTCTCACCAAAAAAAAAAGGTAAATGGGAGCTGATGGATGTGCTAATTAACATGACTGGGGGTGGGGTGGGGAGTCCTTTCCTTTCACAATGCATATGTATATCAAACCACCAGGACATATACTTTAAACATCTTAAAATTTTATTTGTCAATTATAACCCAATAAAAGCTGAAAAAATAAATTAAACCTGAATTTTAAAATACATAAGAATAATTTTCAAATGAACAAAAAGAAAAATAAAGTCCGATCCTGGACAGTGCAGGGTCATAGAATCATGCTAAATTACTTAGCTTGGAATTGGGGTCATGTTTGTGGGAGAATTAGATTATAATAACATTGTAAATAATCATATGTATTAATATATGTAAATAAATTTTAAAATCTTAGTGAGGCAGGTGGTACCCTGGGTTGGCGGTAAATACTGATTCAAAAAGCAGGACTTAACTTGATTAGGCAAGCAATCATTGAATAACTGGGAAAAAAAGTCAAGGAATAACCTACTAAATTAGTTCAGCGCTAAACAAGCTTCAAACATTTCAGTAAAATGTAATCAGCAAGCAAAATTTTCCCTGGCATAGAACAAAAGAGAAAACTACAACATTCATTTCTGTGAAGCACAATCATCATATCATAACTTGATAAAGATTGCAACCACAAAGAAAAGTATAGCTTAAACTGTACTTTCTCTGGCAGGTAGTGTCTAAGATGGTCTTCAATGATTGTCATCTCCTGGAATTTATGTCCTTGTTTAATCCCTCCCCTTGAGGGTGGGCTGGATTAATGGGTTAGTGACTCACTTCTAATGGAAAGGATAGAGCAGAAGTGATAGGTTGTCACTTCTGAGATTAGGTTATATAAACACTATGGCTTCTCTCTTAGATTCTCAGCCTATCTCTCTCTCTCTCTTTTTCTCTCTCTCTCTCTCTCTCATTCCTCACTCTGGGGAAAGCACATGAGCCTAGGGAGAGGCCCAAGTAATGAGAAACTGATATCTGATATCATCAGCCTACAGCCAACAAGATCCTGAGTCCTGCTAACAACCACATGAGAGAGCTCAGAGTGAATATTCCTCCAGTGAAGTCTGGAGGTGACCGAAGCTGCTGCTGACACCTTGTTTGTAGCCTCCTGAGAAACTCAGAACCAGACGCATCTAGCTAAGCTGCTCCTGGAATTCTGACCCACAAAAACGAGATAATAAATATATATATTTTGTCACTGTGTTTTGAGTACTTTGTTACATGGTAATTGAAAACTATTAGACTTAGCAAATGCTAATTAAAATATAAATAGCACTAAATAGAAAGTATATGTTAAAAAAATCCATGTTATATACAGAAGTCATAATGAAAAGAGAAAAAAAAAAAGGCAAAAAATAATAAGACAAAAACTTGAAAATACATATATAATTACTATCCTTAGAGGGTAAGAGAGTAAAGCCATAAAAAGCAAACAGAATGATATAAAAACCAATTATTCATTTAAAACAATGACATTGAATATTAATATATAATATAAACTGAATAAGTATATTATATATACTGTATACATGCTTATATATATATTGTACATATGTATGTGTATATAAGGAATGGAGAATTGGAAAATAAAATTGAACCAATATCCTAGGGACAAAAAAAAGATAAAGGAATGAATAATAGGAGATAATTTATAAAATAGGAGATAGGAAAAGATCAGCCCAGAAGACCCAATTTCTGAAAGAAAAGGATTGCAGCAAGGGATAACAGGAAACATAAGGGAAAAAATTACCGAAGGAGTATTTCAGAGAAGCTTCTCCGAATTGAAGGACATAAATTACCAGATTGGAAAACAAAACAACAACAACTAAAAACTGAGATCTCTGTAAATTAAGAAGTTCCACAGCAAGACACATCATTTTGAAATTTCAGAGCTCTTGAGAAAATATAATAACTTAACTTACAGAGAAGAAAACAACCAGGAGAGATAGTTAAAATGTTACTAGACCTTTCAAAAACAGCTCTGGGCACTAGAAGACAGTGGATAACACTTTCATCACCCACCTCAGTAAAATTTTGAGGAAAATTTGAGAAAATGTGATTTCCAACCTAAAAATACATAATTAGCTAAACTGTAAGTTAGGTCTAAGAGTAGGATAAAGACATCTTCAACCACAAACCTTTCAAAATGATTCCATCTCATGCCCCACCAATAGGCTGTTGCAGTGGTCAACAACCTTTTCCTGTAAAGACTCAGACAATAAATATTTTACACTCTGTGGACCATAATGTCTTTGCTGCAACCACTCAGATCTGCCCTGACAGTGTAAAAACAGTGGTAGACAATATGTAAATGAGTGTGACTGTGTTCCAATTAGCTTTACTTATGAATATTGAAATGTGAATTTCATAAAATATCATATATGTGCCTTGAAATAGTATTATTTTTTTCTCAACCATTTAAAAATACGAAAATCTTTTTTTTCGAGGCCAAGCATTTAAAAACAATTATTAGAAAATTGGTCTTACATATGAGTCATATATATTTTTATTATTATGTATTTTTAAAGCATCAAACAGCCTTCTAGCTCCTATAGTGCAAACGAAGTCCCCTCTAGCCTCCCACCCGAGGCCCTGAAATGCGGCTCATATTTCAATTAATTTTTTCCTGCCTTCTGCAGTAGAGAATTTCAAAGTGAAGATTTCGGGACCACCTGAATCAGAACCACCTGGGGAGGATTGCAGGTGCCCATGCCCCACTTTATCCAAAGCTCCTGTGATAGAGCCCAGGGATATGCACAACCTCCTGAGTGATTTGAAACACACCAAAGTCTGTCACCCCTCCTTTAAAGGTAAGTTTTTCATCTCCCAGGACAAAGGAAACACAAGCTAGGAGTGGAAATACGACACCGGTAGGGCGCAATTCCAAATCGTAAAGACACCAGCATGTCTACACTGGAGCAGTTGGACAGAGGCAGAAACTGAGGCCGGGAGAAGGGAACAGGGACGGAAGCTAAAACAGATGCGGAGACAAGAGCCAGCCTCGGACTCCCACTGCCTCATCTCCTGACATTGAGGCAGGGTTACTGGAGACGTTTGGAGTGGGAAAGGTAGCAAGGCGGCCCTTGGGCTGAGAGGCTAGGTCTGCGGACACTACTGAGGAGCCCAGAGCCCACTTGTATGTCCGGCTTCAGAGACACTAGAGGGATGTGTGTGGACGCGCAACAATGCTGTGAAGGTGCCGAGGCTGCTGGTTGGGAGGAGGTCCAGGCAGCGGCCTGAGCCCCCAGTGGCAACCAGTTCCCTGCACGCCGGGAAAATCATTCTTAACTTCCGAGTTGTCCAATGATAGTGAACCAGATCTGGCCTGCAGGCCCATAGTTTGCTGTCACCCGGACTATTGGAAGGTAAACTTCCCCCACACAGAGTTAAGCAAGAAAGACGAAATTATAGACTCAAGGGTATAAAGGATCCAACATAGGAAACGGGCAAAGTGAACCCGCAGGATGAAGGTGAAGGGAGATCCTGGACCAGAGATCTAGCTGCCACGAGATATCAAGATCCACCAGTCCAGGTTGAAGCAGGACGGGAGAGGGCTCTAGAGAGATTTCACCTAGGAAAACAAAATGAAACAAAGCCAAATAAAACTGTTAGATTTTCTCAGTGTGTTCATTGTATTGAGAAAAACTTTAAAGGTGTGTTGGAGTCTTGGAGAGAAGGAATCATGATGATTACAGAAAAAGAAGGACAAACAAATAAATGAATTGATTATTCTTAGGTTAAGAAAAACAAAAATGTCATTCAAGAGAGAAAATTTAAGCATCATAACTATGTTGTACAGATCTGAATAGTTAGTTATAACCTAACCACAGAATATTGATTTAATAAAAACCACAATACAACTATATAGGATACACTGTTAATATGTATGAGGGTGGTGATTGGAGAAGGTGGGTAAGTAGCTAAAGCTAAAAGTTCAATAAATAGCACTAAAAACATATTATTTCAAAACATGGATGCAACCACTAAAATAAATAGGTAACAGTAGTAAGTTCCTACTTCTGTGGTACATGATTAGTGGATAAGGAAGGCCAAGCACGACCACTGTTTTTACTGACATGTCATGCAAATTTATTGGAAATGATGTTTTAATATCAGTAAATTTTAATTTACCAAAAATTAAATAGAAAGTAGGAAAAAAACCTATTTCTGTTCTATAAATGGCAGTAACTCACATGATATAATAATAATGATACTAATTATACAATAATTACTTTTTTAGCAATATAAAATATAAAATGCATTAAAGCAACTCTGCAAGAAAGGAGTGGAGACAATCTACAGAAGACAAACTTGAAGGAATCTTATGGTTTTTAAAATGTTTTGAAATAGCTGTTCCCTCTGCCTAGAATGCCCTTCCCCCAGATATTTGACTGACTTGTGACTTTCCCAGCTTCAGGCCCCTGCTAAAACATTACTTTCTCACTGAGGTCTTTCCTTATTACCCAGTGCACACACACACACACACACACACACACACACACACACACACACTTCCTGCCCTCCTACCTTGCTTTATTCTCTTCCATAGGTTTGATAAACGTATGACATTATTTTTAAATTTTTGTTCTTATGGTTTGTTTGTTTTTTCAATGTCTCTCTGTTCTCTTTAGAATGTAAACCACGTGATGCCAGGGATTTTAATCTGTTTTTCCACTTCTGTATTCCTAAAATTTAAAGCAGTATCTGGCACATAGTAGGTACTCAATAAATATATATTCTAAAAAAATGAAAACTGCATTTTAATCAATTAGACACAATAAGCAAAATTGAATAGTGTAAGAATTTCAGAATTTCCCAAATTAATTCATAGACATAACAAAATATGTATCATTTCTCTACAAGGATTTTTATTGGAACTTGACAAAATAATTCCAACTTCATCATAACCAGGAAGCATTGTAGGAGAGGTAGCAGGGAACTATGGCTATTACCATTGTCAGTGAGAATAAAAATTCTTTGAAAAATAGAATAATGTAAAAAGTAAGTTTGCATAAAAGTCAACAGGTAAATGGAACAGAATATTCCACCTTGAAAGTGACTGCCATTTGACCATTCCTGATGGGTGAGTCTTAAAAAGTTGTTGGAAATAGTGGATATTTGGAAATTTTTAGGTTGGAATATTTGCTTACAACACATACCCAAAAATGTCCCAGAGGTTTAAAAGAAGTTAAATAACAATTATATAAACAAAATAATACAAATACTATAAAAATATAGGTGAATATCCCATGCACACAGAAATAATTTGAATAATGTTTTACCTGGTTTTTAAAGCTGATAACTCAAAAGTCATTACAAATAAAACCAATAGACAAATGATTAATAAAAATATTTTTGAATCTGTATTTTTCTCAAAAGTTTAAAGAATTCTTCCAAATGTAAAGTATGGTGGCATTCCAATTTTTAAAAGGACTAAAACAGAAAAAAAGTTCAGCTTTACCAATAATTTTTAAATGTAGATTAAAAAGAACAATAGTATAACATATCCCTCTTTCTAATTATCTAAGCCTAAGATGAGTAATTAACACAATTAGGTATTCTCATATACCTGTGGTGGAAATGAAAATTGGTTCAAACGTTTTAGAGGAAAATTTGGCTCTCTGATCAGTATTTTTACTTCAAAGAATAAATCCTAAGGAAATAATCAAGAATCAAACCATTTTATGTTCTAGAAAGGTCTTCAAAGCATAGATTGAGAGTGAAAAATAATAGAAACAACCTAACATTCAGCAATAGAGGAATAGTTTAATAAGTAAAATAATTTAATACATTTCAGATAAGTAAATGATAGTATCCTGATATGGTAACATTATCTGCCACCACTAAAAGTCATGTGTTCAGAGCACGTTGACAGAAAAGGAAAAAATCCTCATGATATAATGTCAGTGAAAACCATTCATTTACTATGATATGAGAATTTTTTTTTAGCATGATCTCAATTGCTTTTTTCCCCATTTATATTACATATATAATGCATTTTATCCCTATCTATCTATCTACCTATCTATCTATTGTATTGCATGTGCATGAAGTGTGAAAATCAGTTCTCTCTCTCACACACACATTTTTTAAAGTAGCTGCATCTGGTTATTGGATTGCAGATGACTTTTAATTCTTCTATATACTCTTCTGCATTTTATATTTTGTACAATAAAGATAAAACTTTTTTTATACAATAAAAGAGTTGAATAGAAGTACCCATAAACTTTTCCTGAAACCTATTGAAATACCATCATCAATGCTCACAATTTAAATCATGGCATTTTCATTACTGTCTCAAATAAGGGATTCAGAAAATAGAACATGGCAACTAAGGGTTGGATGTCACTGCTTCCCTTTGCTGAAAAGCTCTTACTTCATAGCTATTCACTGTTTATAAATGACTGTGCAAAAGAATAATTGGGAAGAGTTCCCTTGTACAAAGAAAAGGTAAAAGTCCCTGAAAGTCTTCTGCCGGAGAGTTATTTTTGGAGATTTTTAGTGGACAGAACAGCCCTTCAGCAAGGCTTGAGTCAACAAAATTCATTTGTCTCCATCAGTTTTCTCAGAAAGGCTGCAATAACTATCACCCAACAAACAAACCAAAACACACATAACATATAACATTTTATACTTTTACTGTGCAACAATTTTAGTTTAAAATACCACAATTTACCATTGTCCTTGAAAGGATGGAGAATTGTGAGCAGTGTTGTGGGGAAAAATGCTTTTCATGACTCAGAGGTGCCAGATTTAGGTACAGATTGTCTTGGGAATAGTGGCAAGACTTTATCTACTTTTTTTTTTTTTTCTGCATACCTGCCTACTCTCTTCTTTCTCTTTTCATCCCTTGTGGTATGATATGCTTATAGTAACTACTATTACAAGGTGTCCCTATGTATAGTTGAATATGACAGACTTGTGAAACAAACCTATGCCCAGGTAAGAAAATTATTTATAGAGCATTTATTATATGCAGGCACTATTTTTCACATCTTTAATACATTATTATTATTTTTTTTATCTTCATAACAGCCCCGTGCTACACTGCTAAAAAAAAAAAAAAAAACCTTTTTTTCCTCTCAGATTAAGATACTAAGGCACAGAGAAGGCAAACGTCTTGCCCAAGGTCACACAGCTAATAAATAATAAGCTGAGATACAGACCAAAGAATCTGGCTCTTAACCACTATAATAAATCTACTGACATTTTTGCAATGATCTATTGAGTCCCTGTGTGAAAAACTATCCCTAAAGTGTGAGGTAGAGTTGTTTTTTTTTTTGTTTTTTTGGTTTTTTTTTCTTTAAAATGAATGTAAACTCCTACTGGGAATCAATCTGGCTGATAGTTTATCCTGAGGCAAAAAAAAAAAAAAAAAAAAAAAGACTTGAGACTGAACGAGAAAGGCTCTTTCTTCCCTCTCTAAGTCCTCATTCTGAAAGATGAGTTTTAGGGTAGGTTTGGTGGTGAGGGTAGCTTCAGTTCATACACAGCCAGCAAAACCATTGAGTCCCTGCAACACTTTCCTTCCTTTTCTGGCAATAGTGTTTGCATATGCAGTAATGGCTGTGATTTTCATCAGTTGTCTGGAAAAGCAGGGATTCTTGGCAAGGTTAACATCCCGCTCCACTTCAAAACATGCATCTGAGTTCTAGACCCACTGGCAAGAAGTGAGATAAATTCCTTCTGACATTTTGGATGTGAGGAAATTATTATACCTTAATCTATTGTCCGGGAGGACAATAGATTCTGGGCATGCAGTCCAAGTTTTCTTATTATTCCAATTATTCCTTCTGCCCCTGCACACAGTTGCTCTGCCTTTGGGAAAATGGTTGTGTGTAAATTCTAAGAATTATTCCCTGCGACTTGGTCTCTTTATGGTCCTGAACCTTTTGCTCTGTTTTTTCACAGACTGGGCTCAACATTGAAGGTTTATCCACTCCTTGGTGAAGAAAAAGTCACCCAGGTGTGGGTCAATCAAAAAGAAACCTGCATTTACTGTTTGTGAAAGCAGCGTACCAGGGGACTGCCCCAGTTGTTGCCAGCAGCAGTTTTTTTATTCAGGTCCAACGGTCAAAGCTGACCTCCATGTTACTGATGGCACCATGGCTGCTGTGAATGCAGCCCAGCCAGTGGGCTATTCAGAGGGCAGCATTTACACTGTTGTGCACAAGCGATTACATCTGAGTTTCTGTTTTCTTGGCACAGCAAGGTAAACTTTTTAATGAGCCAATGTAAACATCCTCAGGGGTTCTTCAGAACGTTTGAGGAGATCTAGCAATAAACTGGATTTCTTTCTCATCAGTCATCATGATTTGAATATCTTTGTGTTGTGTGATCTTATTGTAAGATGTCTAGTGACGTCTTTGAATTGACAATGATTGCCAATCTGGAATTGTTTAGTACAAAGTGTGTCCTTATTGCAAAGTCATTGTCTTTATGTAAAACTCCTAATGCCCGCAGGGGTCTGACTTCCCAATTTTTCCAGCCTATGTTTGGTGATCTCTCTCTCTTTGAGAGCTACTGATTGATGAATTTTGCTTGTTGATTTCCACTGTTGAAATTACTTTCTTAATTTCCACTGGTGAAGACCATTTCTAAGGTTGGAAATGCCAATGAAGAGGTCTCTAACAGAGACAGAACAAGAGCGAAGAGTCCCCACAGTCTGGCAGTATCCCGACCTACTCAGATCTACCCAAGAGTCAGACAAATCTTGAATGAAGTCAAGTAGGCTTGAGATCCACAGGTACTTATCATTTTTAGGATCTATGTAAAATCATATGCTCTACTTATTTATATTCTCCCTTGCTATCTTTACACAATGGAATTCGACAAATAACACTTGAGAGTGGGTGGTAAATGAAGTTATAGCTTTAGCACTGTACTAATTTTCTTTTCTTAAAATCTGCTTTTTTGGAATGATATTCACTCCCACAAAGGCTGTAAGCAAAAATATTCGAGATAAAGGAATTATTCTTCTTTCTCCCTCCCTTCTTACTTTGTGTTTAAAGAAATGAGCATTTCTGGAGTACTGCCTTGTTATTTGCAAAGCCATGGACAAGGCACTTCCTACATATGTTACCCCTGGACAAAAACTTTAAAGCAAGAATTACAATAAATATTTCAGTAGAAGCAGCACCTTGCCTAAAATCTCACAGCTGGTATCTGTAAGAGACAGAGCTAAAATATGAAATATGAAATTCTGGCACTAAACCTAGAAACTTTTGTTTGTTTTCGTATAAAAATATTCTTAAATATAAATAATAGTTGTAAATAATTCAAATACTACAGTATTTAAATTAAAAGAATGTTTTTTTTTTTTTAATTTTTACTTTGTACTAAACCTATGACACACAGGTAACCATACATAACAGTAAGATATTCACACCTCTAGGAATCTTTGATTAATATATATAAAATGTACAAAAATACTTACATGCATAAGAATATCCACATGTAGTTTTTTTCTTCAAAATTTGTTAAATATATTCATTTGTAATAATGCTTTTCTCATTATCTCAAGGCTTTCAAGTTGTAGGCATATTTTGATAATTGCACAATGTTAAGTAAAGTAATATATATGAACACACACACTTCAATATTACTTATAATACAGATATATGTATACTTATTTCTGTATATTTTAATTTAGTTTTTAAATATTATTTTTCCAGTTTTATTGAAATATAATTGGCCTATAGCACTGTATAAGTGTAAGGTGTACAGTGAAATGATTTGACTTACATACATCATGAAATGATTATCACAATTTAGTGATATTAGTGAATATTCATTTAGTGATATTTAGTGAAATTTATTGAATATTCATCTCATAAAGGTCTAAAAATTAAAGAAATGGAAAAAATTTTTCTTGTACTGAGAACATTTAAGACTTACTCTCTTAACAATTTTCATACATAACACACAGCAGTGTTAAATATATTTATCATGTGGTACATTACATCCCTAGGACTTATTTATATTATAACTGGAAGTTTGTACCTTTTGATCACCTTTATCCAATTCCCCCCACCCCCCATTTCTGGTAACCACAAATCTGATCTCTTGTTCTATGAATTTGTTTGTTTGTGTGTTTGTTTGTTTTTGAAGTATAATTGACCTACAACACTACGTCAGTTCCTTTTACACAAGATAGTGATTTGATATTTCAATACATTCTGAAAGATCACCGAGATAAGTCTAGTTGCAATATGTTATCATAGAAGTTAGTACATTGTTATTGATTATATTCCCCACATTGCATATTTCATACTCTTGGCTCATTTCTTTTATAACTGGGATTTTGTACCTCTTAATCCTCCTCACCTTTTTCTTTCCTCTTCCCATCAACCTCCCCTCTGGCCACCACCAGTTTGTTCTCTGTGTCTATAAATCTGTTTCTGTTTGTTACATTTGATCACTTGTTTTGTTTTTTAGAACCCACTTATATGTGTTCTATTTAATATTTTTTGAGGAATTCCCATACTGTTTTCCACAGTGGCTGCACCAGTTTGCATTCCCAATAACAGTACCTGAGGGTTCCAAATCCTTGCCACCAACACTTGTTATTTGTTGTCTTTTTGATAATTGCCATTCTGATAGGTATGAGGTAGTATCTCACTGTGGTTTTGATTTGCATTTTCCTGATGATTAGTGATGTTGAGCATCTTTTCATGTGTCTGTTGCCATGTGTATGTCTTCTTTGGAAAAATGTCTATTCAGGCCTCTGCCCAATTTTTAATCTTTTTTTTTTTTTTTTTTATGTTGAGTTTATGTACACTTTGTATATTTTGGATGTTAACCCCTTAACAGATATATCATTTATAAATAGATTCTCCAGTTCAGTAGGCAGCCTTTTCATTTTGTTAATAGTTTCCTTTGCTGTACAAAAGCTTTTTTATTTGATGTAGTCTTGTCTGTTTATTTTTGCTTCATTTCCCTTGCCTAGGGAGACATATCCAAAAAAACATTACTAAGATTAATGTCACAGAGCATACTCCCTCTGTCTTCTTCTAGGAGTTTTATGGTTTCAGGCCTTACATTTAAGTCTTTAATCCAATTTGAGGTTTTTTTGTTTTGTTTTGTTTTTTAATATGGTATGAAAAAGTGGTCCAGTTTGATTCTTTTGCATGTAACTCTACAGTTTTCCCAAAACTATTTATTGAAGAAGCTGTCTTTTCCCCATTGTATACTTTTGTCTCCTTTGTTGTAGATTAATTGATCATATAAACATAGGATTTTTTGTGGGCTCTCCATTTTGTTCCATTGGTCTATGGGTCTGTATTTGCATCAGCACTATACTGTATTGATTACTGCAGCTTTGTAGTATATTTTGAAATCAGGAAGCATTTGAAATCCACCTTTGTTCTTCATTCTCAAGATGGTTTTTACTATGCGGTGTCTTTTGTCTTCCCATACAAAGTTTAGAATTATTTTTTCTAGTTCTATGAAAAATGCCATTAGTATTTTGATGGGGATTGCATTGAATCTGTAGATTACCTTGGGTAGTATGGTAATTTTAATAATATTATTTCTTCCAAAACATGAACACAGTATATCTTTCCATTTGATTGTGTCATCTTCAATTTCTTTCATCAATGTCTTATAGTTTTCCTAATCTTTTACCTTTTGGCTAGAATTATTCCTAAGTATATTTTTATGCAATTGTAAATTGAATTGTTTTCATAATACCTCTTCTGATAGTTTGTTATTAGTATATAGAAATGCAACAGATTTCTGCATATAAACTTTTTATCCTGAAACATTACTTAATTCATTTATAAGTTCTAATAGTTTTTGGTGGTATCCTTACAATTTTCTATGTATAGTATCATGTCATCTGTAAATAGTGAAAGTTTTACTTCTTCCTTTCCAATTTGGATTTCTTTTGTTTCTTATTTTTGTCTGAATGCTGTGGGTGGAACTTGTAATACTATGTTGAATGATCACTATGATTGTGTTACTGTCAATTTCCCCTTTTATAGCTGTTAGTATTTGCGTTATGTATTGAGGTGCTCCTAGGTTGGGTGCATAAATATTTACAATTGTTATACCTTCTTCTTGGATCACTCCCTTGATCATTATGTAGTGTCCTTCTTTGTCTCTTGTAATAGCCTTTATTTTAAAGTCTCTATTATCTGATATGAGAATTGCTACTCCAGCTTTCTTTTGATTTCCATTTGCATGGAATATCTTTTTCCATCCCCTCACTTTCAGTCTGTGTGTGTCCCTAGGTCTGAAGTGAGTCTCTTGTAGACAGCATATATATGGGTCTTGTTTTTGTATCCATTCAGCCAGTCTGTGTCTTTTGGTGGGAGCATTTAATCCATTTACATTTAAGGTAATTATCAGTATGTATGTGCCTATTCCCATTTTCTTAAATGTTTTGGGTTTGTTATTGTAGGTGTTTTCCTTCTCTTATGTTTCTTGCCTAGAAAAGTTCCTTTAGCATTTGTTGTAAGGCTAGTTTGGTGGTGCTGAACTCTCTCCACTTTTGCTTGTCTGTAGAGGTTTTAATTTCTCCATCAAATCTGAATGACATCATTGCTCGGTAGAGTAATCTTGATTGTAGGTTTTTCTTCTTCATCACTTTAAGTATATCCTGCCACTCCCTTCTGGCTTTCAGAGTTTCTGCTGAAAGATCAGCTGTTAACCTTATGGGGATTCCCTTGTGTGTTATTTGTTGTTTTTCCATTGCTGCTTTTAATATGTTTTCTTTATATTTAATTTTGGATAGTTTATTAATATGTGTCTTGGCATGTTTTTCCTTGGATTTATCCTGTATGGGAATCTCTGTGCTTCCATGACTTGATTAACTATTTCCTTTCCCATATTAGGGAAGTTTTCAACTATAATCTCTTCAAATATTTTCTCAGTCCCTTTCTTTTTCTCTTATTCTTTTGGGACCCCTATAATTCAAATGTTGGTGCGTTTAATGTTGTCCCAGAGGTCTCTGAGACTGTCCTCAGTTCTTTCCATTCTTTTTCCTTTTTTCTGCTCTGCAGTAGTTATTTCCACTATTTTATCTTCCAGGTCACTTACCCGTTCTTCTGCCTCAGTAGTTCTGCTATTGATCCCTTCTAGAGTATTTTTAATTTCATTTATTGTGTTTTTCATCGTTGCTTGGTTCCTCTTTAGTTCTACGTCCTTATTAAATGTTTCTTGCATTTTGTCTATTCTATTTCCAAGATTTTGGATCATCTTTACTATCATTATTCTGAATTCTTTTTCACATAGACTGCCTATTTCCTCTTCATTTGTTAGGTCTGGTTTGATTTGACCTTGCTCCTTCATCTGCTGTGTGTTTTTCTGTCTTCTCATTTTGCTTATCTTACTGTGTTTGGGGGTCTCCTTTTCACAGGCTGCAGGTTCGTAGTTCCCGTTGTTTTTGGTATCTGTCCCCAGTGGCTAAGGTTGGTTAAGTGGGTTGTGTAGGCTTCCTGGTGGAGGGGACTAGTGCCTGTGTTCTGGTGGATGAGGCTGGATCTTGTCTTTCTGGTGGGCACGTCCACATCTGGTGGTGTGTTTTGGGGTGTTTGTGGCCTTATTATGATTTTTACCAGCTTCTCTGCTAATGGATGGTGCTGTGTTCCTGTCTTGCTAGTTGTTTGGCATAGGGTGTCCAGCACTGTAGCTTGCTGGTCGTTGAGTGAAGCTGGGTCTTGATGCTGAGATGGAGATCTCTGAGAGATTTTTGCCGTTTGGTATTACATGGAGATGGGAGGTCTCTTGTGGACCAGTGTCCTGAAGTTGGCTCTCCTACCTCAGAGGCACAGCCCTGATGCCAAGCTGGAGCACCAAAAGCCTTTCATCCACACGGCTCAGAATAAAAGGGAGAAAAAAGAGAAAGAAAGAAAGAAAGAAGATTAAATAAAATAAAGCTATTATAATAAAAAATAAGAAAAAAAATTAAGAAAAAATTTATTAAGAAAATTTTTTTTTAATTTTTTAAAATAAATTTATTTATTTTTTATAATAAAAATAAGAAAAAAAATAAGAAAAAATTTATTAATAAAAAAGATTTTTAATTTTTTAAAATGAAAAATAAGAAAAAAATTATTAAGAAATTTTTTTATAATTTTTTAAAATAAAAAATTTTAAAAAAATTATTAAAAAATAATTTTTCCAAATAAAAAATAAGGAAAATATTATTAAGAAAAAAATATTAATTAAAAAAAAATTAAGTAAACAAACAAACAAACAAAAAAAGGATGGACCGAACCCTAGGACAAATGGTGAAAGTAAAGCTATACCAACAAAATCTCACCCAGAAGCATACACATATACACTCACAAAAAAAGGAAAAGGGGAAAAATTAATATATCCTGCTCCAAAGTCCACCTCCTGAATTTGGGATGATTCATTGTCTATTCAGGTATTCAACAGATGCAGGTACATCAAGTTGTTTGTGGAGCTTTAATCCGCTGCTTCTGAGGCTGCTGGGAGAAATTTCCCTTTCTTTTCTTTGTTCGTACATCTCCCGGGGTTCAGCTTTGGATTTGGACTGGCCTCTGCATGTAGGTCGCCTGAGGGCGTCTGCTCTTCGCTCACACAGGGCGGGGTTAAAGAGCAGCTGCTTCGGGGGCTCTGGCTCACTCAGGCCAGGGGGAGGGAGGGGTACGGATGCAGGGCGAGCCTGCGGCTGCAGAGGCCGCATGACCTTGCAGCAGCCTGAGGCGCACCGTGTGTTCTCCTGGGGAAGTTGTCCCTGGATCACGGGAGCCTGGCTGTGGTGGGCTGCACAGGTTCCCGGGAGGGGCAGTGTGGATTGTGACCTGTGCTTGCACACAGGCTTCTTGGTGGTGGCAGAAGCAGCCTTAGCATCTCATGCCTGTCTCTGGGGTCCGCGCTGATAGCCGTGGCTTGCGCCCGTCTCTGGAGCTCGTTTAGGAGGCGGTCTGAATCCCCTCTCCTTGTGCACCGTGAAACAAAGAGGCAAGAAAATGTCTCTTGCCTCTTTGGCAGCTGCAGACCTTTTCCTGGGCTCCCTCCCAGCTAGCTGTGGTGCGCTAACCCCTTCAGGCTGTGTTCACGCCGCCAACCCGTTGTCTCCATGGGATCCGACTGAAGCCGGAGCCTCAGCTCCCAGCCCCCGCCTGCCCCGGCGGGTGAGCAGACAAGCCTCTCGGGCTGGTGAGTGCTGCTCGGCACTGAGCCTCTGTGTGGGAATCTCTCCGCTTTGCCCTCTGCACTCCTGTGGCTGTGCTCTCCTCCATGGCTCCGAAGCTTCCCCCCTCCACCACCCGCAGTCTCCACCTGTGAAGGGGCTTCCTAGTGTGTGGAAACGTTTCCTCCTTCACAGCTCCCTCCCACTGGTGCAGGTCCCATTCCTATTCTTTTGTCTCTGTTGTTTCTTTTTTCTTTTGCCCTACCCAGGAGTTTCTTGCCTTTTGGGAGGTCTGACGTCTTCTGCCAGTGTTCAGTGGGTGTTCTGTAGGAGTAGTTCCACGTGTAGATGTATTTCTAATGTATCTGTGCCTGTACACAGTGCAGAAGATCTATACATTTGTAGCCAAATCCAAGAGAAATCTCTTGCCGGGGCTGCGGGCTGCAGCCTCCACCCGCCTCACGCTCCGGGACTCGTCTCCCGAGCTCATGTGTATGTGTTTATATTCAGGAACTAAAATCACAATAGAAACGTGGACCCATGCTTCTATATCAACAATATCTATCAGCATAACTGCATGAAGTGTGATAATGATCTTTAAAGAAAAATATTTTTTAAAAAGACTCCTTAGGGCCAGTGATAATAAAATAATTAAATAAAATTGAGGAGATTTAGGACAATTGAATTGTTTAAAAGTATTATATTTTCATCATTAACATCACAACTGCTAGAATAAGCCCTCAGTCTTCCATGCTTTGTTTTATGATAGATTATTTCCCTACAGTGTATGAAGTAGATTAGCATTGTGTCTTAATTTAACACTTTAATTCCTAAAATGTTACATTCTCATGTAAGGCAGTTATTCAAGCAGTATATGCATTGCAGTTCAGATTTTTGGAACTATTAGGCAAAATATCCCCTAAATTCTTTTTTTTCCTACATGATGATAATATAGCTGTAATTAATAAATATAATCACAAGTAATCAAAATTTGAGCAACAAAAATAATTTAAGAATGGAATAATTCTAATATTTTATTTTCAGGCTACTTTTCTAAGCATTATCAGTGACATATAACACATTTCATAAGGTTTTAAAATAGATCTAAATATATTTGCCTTTATCATAACAATTCACTTTTCAACAAATGAGATGGACTATATAAAGAATTTTAATGCACACCATCTTTTACATGTTTCTTTAACATAGTTGCCAGATGGGCTTCCCTGGTGGCGCAGTGGTTGAGAGTCTGCCTGCCAATGCAGGGGACACGGGTTCGAGCCCTGGTCTGGGAAGATCCCACATGCCGCGGAGCGACTAGGCCTGTGAGCCACAACTACTGAGCCCGTGCGTCTGGAGCTTGTGCTCCTCAACAAGAGAGGCCGCGACAGTGAGAGGCCCGCGCACCGCGATGAAGAGTGGCCCCCACTTGCCACAACTTGAGAAGGCCCACGCACAGAAGCAAAGACCCAACACAGCCAAAAATAAATAAATAAATAAATAAATAATTTAAAAAAAAAAAAGACTCCTTTTAAAAAAAAAAAAAACAAAAAAACATAGTTGCCAGAAAGGCAGATATTTAAAAAGAAATTAATTTAGTCAGTGTTGTTGCTTTTTCTTGTCTTAACAGTATCTGGAAATAAGGGGCTACACCCACACATCCACATATTCTACTATTTAGTATGTATTTATTATATATATTTATCTTTTTTTCTTTTTTCCAAAAGTGGCTATAATGTTGATAAATGTCTCTTCCAGGCTTCCCTAGAAGCAGGGTCTTGGAGGGAATTTATGAGCTAACGAATTAGGTGGTAGATGTGGGAAGTCACAGGAAGCACACATGAAGAAAGAGGTAAGTGATGCAAGGGAAAAAGGAAGAGCAAATATAGAGTTTATTACTGAGCTGACCTCTGTTTCATAAGCACATATGATTTTTCAGTCTGGCTGAACATCTTCCAAGGGGGTTTGTGACACCTATGCATCTGCAAACAGTTCATCTAAGGGGGCATCTGAGAGAGAATTTATTTGCAGATCCTTCCCATCTCCTGCCTCCATTTGGTCAAAGTTTCCTTCAAAGGGAGTTAATGCTCCTGTACTTTTAGACTCCCTCATCTAAACTCTTCAAATCCTCTGGGGAACCAGATGCTCCCTTAAATGAGTTTGTGCTTCACCTTAGTGTGTACATTGTGAAAGTGGTCAGGGATTTCTTCTCGAGAGCTCAGTCCTTCTCTGTCTGGATATTCATGGAATTTTTCTGTCTTGGAATTCATATTCCATACTGATATCATAATGTACTACAAGCCTCCCAGGTAATATGAAGACAGATGTGTCTGCTTTTCTAAGAATTTGACTTACATAAATATTCAAATACAAAGCTGAGAAGCAATTCTCCAGAAGCTTGGTTGTATCATTCCCATTAAAACAAAAATCTGATAAGTGCAGCAATGAAAAATTGATGTGTATAAAAAAAAAAATCACATTTATTTATTTAAATCAATTATTTGTTTCTGACTCTCAACCAAACTGTGGGCAATTGTATTTCTGTCATAATTAGCATTTGTTTTCCACCAATCCTATAGAGCATAATAACTTTTTACTTCAGGGAATCCCCCTGATCCTGAGTCATGGTTACACACTGGAATACATAAGGGGTCAGACAGCATGATCATTTCAGGCCCTATGGGTTGGCTTTCTTGTTCTTTGCTTAGGGAATGGGAATCAAGGCTTTGTGCTGAATTGTTAGATCCCACAGATGTCAGCTATTTCGTGTAATGTCATGAACTTTCCTGAGGTGAGGTCAAGGAACAAGAGGCATATCACTCCATCTCTCTGTGCTTCCCAAGGAACATTGCTATTTCTCAGCATACATGAATTCTCTATTCTTTTTAACTCTAGTCTCAAATCACTTATCTATTTCTCTTCTCTATGTGGGATACTTGCATTTTATCTTCAGAGAATTTATGAAAGGTAGAAAGAGACTTCAACACATACATTTGTTAAAATTTTTCTACAAATTAAAAAAAATCAACTTTATGCAAGAATTCTAGGAGACTTAAAATTTCATTCCAATCTCAAAAAATTCATCCAGAGATTTGGAGAAAAAAAAGGAATATTATTTGCCGACATCAGTATAAGCTTGTCTGATACTAGACAAGGACAGTTTGAGAAATGAAAATTATTGATGAGTCTTATTTATGAATATTGGTAAATGCTGACACATTGTATCCTTCAGGATAGGCCAGGTAATGCTGTGGCACAAGAAGTTCCTAAATCTCAATGTTTAAAAGAAAAAAAGTTTATTTCCTTTATATCCATTGTTTGCTGTCAAAAGAAATCTGCTTAAGGAAGCACTAAGTGAACCAGGAGCTCACAAGCTCCATGCCAACATGAACTTGGAAGGAGGAAAATAATTCTGAGCAATCCAAACGTTTAATTATATATTGTAACCCAGAAGCAGCATATATGTCTTTCATTCATAATGCATTGGGCAAATCTAGAGCTGGGCAGAAAGGAGAGAAAAAACAACTATCAATAATTAGCACTAATGACTAGACAGCTAGCTAGAAATGTCTACAAAGATAATGACCAAGTTGCATGTATTACAGGAACAAAGATAGTTAAACATTAAAAAAATCTATAAATGAGACTAATAATATTAAAATATAAATAGGACATTAAAAGATAAATGGAATAAAAGATTATCCCAATAGATGAAAATAATTAGGCAAAATTCAACATCCATTCATGATTTTAAAATACGGAAATAAATAAACAAACAAAAACAAAAGGAAAAAAATAAAAATTAAAGAAAATCACAATAAGTTAAAAGTTATCTATAAAAATATACATCAATTATAATATCACAAAAAACTATAGAGCACATGATATTAAATTTTAAAAACTACATTAATAATTATTAAAAGCTATATAGAGGATCAAAATAAATGAAGAAAGATACCATAGTCCTACATTGAAACTATCAGTAAGTCAAAGTTCTTGATTCTTCTAATGTAGTTATGTAGTTTAAATGCAATTCCAATCAAAATCACGTTTTTAAAAATAAACATCTGAATTTAACATTAATATGAAAATGTAAAGTTCAGTGGAATGGAGGAAGGAAACTTTCCTTAACAGACATCAAAATTTACTATATAGCTAAGTGAATAAGATAGTAGGTACTGGTATAGTGACAGAAAAATTGGCACATTGATCAGATTTCACAATACAAAACCAGACATATCTGTGTATGAACACTTGGTAGATTATGGAAGTGGTATTGCAGATCAATTGGGAAACAATGAGGTTTTCAATGCATTGACAATTGTTTATCCATAGGGGAAAAATGAATAAGTATTCACATAATTAAAAAATTAACCCTTGGTAGATAAGACAGCCAAATTCTATAAGCAAAATTGAACTTTAGAGGACAGTGTAGAAGAATATATTAAGACCATAATGTAGGAAGAGATTTAAAAAAAAAAAAACAAGCATAGAGTGTTAACTTAAAAGATTGATTAATTTGGCTGTATTAAAATTTAAAAGTTCTGCTCATCCAAAAAATAACAAGAGAAAAGTCAAACCACAAACTGGGAGTCAATATTTAAAACACACATAACCAAAAAATAAAGCACTTCTATAAATTAATGTAAAAAGATAAATAAAAATCCAATTGAAAAACAGCCATTACTCAAAAGAAAAAGCACATTTGAGGACTATGTATCTAAAAAGATGCTCAAAATTGTTATTCATTAAGAAAAAGCAATACAATTATGTTACCTTCACTATAGACTGTAAAAAATTAAAATGCTGGAGAATGCCAAGTGTTAGAGAAGATGTGTATCTAGGGGATGCTTATACATTGCTGTTTGAAATGTAAATTGGTATAATCACTTTAGAAAACAAGTCAGTGTTATTATGTAAAGTTGACTTATCACATATAGTACATTCCAGAAATTTCACTCCAACATATTTACCTGAGAGAAAATCTTGCTCATGTGCCACAGAGCAGATACACAAGAATATCTATAACATCATGGTTTGTAATAACAAATTTTTTTTTTAAAAAAGGAAATAACCAAATTTAAAAAGTATGGGTAAGTGAACAAATTGTACTATAGTCAATTTTACAAGACTGGATTAGGAGAGTGACATCATCAATATGGTGACATAGGTCACTCCTGACTTCAGTCCTTCTCACAAAAGACAATCTAGCAACTATCCATAAACTAGTCATTGCTGAGAAAATCCCAGAACCTGAAAGTGAGGCTGAAGCATCTCTCTGGACAAGAAAGATCAAGAAGGATGCATTAGAAAGATAAGAGGACCAGCTACACTTTGACTGTATTGTCCCTCCTCCCAGGTCAGCACAGTGCCCCAATGGGAAAGCTCCTTGAGTCTACAATTTCTCCAATGGGAAACAGAGAACCCAAGGTGGTTATCCAGCTTCCCCAGCATGGAGGACCCTTCAGAGGCCCACTTGGGTCTTATCTCATGAAGATCACTGGGGAATCTGCAGAGCTTAAGTGCTGGGGATCATATAGAAACAATAAGGTGGCATGGCTTACAGCAACTGTTACTCAGATCTTGGCAGACCATATTCCTGCTTGCAGTGGGGACTGAGCAGAGATCTCGGACAGTGGCTTTGCATATCTGCAGAGCCCAGCCAGTGGCCCTGTCTGGTTAGGGAGCTTGGTTGGCAGCTCTGCCTGGTTTGGATCTTTAGCCAATTGGTTGTACCATCCATGGAACCCTTTCTTCAGTTCATCCCGACTGCTGAGCCAATCTCATCCCCATGGGATGTGTGGCCACAGATGCCCTGTGCTATGGCACACATGGAACATTTTCTAAGATAGCATATGACAGACCACAAAACAAACCACAACAAATTTAAAAAGATAGAAATTATGCCAAATATCTTTTCTGAACACAATGGTAAGAAACTAGAAATGAACAGGATGAAAGCCGAAAAATTCAGAAATACATGGAAATTAAAAATAAAGAAAAATCCTGAATAGGTTAAAGAAGAAAACAAAAGGAAAGTAAAAAAATGCCTTAAGACAAATTAAAGTAACATACCAAATCTTCTGGGAAGCAGCAAAAACTTTCCTAAGAGGGACGTTTATAATGATAAATGCCTACATTAACAAAGAAGAAAGATCACAAGTAAAAAATAACTTTACTTCTCAAGGAACTAGAAAAGAAGAACATATTAAGCTCAAAGTTATCAGAGGGAGGAAGATAATAAAGATCAGAGCAGAAATACATGAAATAGAGAAGAGAAAAAAAAATAGAGAAGGTCAACAAAACAAAAGATGTTTTTGGAAAAGATACACACAGTTGACAAACCCTTAGCTAGACTAGCTAGGAAACAAAAAGAAGACTCAAATAAATAAAATCAGAAATGAAAGAGAAGCCATTACAAACAACACTACAGAAATAAAAATGATCATAAGAGATTACCAGAAACAATTGTAGACCAACAAATTGGATAAACTTATAGAAATGGATAAATTTCTAGAAATATACAACCTACTAAGACTGAATCAGGAAGAATTAGAAAATTTGAACATATTAATAAGTGAACAGGTTGTATCCATAACTGAAAACCTGCCAACAAAGCAAAGCCCAGGAACAGATGGTTTCACTGGTGAATTCTACCAAACACTTAAAGATGAATTAACATCAATCCTTCTCAAACTACCCTAAAATATGCAAGAGCAGAGAACACTCTCAAACACATTTTATGAAACCAGCATTACCCCAATACTAAAGCCAGGAAAGGACACTATGAGAAGAGAAAACTGTAGACCAGTATAACTTATGAATAAACATATACAAAATTTTCAATAAAATATTAGCAAACTGAGTTCAGTAGCACATTTAAACTATCGTACACCATGATCAAGTGGGATTTACCTCTGGGATGCAAAAATGGTTTAACATAGGCAAATCAGTAATTGTGATACACCACATTAACAAAATGAGAGATAAGAATTGTATGATCATCTCAGGAGTCACAGAGAAAGCATTTGATAAAATACAATATCCTTTTATGACAAAACTGTACAACAAATTGGGGATAGAAGGAACATGCCTCAACATAACCAAGGCCACATATGACAAACCCACAGCTAACATCATACTCTGTGATGAAAGGTTGAAAACTTTTCCTCTAAGGTAAGGAAGGAGACAAGGGTGCCCAGTCTTACAGCTCCTTTTTAACATAGTATTGGAAGTCTTAGCCAGAACAATCAGGCAAGAAAAAGAAATAAAAAGCATCAAAGTCATAAAGGAAAAATAGATGTTCTGTTTGCAGATGACATGATTTTATATATTAAAAAATCCTAAAGGCACCACCAAAGAGGAGTTAAAACTAATAAATTCAGTAAAGTTCCAGGATACAAAATCAACATACAAAACTCAGTTGCATTTCTATACACTAATAATAGAAAATCTGAAAAAAAATAGGAAAACAATCCCATTCATGATAGCATCAAAAATAATAAAATATTTTGTAATAAATTTAAGCAGGGCTGCAATAAAGCATACATTGAAAACTATAAGATATTTATGAAATAAATTGAAGAGAACAGAAATAAATGCAAAGATTTCCTGTGTTCATGGACTGGAAAAATTATTGTTGAAGTGTCCATACTACTCAAAGCCATCCATATATTCAATACAATCCCTATCAAAATTCCAATTTATTTACAAAAATAGAAAAAACAATCTTAAAATTTATATGGGACCACTAAAGTTCCCAAATATCCAAAGCAATCATGAGAAAGAAGAAGAAAGCTGGAGACATCACACTTCCTGATTTTAAACTATATTACAAAGCTATAGTAATAAACAAAAGTGTGACACTGACATAAAAACAGATTCATATACCAATGGAACAGAATCAAAAGCCCAGAAATAAACTTAAACATATATGATAAAATAACATTTGACAAGGGAGCCAAAAATACTCAACCAGAAAAATAAAGTCTCTTCAATAAATGGGGTTGGGAAAATTGAATATTTATATGCAAGAAATTAAAACTCTATATCACACTGCTTACAAAAATAAAATTTAAATAGATTAAATATCTAAATGTATTACCTGGAACTGTAAATCTTCTAGAGGAAAACAGGGAAAAATCTTCTTAACATTGATCTTGACAATGACTTTTAGAAATGACACCAAAAGCCCAAGCAAAAGCAAAAAAAAAGGGGGTGGGGGGAGACTACATACTTGGTTAAAACTAAATGTTCCTCCATAGCAAAAGAAACCATTAACAAAATGAAAACTATGGAATGGAAGAAAATATTTGTTAATCATATATTTCTTAAAGGGTTAATATCCAAAGTATTATGATTTGTGATTTATATTTATGGTTCTCATAAATCTCAATAGTAAAAACAAAGTCTGGTTAGAAAATGGGCAAATATCTGAATAGACACTCTGCTAAAGGTGATATGCAAACTGCCAATAGATACATGAAAAGATATTCAGCATCATTTATCTTCAGGAAATTGCAAATCAAAACCACAATGAGTTATCACCTCACACTTGTTAGAATGGACCCTTGTTATTACTTTGGGGCCACACAGATAATCCAGGCTATCTCCAGCTATTTAACAACCTAATTCCATCTGCTACCATCATTCCCCTTTACCGTGTAACATAATATTCATAGACTTCAGGGGTTAGTAAATGACATCTTTGGAGGGGCATTATTTTGCCTACCATAATAACTTTTTTATAAAACTCCAAATCAGATTGAGCTACAATGTATACTTCAGCATAAATAGTCAGATGATACAACTACAGCACAAGAAGGAAAGGATGTTAGGCACAAGGTTTAAAATAGGGGTTGCCTTTTTGTAAAACAGGTGATGAGCTATGGAAGAAATTCCTAAGTAGATGAAAGTTATTGTCCATGTTTTTGGGTTGGATGGTTGCTTAAGGATGTTTATTAGTGATGCATGAACAATAATCTCTATAAATATTACTTATATTTTAGAATGTGACAAATATTTTAAAAACATAAAATGGAAAAAAATAACCAAAATTTTAGAGCAAATCACATGAATATCTGAGTAAGAAATGAGTGTTCCATGATAAAGGTACAATAAGTGCAAACGTCCTAAGAGGGAATTGGAATGTTCAAGAAACTCACTTAATACAACATAAATTATTCAGTCTTATATAGTTATATTCATATATTAAATACAATATATGCAGTATTAATAAAGAATATATGTAAAAATATGCATAAATTAAAAGAATTTTAAAATAACTCAACAATACTATGTTTTCATTCTTGTTTTGCCTCCAACGTAAGTTATGGATAATAATTTTGTGTTCCATTGGTCTAATTTCCCACCTCAGTAGTATGAGGTAATGGTGTAGAATAGTATCTAAGCTTTGTCTCATATAATTTTTTACTCAGCCATAAAAAGGAACGAAATTGGGTCATTTGTAGAGACGTGGATGGATTTAGAGTCTGTCATACAGAGTGAAGTAAGTCAAAAAGAGAAAAACAAATATTGTATATTAATGCATATATGTGGAATCTAGAAAAATGGTACAGATGAACCTGTTTACAGGACAGGAATAGAAACTCAGATGTAGAGAATGGACTTGTGGACACAGGGTGGGGTGAGAAATTGGGAGATTGGGATTGACATATATACACTACTATGTGTAAAACAGATAGCTAGTGGGCACCCTCTGTATAGCAGGGAGTTCAGCTCTGTGCCCTGTGGTGACCTAAATGGGTGAGATGAGAGGGCGGGTGGGATGGGGGGGTTGTGTGGGAGGGAGGTCCAAGAGGGAGGGGATATATGTATACATATAGCTGATTCACCTTGTTGTACAGCAGAAACTAACACAACATTGTAAAGCAACTATACCCCAATTAAAAAAAATTTTTCTTTAAATTTAATACTAATATCTAGTTAGACTCATGCTAGGCACTATCAAGAATCCAACAGATATCCTTTCTTTTTTTATAGAAAAAAAAATTCTTCACATTAAATTACTTTTTGGTATGGAGTGGGTAAAAATCAATATAGGCTGATTTATTATTTAATATATTAACTGCTATATGGTAGATAATAATCTATATTCTAGTTTCACATAATTCACTCTCCAACAGACAAAATAACTGATATTTAACTTTCATAAAGTAGTCAATCTATTCATTTTCTACTGTTTTATCCCCCCAGATATTATGATCATTTTATTATTTATTTCAGGTTGTTCTACTCCAAAGACTTTGCCATGGTTTTGCTTATGCAAATATTACAAGTTTGTTAGGGTTCTTCTTGCAATAATGGAGCCTGGAGGTCTTTTATTGAAATAACTAATTGCAATATTTAATTGGGTCCTATGGTGATTTCTTACCTGTATATACACTTGAGAAAAAGTGTTTCCAAGTCAGGATTTAATTTTCTTTTGACTGTATTATGTACTTTTAAAACAAGTACAAAATAATGATAAAAATCATAAAATTATTTATGTAATTCAAAATTTGTTGGAATAGCTTAATATACTTGTTAATGAGTTAGCAAGATTTCTAGTAGTGAGAACAAAAGTAAATACTTTAGTTATACTGTAGAATCTAAAATAAAGGAAAAAGAGAAGAGGAGAGGGCTTCCCTGGTGGCGCAGTGGTTGAGAATCTGCCTGCTAATGCAGGAGACGCGGGTTCGAGCCCTGGTCTGGGAGGATCCCACGTGCCGCGGAGCGGCTGGGCCCGTGAGCCACGGCTGCTGAGCCTGCGCTTCTGGAGCCTGTGCCCCGCGACGGGAGGGGCCGCGATAGTGAAAGGCCCGCGCACCGCGATGAAGAGCGGTCCCCGCACCGCGATGAAGAGTGGCCCCCACTTGCCGCAACTGGAGAAAGCCCTCGCACGAACCAAAGACCCAGCACAGCCAAAAATAAATAAATAAATAAATAAATAAATAAATAAATAAATAAAATAAATTAAAAAAAAAAAAAAAAGAGAAGAGGAGAAAAGGAACTAGCAGAAGAGTAAGGAAAAAGAGTAGAGGAAAGAAAGATTAAAAATAACAAGTTATATGAGCAGGAAAGTGAAGTAATCCACAATGTATTTCTGTAGTAGCAAATTATTAATGGATTCACACCACAAATTGTCTTCTACCCTCATATCTCAATTCAAACCACTTTGTTAAGGAATTTTTAGAACTGGAGACAAGAATATTTATTTCTCTGGATTTTTCAAAAAGGGCCTAGAAAATTCCATGTGAAGAATTTTTCTTGATGTAATTAATTCATAACTCAATTTTAGCACATAAAATTACATTTAAATTGTCTACTTACTTATTGGTTGCTTCTTCTAATTTGCAAACTTTTTAGGAAGAATAAATATATTTTAATTTTTCTGCATAGTCCATTGCAGTACATAGTAGGTGTTAATAAATGATAATTTACTGAATGATTTACAGTGCCAACTGCAACATATAACACAAGTAAAATGATGAAAATTCAGTCAGGTTTTTTTTTTTTAATTTTGGACATAGATCATTACTTAAGAGTTCATATCATCCAATAACCTCAATTTTATCAGCAAGTAAACAGTTACAAAGGGAAAAAAAAATATCATGTCCATATTTGTACAACCAGGTGAAATACAAAGCTAGAAATACCATGATCCCTTTAATGAAAAAATTGAGGAATTGAAAGCTTTTAAATAGAAATCTTTTGCCATAATATTATCAATTAATTAGATAAGCATACCACTTAAGGAAAGTATATATTATTGGAGAGATAATAATAATTTCAATGTAATTATTGTTAACCTGTGCATGAATCACAGTTAGAGTTCTATAGTGAAAACGCAAAATAGATGTAAAATTTGAGAACTACTAATTTATATAACATGATTTATTATCTAAAATATTTATGCTACATGGTAGGTGATTCCCTATATTCTAGGTCTGCATAGAAAGTAGTGGTATTATCTAGTGAGTAGTAGTTTGAAGTTCCATTTTGCAAAAGGGTTGACAGCTTCATCCTGTGTGGCAATATCATGTCATTAGTTTTCCTATTTCTATATTTACCTTAAATAATCACATCTATTTCACACACTCAGAATTTATTTTTGTTGTTGTTGTTGTCTGTTTAAGACTTCCACTGGTGAACACCTAAGGCATTTGGTTGAAATCCTAGAAAGTTCTTTTATACCCTAGGACTAAGTACGAAACCAAAATAATTCCCCTTTGTTCAAGCCTCAATATTATAAAAGTAACCCACAATCCATAACTACCTGCCAAAATAAAGCAATATACTCTATAAAGGTATATAACACAAACCAAACTCTCTAAAATATACTTTTTAAAAAATGTCCAGAAAATTTAGAAAACAAAACAAAGTTAAATATAAAAAGAAGCAAGAAGAAAAAATATCTTGTAATCAAGGGAAAGGATAGTCAATGTAAGGAGATCTCATAGATCATCTATACAGTGATATTAGTAGACAAGAACATTAAAATATCTATTAAAATATATTCAAAATTTTTCAGAAAAAGTGGAAAAGTGAATGAAGATGGATTATTTTGGTAAGAAATATTGAAAAATTGAAGTAGAGCCAACTTTTATATGAACGAAGAAGAACCAAATTTTTATAGCTGAAAAATGAGATATTTTATTTAAAAATTACCAAAATTTAAAACAAAGGCATAGAGGAAAAAAAAAACCAAAAAACAAAAAGAAAACTAACAAAGTCTAAGGCCAGTGGGATAATATCAGACAGTTTACCATATATACCAGTAGAATCCAAAAGGAAATGAGAGAGAGAAAGATGCAGAAATTAACTGAAGAGATCATAGTTAATTTTTCTCATGAATTTTGAAAGACCAATCTTTATGTTCAAGAGACTCAGCAAACCCTAGAAACTCACACATAGGCACATCACAGTCAAACTGATGAAACTAAAGATAAGGGAAACAATCATAAAAAACATGAGTGTAATATAAATAAATACTACATATAGTATAATAATAAAATAAAAATGATGCCTCTAGTCAGAACAATATAATACAGAGCAAAATGGGATTACATTTTTTAAACGTTTTTTAAAGGAAAAAACAAAAATACCTGTCAACCTATAATTCTATACCCAGTGAAAATATACCCTTAAAAATAAAGGCAAATTAATACATTTTCAACAACAAAAAGCTGTGTGCCACCAGTAGATATTCACAACAAGAAATACTAAAGAGAATTTCTTCTGGCTGAAGATAAATAGTCGCAGAAAAAAGCCAACATCTGATTAAAGAAAAGAACATCACTCGAAATGGTAAATATGTGAGTAAATATAAAAGGAACATGTCAAGAATTATTAGAAGGCTATGGATTATTTAAATAAAATATAATATGTATGTGGGTTTTATAACATATGCAGTAATAAAATATATACAACAGTAGTATAAAGTATGGGATAATTTGAACTATACTCTTAACAATTTATTTTATTGTACATAAAATAGTATATCAATTTGAGGTAGATTGTGATAAGTTAAGGGTATATACTTTAATCTTTAGAGAACCCAGTAAAAATAATAATCATACAAAGAGGTGGAGCTAAACCCAACAGTGGAGAAAACATATTTTTCAATCTAAAAATGTAGTGAATTAACAACAAAGCAAATGGAAAAAAAATACTAAAACAGTATACTCATACACAACTATATCACAAATTACATTAAGTAAATGGATCTAACAATTTAATTAAAAGACAGGGATTGTCTGAATGAACAAAAACAAAACAAACAAAAAAACTGTTTGATAAGAGACTGAAATTAAAAATAAGGACACAGGCTAGAAATAAAATGTTGGAAAAAATATGCTAGGCAAATACTAGTCATAAGAAAGTGTGCTTATATTAATATCATAAAAAATAGAATTTAAAGCAAAATAGATTGCTAGAGACAAAGAGGGAGATCATAATTACAAAATTATTAATTCCTCAGAATGACATAACAAAAATAAATTAAAAGCTGGATAAATTAAAAGATGAGTTTATCAAATAACATTACTTCAAAATATATGTAGCAAATATTGACAAAACTGAAAAAGAATAGTTGTCACATTAACTTCCTTCAATCTCTTCTCACAGGGTATAAATGCCTACATATTTCATTTTGATAAAATATTGAGTCTTTGGAGAAAATTTTTAACATTTTTACTGTCAATTTCCAGCAATATTTTAATAGTAAGTAATGATTTTAGCTGCTTGGTGTCTACTATAGAAGCATAGGTATTCTTTGAACTAATCAATATTAATAAGTCTATAAAACCAAGCTCAAATTTGCAAAAATTAGAAATTTATTTTGTGAAGAAAAAGATAAAAATTAAGATGTTCTGTATTATTTATGTGCCTTTGATGGAACAGGGAAATGACCATAAGCTGCATGAGGGTTGGGGACATTTTCTATTAATTTCTTAGTATATTCCTAGTGCTGGTGGAGTACTTAGCACATAGTGGAAAAATCAATAAATAATTCTTGAATAAATGAATAGATCTTTTAATCAATGTGCTAGTTTCACAAGCTTCTTAAGTTCTTCAACAATCTGATTTTTTGTAGTGTGTATGTGTGGCTATAAATACATAATATGCAAATATACTAAATCACAAGAATATAAATTATGTCCTAAAGGTAAGATACAAATGTATACTTCTAGCCTGAAGTTATGCTGAAAGAGAAGCTTAAATAACCTGAAAGAAAAAAAAAACAGAAGAGTTAATGGGAATACATGTAAAACTGATGCATAATTAAGTTGTATTCCATAGAGAGTTATACAATTCAAACTTCACTCTTGAAAAGATGAAGTACTTACTATGTAATTATTATGCTGTTATTTACACCATGATTATTTTACCATATTACACCATGATTATTTGTGGCAGCAGTAACATATAGAATGTATGCATATATATATATATATATATATATATATATATTTGTGTGTGTGTGTGTATATATATATATATATATATATATACATATATACATATAAAACATATATGATAGTCAATCTTATGTGACTTTAGATGAGATTGAACCGTGGAATCATTTCAAACTTCGCAAGTTTATTTGTGTCAAGAATCTACTTCAAGTAAGAGAATTGGATCATTTCAAAATTTGGACTAAAATGTGACTCAAAAAAAAAAAAAAAGCCAAAAAATACAAGCAAATATGTGATATTTTTCTACTCTATTGGGTTAAGAGGGAGAGATTTTCCAATATCTTATTCTTACTTATTTTTTTCCCCATAGTTGATTAAGATGTTTTGGAAAAAAATAAACAAAATAAACTAACCAATAATATCTTGCCCTTCTTTTTCTTACATACTTACTGTTCCCAGAATGGAATAACAGAATAATATAAGGACTCTATCAGAATATTTCTTCTATGATGTCCAGTAAGGCTTAAAGAAATGGAATACTTGGACAAAATGGAGATTAAAATCACAAAGTTTAGGGGCAGATTGAGAACTATAGTAGCCAAGGAAAGAGACACTAAATAATATTCACTGATCATAGTGTTATCACAGATGGATACTGACACCTTTATATAGGGGTTGGGTGGTTTGAGGTGATAATAACATTTCAGAAGGGGAAGAAGGGGCTCTGAAACTAGATTGTTGTTTTTCAAATCCTGACTCCTTTATTAATTAGCTCTGTGTCCTTGGGCAACTCACACTATATACATATAGTGTGAGTATATATATATATATATCTCAGTAATTGTACCTACTTCATGGGTTCGTTTTGAGAGTTAAATGAATAAGTCCACATCCATAATCTCTTACTTGAAACCCTCAAGCCCAGAGGTGTTTTAGAATTTTTCTAATTTTAGAAAGGTGAAATGTTATTTACACTGAAATATTCCCAGTGGGTTATAAAGCACTTTGACATTTTTGTAGTGAAAGTTTCCTATATCTACATCAAGTGGGATTAAAAAAAAAAAAAATGAACTACCTCTTGGTGGATCAAATCAGGTTTTGCAGTAAACAAATTTGCACCAAACATGAAATAACTTTCAGTTTTCAGAGCTTTGTGGATCAGAACTGCAGAAAATCAATCTGTATATGGAAAGCATACAGAACTGTACCTAGAGAATGAATGTATTTGTTAATAAAAAGGAATATGTTAACTCTACTGCACTATGTATGGATCAGGTCATATTTGGAGTATTGTATCTAGTTCTAGATGCTTCATTTTCTATGTAGCATGACACACTAGCAAATGCCACATGGGATATTTTTATAACTGTGTATGTTAGCTGAACGGGAGAAAGCACAGTTGTATTCATTCTACACCTGTCTCCTTAAACTAGGCTAAACCACATTCATATTTTAACCTGGCTCTCTAATGAAATGAGTCAAAAACTGTGTTCAGGTCCGTGGAAAACTGCTTTCCATCTTTGATGCAGACTTTGTTGGGCTTGCTCCCTGTATAACTGCCACCTCTGGCTCTGTACTCCATTCACTACCTCCATCTGGCACTCCTTGAAGTAGTATTGGCCTGATCCTTTCCTGCCTAGATTTTAGCTTTGTCTTCTACTACTGCCCCAGTTTCCATACTGATAGAGAGGAAGAGTCCTTTCAAAACCACCCTCCACCACTTCTTCCTGTGTCTTTAAGTAAGAGTTGTTGGTTAGAATATGGAGTAGCTCAAACTGTGTGCTCATGAGACTAGAACCAGCACCAGAGTTGACATAATGGTAACGAACAGGTAGACTGCCGCTAATATAAGTAAGGATGTAAAGCTGTTAACAATACTACAGACTGTTTCACCAAATGATGCGCCTCTTTCAATGCTGAATGACCATCAAAGATTTTGATTATTGGCAAAGTGCTTGGTTAATGGAAAGAAGTTTAGCTGTCAGATTCCTTACACCGTGAATATTCTATAGCTCTAGTAATAAACTACTGCATTATATAATTCAGGTTTTGATTAACAATCTCTGAAATATTTCATTGAAACACTTTGTAAATATGTATATTTAAAATGTGTACATATTTCATATTTGCATAAAGGCAGACAATTTCAAGCTAAGTAAATTTATAAAATCTAGGCTGAACCTAGTTTTTACATTTGTTTGGGGTGGGGGGGTGGTGGGCAGAGAACAAGAGAAAAGTGTAGATTAATAGTTTTTCTAAATATGAGGTGGTGCTGTTTTGGCATAACTTCTGTGTATGTTCAGCTATTTTTGGACAGTATTGATTTATTAGTGAAATAAATACCTAAAAAATTTATTTTGACCCTGCTGAGAATATTAAGATTCCTGAGAAAGGTACATGCTGAACCTCCAGTGAGATCTCTGTGGGAGAAATAAAGTGAATTTCCTTCAAGGAAGTAAGGCACTGCTGTGAATTTCTTTTCTGTCAACTTGGCTAAACATGTTAAGTAAAATTTAGTGAATAGGGTATCAAAAAAAAAAAAAAAAAGTAGCAGGTGGTTGAAAATTGATTCAAATAATGAATTGCTTTTAATATTTGAAACATGTTAAGGTAATTAGAATAAATTTTGTTAATATCTGCAACCATTCAAATATGAGATTCTTGTCAAATATAGCTTGCCTTTTCTACTGTTGAAACAATTCAGAAAATAAAATAGAAAATTATTAAAAGGAGACTAGATTAATATTAATTTTCTATAACATAGGACTCTGAAAGAAATTCTATAAATTGATACTCATTATGCCCATCATGTAACGTACTTAATTATTTGAAACATATTTGAGTGAGGAGATAAAATGTCTTTTGTTGTTTTTGTTGTTATGTTCCAGAAGAACAATGATGAATGCCTTTCTTTACTCACCATATAACATGACAACAGGAGACACACATTATTAGAAAGGCAACTATGTCCTGCCTTCTAAATTCTTCAGGAAGAACAGGTGTGTTGATTGTTAAACCTACTAAGAGATTAAAATATTAAGCTATACTTTTTAAATCAGCCATTCAAATCACGTTCTCCTCTTTCCTCATGAGATAAGAGATGCATAGTGAGCTGCCAGAAATATGCTTATAAAATAATGTGTTGTTTTTGTGAGACTCATGCTACAAACCCTGTTTCAAATAGTGCACAACAGCTCTAGACCCTCATTTATAATAGCCATATATTTCCAGTTAAATGAAACTCATCTAAAATGCAATGTTAAAATCAAATTGTATAACATTTACTTGTTTTCATTTTATATCTTCTCATATAATAAAATTAGTTGGAGCGTTTTAGATGGTTTGGGTAAGTCAGTAAGAAATTATTTCATGCTTGTTTAGGGACTAATGTAAAGCCAGTCCCTTTTACAGTTTAGAACCTGTGGGAAATGTGAGAAGAGAGAAAGCTGAGGAGAAAGCAGAAGATTTAGAACTACCTAATCTAACCACAGATCAAGAGGGAAGAATGGGGAATAATCCATTTCCACAGCAGAGGGGAACCTTACTTTTGTTGGACAGCATCGTTATTAGTTCTCTCAAAAAGCTGGAATGACAAAAACTATATAATGGCATCACTGTGTAATTGATGATATTTTAAAAAGAAAAACAGAAATGCAACTTAGAGTAAGAAGAAGGTCAGCTCAAGGAGCTTCATGTAGTTGGTTTTTGAGTCCTGCAACCATTATGATAAGAAATTAAACTCCATGTATACATATATATTTAATGTTTGTTAAGTGTGAAAACGCCAATACTTCATTGGGTTTTCAGAATTAAACAAGAAAAGTCTATTACATTACATATTATGGAGAGAATTTGCTTAAAGCTAATTGTATGTCTGTTAACAAAACCAACATTGACAAAGGCAATATCCACCATTTTTCATTTGTACAATAAATGGATGTATTGTAAATTCCACAAGTACAGGAATAATTTCTGATTTCAATTTCTGCACTAAACCTAGTATAATACTATATAGAGGATGACTACCATTAACTTAAGCTACCTTATCATTGTGACTTTGTTCCTTTCATTTTGATTTAATGGCAAATTAATAATATTTTTATTAAAATGTCTATTATAAAGTGATTACTCTCTTTATTTGATGCATATGTCCTGTTTAAGGAGGGAAATTGGTGGTCTTCTTCCACTCTATGCTTGTAATGTTTCATTGCCATTTCTCTGAAAGGCTAAGTAAGCTTCACTTTAAGTGTCTAGCAACTAGTAAGTAGAGGGACAGATAAAAGATCACTTTATTTCACTTATGCTGATCAACTCTGTATTAGCAAATAATGTAGTGCTTAAAATTTTATTGCCAAGAGATTTGACCTTGATATTATGAGTCAGTTATAGGATCCTGATGCTTGTGTACATTATGGTAATAACAGACTTTGGGGCCAAAGTTAGCCTTTAAACAAGTCAATAAGACATGGGATTTAATGACTTATCAAGATGTCCAACAAGGCTAAATATTAACTAGAATGAAGGATGATAATTATCAGTAAAGTACTTTCATTTTTTATTTATATTCTTTTTTGCATGCTCTTTTTCTCCTTTTCTCTCTTTGTAATTATTATTTCAGTCAAAAAAGGATTTGTGGACAGATATATAGATGATAAATAGAAAGAAAGACTGCCTTTCTTTTTTCCTTCTTGTTACCAGATTACCAGAGTAGAGTAGCTGAACTCACCTGGTTTTACAATACTGCTGTTTCCATTTCCCTTAAACTTTGTTACACATTTTCATGGCTTTGTTCACGTGGCATCAGGCATACCTTTATATCTTTATTTATCTGGAAAATTCTTATTCATCCTTTATCACTAATCTCAGTCGTCTCCTCTAAGAAGTATTTCCTGAAAGTCACGTTGTGTTGAATGATTTGCTTGCACATCACACTATACATACATCCGTCCTATCACAACATTTCCAAATGGCATTATCTCTTTGGAAGTGCCTTAAGGGAAAGGACTGTATCTCTTTCACCTTTGAGACACATGTACCCAGCAGCACTTGAGCATAGCAGGTAGTTAACATATACACTGAATTCACTGGTTTTGAACACACTCTCTTGCAACTTACTAATATTTATTTAAAATTTATTCATAGATTTTGAAGTTTCTTGTGTTCTCTCGAGTTTTTTATTAATTGCTTTGTTAACGGCAATTTAGTGTTCAACCATAGGATTTCAATCATGTATTTGTAAAAGTTTTGATGCTTTATTTTGATGTTAATAAATTTATAAATCATTAAAAATGACTCAAGAAGAATGACAAATTGTGAAAGGTCTAATAAACGCAGCAAAAAAAAAAAAAGAGGTAAAGGAAAAATTAATATAAATTACATTTAGATGATTATGATACTTTTGGGAAAAAAATCAAGCACTGATTAATTCTCTGCACAAAACTTAATGCTAAATAAATACTTTTTAGTTAAATAACAAATGTATTAAAAACTGAAGAAATATGGGTGAATATTTGTTTTGTCTATAAAAAAGATATTTCTAAATATAAAATTTATATAATATTATAATGACAAAAAAGATGGAAAGATTTGTCAACATAAACTATTACATACATATCCCAAATCATCATACACAATATTAACAGTCAAATTACCTGTAATAAAATATTTATAGCAAACATAACTGAGAATTGATATCCTCATTTTATTAAATTCTTACAAACAAACCAAAAATATATAAACATCCTAAAAAAGGAAAGAACATATAAAAGGACAGGTCACCAAAGATATACATTGTATTAGCAATAAAAAGAGATTTGCTGAATCATACATGTTATATCCAGTTGATGAAAGTCTATGTAAACATTCCAAGAAATGTTACTTATCTTTTAAAATGTTAATAATAAAATAAAAGAGCAGGCAGTAAAAAAAAAAAAGTGCATGGGGTAATTCTAATTTGTGTCTGTATTTAAGCATTTGCATAATTAAGTTGATAATAATTAATGAGGATAAGGGAATTAGAGATTTTACTATTCAATTTTTTTCATATCTTTATATTTAACCTTCCCACAATAAACACTGATAATAAGAAAAAATATAGAATTGAGTACATTTCAAAATATAAAATTTCTTATTCTCTGTAAAACCTTATTTCAATCTAAATGTCATTAGATACCTAACTGATACATTAACATTTACCTTCTGGAGACAATAACCATTATTTTTGTATGCTTTATAAGTAACTGAAACACTCTTGTAAAAATTATTGATGTCTTTCTGTGTCTACTTAACTCATTATTTTCACTATTTTATTATAACCTTCTGTCAATGAAGTACACAAAAACTAGAAACTTCTCAAAGCAAAGAAGATATCTCCAGAACAAGAAAGATCACATCTAGAACTTGTCATTTCACTTCAGGATTGAGCATCATAGAGAATCAAAGATAAAATGCCCAATGCAAGGATGTGAAATGTAGTTTGGTAAACAAGATATCCTTCAGGTTATTATAAATTCAACATTAATTACATTACTTTCTTGCTAGTGTGACATTTTTAATGTCCTCTTTCACAAACCAGTTTTCAAAAAACTTGTTTCAACGATGTTCAGCTAGATAATAGGTCCCTTAGCAAGTAAAAATGAAGTGATACAAATATTGAAAGCATTCTGTGCCCTTTGAAAATATTATGAAAGTAACTGCACAGATGGGCTGAAAGTTTAATTACCTCAAAAGAGGAGTGTCAGAGTCATCATTGCTGCTGCAACTGGAAATTTAGCAACCAAAATATACATCAGGACATTACTCTGTGAATATATTTCAAATATACTGAAGAAAGAGCTGCCATTCCATTTATGTCTCCCAGACACGACAGTTGCAAGGATGGAGTAACATGGAGATGCCACATGGGTTTTTTCTTAATTTGACATTTTCTAGGCATTTCTCAAATATGCCAAACTGGGAGAAATATATGAAATACAGTAACATGCAGCAATTAAAATAACACCGGTTTGATTTCATGTATTTCTGGTGGGGATTTTTGTGTAAAAGTTTATAGTTTTATTACAGGATGTAATGTTATTTTGGGCTCATTTTTATTACAGAGCTAAGACAACTAGCATTATTTATATAGAATGACTAAGCTTCCTTTAACTGAAAATATTATGCTACTTAGGCCTTTGTAAATAATCTTTAATAATTTTGTGTACTTTAATATATCATCTTCTAAATGGTGATAAGAAATCCTACTTCAGTATCATAGCTGTGTGGCAAGATGTCAGAAACTGTGAGAAGAAAAAAAACTACTCAACAGAGATTAATTTTTCAGAGTAAATATTCATCCTTTTGCATCAAAAAAGAGTAAGTGCATAAGAAAATAGTAAGAATATTTGAAACTGCTCTTAAAACAATTTACTATAGGTCATAAGGCCCATTGTGGCATCTTGCCATTCTCTTCATCTTTTTTTCTGGCAAGGTTTTGGCCGGAATTCTTTGAGCCTGACTTATTACCGATAACGGTAACTATGTACTTAACGAAAGACAACATAGTCTAAAGCTATAAAAGAAATGTGTGTTCATTTATATTTACCAAAGCAAGTTTTACAAATACAAGAAGCAGTGTGACATAGTCTGGAAAATATTGAGAAACCATGACATTATAAAGCGTTGTGTATCATTAATAACATCAATTTCAGAGAAGCAATACAATCTGTAGTTACTCAAACCCCAATATACCGAATCCCAACTGAATTAATGATAACTCATTTTTACCTCCCAAACATGCATTTCATATTAGCCAAGTCTTACTTTAGGTCTTGGGAACAAGAATACAACTGGGACCATAGTTACCTATAGAGTATTAGTTAACAAATAATTGGTATCTTCTGTAATTTAGGCATGTATGTGAGTTCCTATGACCAAAAAGTTTCCAAAACTTTATATACAAGAGAATATGAAAAAATTATAAAGTATTTTCAAGGCAATTAAAGATCTTGAAGGTGTTATAAATTTCTTGAAATAATTGTTTTGTCTTAAAACTTTAGCATGACCCAATGGAATTTCATCTCAATGGGTCAAGAAACTTAGATTTTAGAAAGTCATTCTTTAACAAATAAACCTAGATCAGAGATTTATAAGATATTATGTTAGATATGTGCATCCAAGAGTGGCAAGTGAATAGATGTAGGACACATAAAGACTTTTTAAACTTCAGTTAAATGAAGAATACATATATAATCAATGGCATCTTGTGTGCATGGCACCCCATTATTTGTCTGACCTCATGATCTATCACCTGACTCCACTCCTGGCCCACTGTACTGTTGTTCCTCTAACACACTGGAGGTGCTCCTGTCTCAGAGCCTTGGACATGCTGACCTTTGCCTAGAATTCTCTCATGTTAGAGGCATGCTTCCTCTCCTCATTCCTTCAATCCTTGATTCGATAACTACTTCTTTAAGAAGATTTTCCTGGTCAATGTACCCAAATTTCACCTCCCCATCCTAACTCCCATCAACTTACTCTCTACTTTTCTTGCTTTATTTTGTGTTCTTCTTATCATTTATTATCTAACATACTGTAGTACATACAGATGTTACTTTATTTAAATTTTTGACTGTTTTCCTCACTAGAATATAAATTTCTTGAGAGCAGGGATTCTTGTTTGTCTTATTTGCTGTATTTCAGGCTCACAATAATAGTTTTTGCATGAATAAATGAATGAACTAACTGCAATACAAAGCAAAGTGAATGAAGTGCTGAAAAATTTGATCCAAATAATAAATATTCTAATTTTTTCAAAAAAGAGGGCAGATAAGCTAATGTTCCTTTCCAGACTTAGAATTCTATGATTATATAAGGCATATATTTAATAAAGCTATTTTATGCACATACACACATATTTTTTATCATGTCACTATAAGGGAATTAAGATTCTCAATATTAGAAAGGAGGGAGGCAAACATATACATCTGGGAAGGAAAGATTAAAGGGTCTGGCTTTTGATCTATTTCTCTCCCAATTACTGGTGACGTATTCCTGGGGAAAAAAGAAAAGTCATCTTGTCTAATATCCGTGTAGGCATGCTGGTAACTGGATCATTTTGTACTGATAAATAGACTAATTCTATTTGCTAGGGGAAGAGCTCTTACACACAAAATACACTTAGCATGATGTCCCTGACATTTATTTATGGTAAACCAACCTATGCGGTTATGAGTTATTAAGCCCCAGAAAATGTCTCATAAGCTATACAATTATCTGGATTATAACATGGAGATATTGGTCATGTAAATACTCCCTGCTGCTGTATACTGTGGTGAAAACACACCTCACTTAGAGATAACATCTACTACTTGGACCAGAGAAAGAATGTCAGATGTAGAAAGGAAGAACCTGGGTAGCCCTGAAGAATGTCCCTGATTCTCACTGTTCCCTTTGGACCTCTTGTCTGCTGGTTTCCTTCAAATTATAATAACGCTCAATAGCTCAGCATCAAACAGCTAAAATATCTTCAGAGGTTGATTCTGGAGCATAGTTCAAAAGGACTTCTTAAGTATTAAAAGCTTGAAATTAAGAGACCTAAAGTTCAGGTTTGTTCCTTACCAGAATATCTTGAGGAATTTACTTAATATCTTTAAGCCTGGATTCTTTATTTGTAAAATAAAGATAATACTTCAAAGGTTTGAGATGAGACATAAAAAAGGTAGTGCATTTGAAATAGTTGTCAAGGAAATACTGAGTGTATATTTTTACGTGTGTGCATATGTTAGACTCCTGTCTTTTATTGGAATAACAGATAAACGTATCAGAGATCTCATCTCATATCTTGAGCTTTTCATTTTTCATCAATAAG